>NC_025686.1:22777056-22853478 GCF_000633955.1 Camelina sativa | reverse complement strand
TGTGACGTGGAATCATGGCGATGAGGAGGAGGATGATCTAGGGTCTCGTTTGTGTGTTGTTGGTCTTTGCTATATTGTTTATGTTGGGAACCTTGGATAGATATATGCTAGGTTGTTGGATAGAATGCTTAGGATTGGTATTGTATTGATGTTGTAATGGTTCTGTAGGGTTGGTATGTTTCCGCTGTGTGTATTGGTTGTTATTGGTTTAAAGAGGAGTTGTGATTTAGGTTGGTCTAGTTAAGTAGTATGGGCTGCTTAATTATGTATTGTATTTAATGTTATTATTAAAAAAAAAAAAGGGTCGGGTTGTTTCAGAAAACCACAGAAAACACGACTTATTTGAATAACCCGGTAACTCAAATTGATATATAATTTCATTTAATTGTAAAATATAAATTCTAACCATTCTTTTATAAATTCAAACCGACATATAATTTTTTTAAGTATAAAATTTAAACTCTAATCCTTTTTTATAAATCCAAATCAACATAACTTCCTTAATAAAATATTTACAGAATTTGTTTGCTTAATTTGTTTTGTTTTTTATTTTAATTTTGATTTATTTTTTAAATATAATATGATCATCCCTAGGCGTGAACCCAAAATTTTTTCACCATACTCTCTCGTAGTTAATTTTCATAGATATTCTCTTTAGTTGATAAGATTACCATATTCTTTAAATTAAAGGATTCCCTAATTAATATATATATAAATACATATCTCTATAGATTGAATCTACTGCCAAAATGAGCAAAATGTGATTAATTCATATTATTATTTCTGTATTTATATTTTCTTTATATATAGATGTAAGAGAGAGAAGAAGATATTGAGAGGAAAAAATGAAAGAACATATATTTTGTAAGTTTCTAGTCGTAATGATGTTGTTATCATCATCTCAAATTCAGGGTAAGAGATGTGATGATTCAGGCATAGAAGTTCTTATAGCATGTCCATATTCTATCTACAAGGAGTTTCCAACTCCGCCAAGACCATCTCAAGGTTGTTGCAATCTTCTCCATATCATCGGAATGAAATGCGTATGCGAAGTTATCAATAAGGAAATCGAAGCCATCATAGATATGCAAAAGCTCGTTAATTTTGCTGCTGCTTGTGGCCTTCCTCTTGCTCCTGGTTCACAATGCGGAAGTAAGTCCAAGCTTAGCCCACGTTTTTTTTGTTTTTGCCAGTCAATCTAATGCGGCTTGTTAATTTTTATTATATTATTTTATATACGCACAATCTGTTTTTTGAAGAAAAAACATGAATGGTAACTAAAAGATATTTAAATGAATCCACGAGAGCTATTCAAGCCCTAGGTATATATATCACCACCGCTAGTTGTCCGAAACATGTATCTGATATTGAATATAATTAGTTATGTTTTGGAGTTTGTACGGTTGTGATATGTTATTAGATCATAACTTTAATTTGTTTTGTGTTTATTTTTCGCAGGTTACCTAGTTCCCGGTGGCACGAAGCGACAACATGAGTAAGTTACTGAGAATCCATTGGTATGAGTCAGTAATCAAATATTTAAATTCAATATTCAAAAACACATGGGCATATCAAATTAAAATTTAAAATATATGATGAAAATGGAGAAAACAACATTGATACATTACAATTATAAATTAGGTATGGAATTTAAATTAGGTAGTCAATAATCAAATATTTAAATGCAAGAGATGAAAGACCAAACAACAAATCTGAGGGTTGTGACGATGAGCTAAATTTGCTGCTTCAAATTAACTCAATCCTAGCTAATTAGAGCCAGACCGATTCGGGCCGAATTACTAACAATAATCCACATTGTTCCAATTCTTTTATAGATAATACTTGGATTCACGCCTCTTTTTATTCACCTGCTCATAAATTGAGGGAAAAAAATTTGTATACACCATTGTATAGTTAAAAACTCAAACCACTCTTTTATAAACCAAACCGATGAATAATTTCGATTTAATTGTAAAATCTAAACTCTAACCACCTTATTTGTAAACCTAAACCGATATATAATTTTGTTTTAATTATAAAATCTAAACTCTAGCCATCTTCTTTATAAACTTAAATCGACATATAATTTTATTTTTTGTTGTAAAATCTAAATCCTAACCACATCATTTGTAAATCTAAATCAACAGATAGTTTTGTTTTAGTAGTAATCTATAATCTAATCACCTCATTTATAAACCCAGATGGACACATTATTTCGCTCTAATGGTAAAATATAAACTTTAGTTCTTATTTATAAACTCAAACCGATATATAACCATATTTTAATTGTAAAATCTAAACCAAGCTAATATTTAATTTTTTTTAATAAAAGTATATAAAATTTGTTTGCTTAATTAATTTTGCTTTTTAATTTAATATTTATTTATTTTTTAAATAAAATATTATTTAAAAAATTTTGATTCATTGGAAAAAGAGGAGGTGAATACAAACGTTCACCCGAATCGATTTGTTTATAAAATTTGTTTGCTTAATTAATTTTGCATTTTTTTTTCTTTTAAGGGCCAAGTCGAATCGAGCCGGTCCATTCAAAACTTATCTCTCTAGCTGGAAGTAAAATTTGTTATTATTTTTCCACACTTGATAATTTACCATTTGAGAATTCCAGTTTTTTTTTTTTTTTGGGGTTTTTGTTTTGGGATAGGATGTTNTTTTTTAATAAAAGTATATAAAATTTGTTTGCTTAATTAATTTTGCTTTTTAATTTAATATTTATTTATTTTTTAAATAAAATATTATTTAAAAAATTTTGATTCATTGGAAAAAGAGGAGGTGAATACAAACGTTCACCCGAATCGATTTGTTTATAAAATTTGTTTGCTTAATTAATTTTGCATTTTTTTTTCTTTTAAGGGCCAAGTCGAATCGAGCCGGTCCATTCAAAACTTATCTCTCTAGCTGGAAGTAAAATTTGTTATTATTTTTCCACACTTGATAATTTACCATTTGAGAATTCCAGTTTTTTTTTTTTTTTGGGGTTTATGTTTTGGGATAGGATGTTCCCGCCACATGGCATATGT
Source organism: Camelina sativa (assembly GCF_000633955.1). Lineage (NCBI taxonomy): Eukaryota > Viridiplantae > Streptophyta > Magnoliopsida > Brassicales > Brassicaceae > Camelina > Camelina sativa. The sequence continues at coordinate 22,850,440 of NC_025686.1, read as the reverse complement.
CGAGAGAAGGTGTATATTTTATGAACTTGATTAAAACTGAACTTGCGTAACGAAATAGAAATTATGAAGTGACTTTAGTGCAGTGTCAGGAAGTAAGTCTATTTGTATAAGGCACCATCACACAACGGATCGAGTCCCGCTTTCTATGAATATAGGAATTTGGCTAATGGGCCGGCCAGTTGTAGCCCAATAATTGACAAAAAAAAAATAACAAAATAGAAATCTATGGGCTTGATAAGCACAATCAAACACATAATTTTTTTTTATGAAATTATAATTAATTAAAAATCAAACCAGAAATAAAAATCAATAGATTAGTAAAAACCAATAATAGAAGGGCTTGAACTTCATCATATTCACTATTATTAGTTAAATCATTAAAGAATTTGTCAAATTGCTCAAAATATTAATTGCCTACTAACACTAGCAAACATGCAAAATAACACAAGTTCAACAAAAAAAAAATAACACTATCATTATATGACACAAGTTTTGTAGAAGTCACTTTTCCAATCAAAGGTTTGTACAGTTAGGAGTTTTCTATTTTAACTTTGTAAGTAAATTAAGAAGTTATTAGGTTCGGACCGTTGATTTCAAAAACTAAGTTTGCTATAATATTAATAATATATTACGCATGTATGGGGTTATATTTGGAAAAAAAAATTTAAGAACATTATTTGATTTGTTTTTAATCCGGGTTTAAAAAAAATTATCAGATTTGTTTTTGTTATTTACAATAACACCTATATAAAAAAAATATGGTATGTTTATTTCCAGACAGAATATAGTAACAGAATTGTGGTGTATCATATGCAATATTTGATATTTTAAAGTTTAATTAAGATTTTGATCCAATTTTACGATCTCGTCTCTTATCTTTATTTTTCGCCATGTTTTTTTAAACAAAGTTTTATACATTGGTATTTTGGGATGATTATGAAGAACTAAAAATTGTAAAAAACCAATTTTATATGTAATTTAATATATTAAGGGTTTAACTTCAACTTTTTATATATTTAAAATTTTACTTAAATATTAATATTACTTAAATTTTTAATAGAGTTTAAATATTATAATATATTTGTAACATCCGTGAACCAAATTGGAGATGGATGTCGATCGACACCAAGGGTAGTGTCGATTGACACTAGTTTTTCTGGTTCGACCAGATTGATTTGAATTGTTGATTTTGGGTTGGTTTGGTTCAATGGAAGCCGGAACCGACATATTTAAAGGAGAAGTCGACTAAGGGTTTTGGGGGAGAGCTTATGGTCGCCGTGGAGAGAAGAAGAAGAGAGAAGGAGAAAGACAAAGAGAGATTAGGAGTTTGATCCTGAGAGAAAAGGGAGCCTCGAGGAGGGTTAAGAGGAGCGGAGGGATCTGTTTTGACGGTTCTAGGAGGAGAGAAGCAGAGAGATTTGTGGTGCTCTCACTTGGAAGGGATGGGAAATGAGATCCATTATTTTTATGTGTGAGGAGAAGGATGTGATTACTTGGTGGTGGATTAGGAGAGTCAATGAAGCTTTCTCATGGTTGTTATCCAGGTAAGTCGTGTTGTTTGATGCTTTATCGATTAGGGAATAGATGGTTGTGAAGAATTAGGGTTTTGCGGCGAGAAGAAGCTTGAAGGGAGGCTCGGATCGGGATTTCCGGGTTGGTGTTGGTTGACATTATTGTGGTGTCGACCGACACCAACACCAGGGGATGAACAGCGCAAACTTGTTCGAGAGGGCTACTTCGGAGCAATGTTTGGAGGATGAAACGAAGTCCGATTTGGCTGAATTTTGGTAGGTAGCTTCGTGGTGCTATAAGCTTCATATCCAACGGTTGGTTTGTGAAATGAACCGTTGGTTTATGATTTATTCAAGTGTTTGTATTGTGGTTTGTTATAGATGGTTTTGTGGTAAGGTTGGGGTGTCGAGCGACACCAAAGTGGTGTCGGTTGACACTAGTATGTTGTTGTGTGTTTGGGTCTTATGAGGACATCTAGAGTTAGGTTTAGATGAGGAGAGATTGATGGAAGTGATGCCGCGAGCGTCGCTGTGTGTGTTGGTTTGCAAGTGGTGTGATGAGTGACGTTCGACACCAGGTGGAAGTGCCGTTTAACACTAGAGGAGTTGATAGTGAGTTGGAATAATTGTGGGGAAGTGTTGTCCGTGTCTGGAAGGAATCAAATATTCCAGTGCACCTCTCTTGTTTTTGGTCGCTAGGGATGGTTGGTTGTGCGACTTAGTAACTAGATGAGGTGGTGTTTGGTGTATTTGTGGAAGTTTTGTAAGAAGCGATTTCTATGCCGGTTGTTTGGTCGGAATTATGGGGTTCCGGTGAGATCGTTTCCCGTGGATCCTGTAAGAGGATTGGGAATCCGGGTGCGGTCGTTTCAATATTAAACTTGCAACAGAGTTTAAATATTTATAATTATTAATATTACTTAAATTTTTAATGGAGTTTAAATATTATAATATATTAAACTTTCAATAGAGTTTAAATATTTATAATTATTTAAAAAATTAAATATTTATAATATGTGTACCTTTCAAAAGTTTCAATATTTATAATATTTAAATTTTAAAAAAAATAAATATTATAATATTTTGAAACGATGAAAAGTTTTAAAAATACTCAAATAAAAGAAATATATGTCCTATTTAGCTGATGTGAGACTCTACATACACTTTTCTATATCTTTTAATATACAATCAAATAAATTTGTTTACATATATAAATTTTCAATTTTTAATTCTTTCCATCAATACTAATCATAATTAATTACTTTAATTTCGTTAAAAAAATATTGCAAAATTTAAACTAAATGATTATTTGTTTTTATTAATTGTATTAAATTGATTTGTTGTTTCCGTCAATATCTCACAATATAAAAGTAAATCAAATATGTTTACATAGATATATATATATATATATAATTTTGATCTTAATTCCTTGATTATTATAAAAGCGAACTTTAAACTGCTTCCAAAGATATTGAGTAATTATCGGGTTCTATTTATATGGCATTTAGAATTTTTTTTTCGTTGTCTTATATTACACCAGAAAAGAGAAAACATAGTAGCCCAAAAGGGGAAGAAAAACAGAGAAGCAAAGGAAGAAACACTGCAAATAGTTGATGGTGAAGCCAAATCGCTCTTCAACCACTGTGAGCTGCAGTGAAACGTCCAACCGAACACTTTATTCTTCTGCAATAATCTGGTCGTAGAGCCACGAGGGACCTCCTAAATATGACTGGAACCGCCCATCCCGTGTCACACTCCTGGCAATAGCTGAAGCCACTCGATTCGCCGACCGCCCCACTTGTTGACACTCCCACGTATCAAAACCAGCACAGACCTGATAATTTTCCTGTAACATGAAGCAAAAGCGAGGCCACTCTTGGGGATTGGTGATTGCTTGCACTACCTGGGCACTATCAATGGCTATAATTACCCTCTCCACATTTAGATCCCTTAAGGCATGTAGAATTAAATTTCGATTTTCTTATATATGAAACGAAATTGATTAAATTCATTTTAAACAAAAAAAATCTGTTTGGATAGGCATTTATAACTGATCCGTTTGATCACATTATACACGATCCAAATATAAATATTCCGGGTCAACCCTAGATCCGTGAATTTTCAAGACTTAATCTAATGACATTACATTTAATTATCTCTAATTCTATGTCTACTTAATTAAAAAGGTTTCCTTTTCAATAGTATACTAGACTGAGATCTGTGCTAGAGCACGGGTTGAAATCCATTTTATTTATGTTATAGTTTTAGAATAAAATATAATTTATATGATTAATAAAAAAAAATTTGGATAAAACATTATGCAATAACATCATATGTTAAATTATGATGCCTTGAAAAAAATACATATTTTGTAAGTTTTATATTGTTAATTTTGTAATGTTATGTATGAGAAATAGTTATGTTTGTTGTTGTTTTAATTTTAATTTTTGAACATGTTTGGTGAAATCTTTTTAATATGACCCATGCTTAAGATCTCGGAAATCACGATTAATTGTGATAAATTGCCAAAATTTTATTCTTTTTTACGCCTAATAGTATATTTTTATGCATATCAGAATATATTTTGTAACAATACATGAAATACTAAAAAAAATTATTTTGGAAATGAAATACTAAAGATTTTATTTTAAAAATTGTATAAATCATTGGAACATTCTCTTTAAGAGGATTCTTTAGTACATTTTTACGTGTATTCATATAGCCTACGGATTGACCAATTAATCTATAATTTTTTTTTGTAATCAACCTATATTTAATTTATAACCTATTTTGTAACCAACTTATAAAAATTATATAGTTACAATAAATAGTTGTGTACTCACGTTTTTATTATATAGGGGATATAATTTTGTTATTTAGTTTTTTGTAAAAATTGAGGATAATTGGTTTTGGATTATTATAAACCCCATGTGGTCAATTTTTTTAAATAAAGGTATAAAATAAACAATTAAAAAATATACTGTATTCTTTATTTCCAATTTTCCTTTATTTCTATTAAGTTGTTGACCAAAAAAGAGTAATGTAGCTAATTTTCATAGATATCTCTTTAGTTGATACTGTTACCATATTCTTCTACCAAAAAAAAAATATTGTTACCCTATTCTTTAAATCAAAGGATTCCCTAATTAATAGATACTAGGATATATTCCGTGCTTAAAGCACGGGTCAACATTTTTAAAAGATTACAATATAATAATAAAACTGTTATATATTTTAAAAAATATTATTTTGTTTGAAATAATATTTATTTTTAATTGTTGTATAAATGTATATATGTCTTTTTAATACTACTTATTTTAGAATATTATAGTATTTTATTTTTTGATGTATATTACAGTTTTATATTGTTTGTTGTATTTGCATCAATATTTTATAAAATATGAAGTAGTAATTTTAATATTATAATTGTGAGCAAATAAAATTTATTAATTTATCAACTATATAAATTTAGTTTATCAACCCGCCAATGTGGAAATTAAAAAAAAAAATTCATATAGATTGAGTAATATATATTTTACATTAAAAACAGAGTAATATATCTTCGTTTTTAAAAATTCAAATCACAACATATGCAGAAATGTTTTTGCATATTTATTAATCATAAGTATTATATTAAAATTCCAAACAATTTGTAAATAAAATAAAAGAAAGATGATAGGAGAATCATAATTTGAAATCTTAATAAAATCTTCGAAATCTAGTTATTAAAAATAATTTTATTGTCTACTTAGATATAAAATCGTAGTTTTTGAAATTCTGATTGGTTAATATTTAAAAATAATATTTAGTAAGTTTCATCTATAATCTTATTAAAGAGAGAAAATATTTTTTTAAACTAATAATTATTTGTATTTTTAAAAAATCTTTGCTGTTAATTATTTTTTAGATTTTTTTTTTCAAGTGCAAATTAGTTTTGATTTGAATATATTTTTTTTTACTTTTCTAGATTATTTATTTTTGATCTTTCAGCATTTTTTATTTTAAATTAATTAATTAATTAATCTTAATTAAAATTTTCTAGTGGCAATTGAATATAATTTTTTGCACATTTTAAGGTTAGTTTCATATTTGTACTTCTCAATTAATATAGTAGGATAAATTTGTATCTCTATATAGATTGAACTGCTGCCAAAATAAGCAAAATGTGATTAATTCATATTCTAATTTTTGTATATATATTTTTTGTTTTACATAGATGTTAGAGAGAGAAAAAAAATTGGAGAAAAAAAAATGAAAGAACATATATTTTGTCAGTTTTTAGTCGTTATGATGTTGTTGTCAGCATCTCAAATTCAGGGAGAGCGATGTCATGATGCAGGCGTAGAAGGTCTGAGGGCATGTTCATATTCTATCTACAAGAGGCTGCCTACTCCGCCAAGACCATCTGACATCTGAAGGTTGTTGCACTAATGTCCGCCTCGCCGGAATGAAATGCGTTTGCGAAGCTATCAGTACTTAAGTAATCGAAGACGTCAATGTCGCTGCTGCTTGTGGCAGTCCTCTTGCTAGCTTTTTCTTTTGCCGGTCTATCTAACTTACTATACCATGCCTTTGATTTACTTATGTTTTTTTGTCTCCGCAGGATTCCTAGTTCCCGCCCCGGTGGCATGATGAGACATCATGACTGAGTTATATTGAGAATCTACTACAGGTTGTTGTAACTTATTGGAAAAAGTAAAGTGTATTAAATGCACGAATAATTTGAGACCGCTCCTGTTTTTCTTAAAAAAAAATCCTATTGTAAATAATCAATATTTATAAACACATATAGGCCAATCAAATTAAATTTTAAAATAAATACTTGTACAGTAAAATTACAAATTAGGTATGCAATTTATTGGTCGGTTACTAACAAATCCGAGAAAAACGCGAGTAAGTTTGTGAGGATGAGCCAAATTTAGTGGTTCAATGTTGCTCAATCCTAATTAGAGCCAAGCTGGTTCGGGCCGGATTACTAACACTAACCCACATTATTCCAATTCTTTAGCTATATGAATACTTATGACACGCGTAGACATGCCATAACTCATGATAGTTTCAATGCTTTTTAGCTAGAATTTTTATTTCATTAATAGTTTAGAAGTAGTAAATCACTCTTAAGCGCTTACAAGAGTGCAAACCCTAGCTTCTCTATAAACCTTACCTGGTCGGCACAGATAATTTTTGTTCGGAGCACAATGAGAATCTTCCGAACAAATACACAGCCCTTCCAATGCACAACCTGGCTTCACAATCGTTACGTTTCCTTTTAAACCAAAAATCTGATCAGTCCATTCTGTAGAAAACAACCCCGACGGATCCAATCTCTCCTTTATTTTCAAAAACGCGTTTGCGTTTTTGTATTTTCTAATGGCACCATCAAAAGCTACGTTCCTGTTCTTCCCCCAATGAGGCAAGGCGTTGTATTTCAATATGGCTATTTGCTCGATCTCTTCCATGTAATCCTCATAGAGACGTGGTGTCAAAGGATCATCTTTGCTTCTGTAGTAAGTTAGGTCAAAGTCTAAAGCTTTTTCTTCTTTCCCTAGATAAGCAGTAGAGGATGTGACATAGCGGACTAGAACACCATTGTTGAGTTCTAGGCCGCAGAGAGATTTTGGCTCAATCTTCACAAGTGCTTTGATGTCGTTGATGAAATCTTTGACATGTGTGAGAGGAACACTTAATGCTGTTTGGTAAAAAAACTCGCCTTTAATTCGTGGATCCCACGGACAAGCCGTAATCAGTCCGTTCTGATGACTATCTAGACACGCACCGGAAGACATCATACGGTCTTGGCTTCCGATGACCGGATAGCCTGTAAATAGAAAGCCTACAGTGGAAATAAAGTGAATATGTAAAATAAGTTAGAAAAAATCTAATATGCAAGATCATTCAATCAAGAGAGAGTACCATTGTTGGTTAAACCGTATGAGATTCTAAACAACAAAGATGTTACTATCTTTGCTCTCACACACTTGTTGTTTGCCTCACCCGACGACTCGTCACTCTCCTCTTCATTTCATATCATGAAACAAAATCATATAAAATTTAGAAATACTGTATTATAAGTTTATAACTATACAAATTATATATATATGAGTGATAAATAAATAAACGAACCTAAGGATCTGGTGAAGGCTAAGGCCAGAGACACTTGTGAACGGAATGGGAAAAAATTGAACAAGCCATTGCCTGAAACGTTGCCCGGAACTCGATCATCAATTCGATACAGCACTTTGCCTTGGCTTGGTAACCATATGAAATCCGAAAACTCATGTTTTTCCCCAAAAGTCACGGCTTGCTCTCCAAAATCAGTGTCATCTATCATCACATATGTCAACGATCTCTTGAACATTGGTTGCAACTTGAAAGTTACCTTCCCAAAAACATACGATTAACAAGCAAACGTTATAATTAGAATTTTCGTTAATACTTACTAATAAAAACAAAGATTTAAAACGGGTCAGGTTTTAAACCAGGTCTGTCCAGCCTAAATTTATTATATTCGAACGAGTGCACTGACTTGGAAATAGGACTGCATACATGTGACTAATCCATTTTGATTATTCAAAATTTGAAAATTACTGAAAATAAAAATATGCACAATCACCTAAAATGTCCCAATATACTTCAAACGCGCTCACATGCACTAATTGTGGCGTTAGGATGTGCCGTAATCTTATTAGAACGGTGATATGTAGACAGTAAACTTTTATATTTATTTTTGGATACGTGACAGTATAGATACGTTTGGAGCATGCACAAACAAGCAAATATAGAATTATAAACGATTAAATCAGCTAATAAGTGATCTATATACCTGAGAGATAACTCCAAGAACGCCTAAAGAAACTTTGGCTGCGTTAAACTCTTCAGGATTCATAGCCTCACTAAGAACCCAAACTTTTGCATACCCTTCAGAAACGGAACCGGGGCTCACCATTCTTATCTCGGTCACGTAATCATGAACCGCACTTCCTTTACCCCACAGTGAACTTCCGTGAGCACCGGTCCCCATCATTCCTCCAACTGTAAGTCCCCACCAATACGGTGCGTATGGCAAAGCTAGCTCCAACTTAGCCGCTTCTTCGATCAGTTGCCTTAACGTCACGCCGCTCTCAACCGTCAAAGTCTTGGCATCAGGGTTGGTTCGCACCACGTTGTTTAGAAACTTCGTGCTTATGAGGATCCCGTCCTTGCCGTCAGTACAAACCAGCTTCGGGATGCTGTGAGAGTACCGAGTCACGACCCGCATTTTTTGGCCGGCTTTAGTGGCTGCAGCCACCACAAAGACCAGTTCAGCCTCGGTTCTTGGGTACGCCACCTTTGCCGCTTCACATATAGAACGGTCAGGAAAGGCTTCGTACGAGTTCGTTACTGTGCATATAGTGTTTCCAGACTCACACTTGACAGGATCAGGGGGTGGAGTGGAGGAAGCAAATGCGAAAAAGCAAAAGATCAAACTTAGCCAAAAAGCCATGTTGTAAGAAACTTTTCAAGACTAATTGCAAGGGAAAATGTTTGGGAAGCCTCTCATGATCTCATCTATATATATTACTCTCTTAGTGTCAATCATTTCAGTATATCACCACATGGTATTATTAAATAGATATTAAGAGCGGACACGTAATATGGCTATATGAACTTTTGTGGTATGTTTACAGAACAGTTTTTCTTAGTTTCAACAAATTATCACATGGTATTATTAAATAGATATTAAGAGCGGACATGTAATCGGCTATATGGCGAGCTTTTGTGGTATGTAGTAACATAAGAGTTTTTTCCTAGTTTCAACTTTCAACATATCATCACATGGTATTATTAAAGAGCGACCTGTAATTTGAGCTTTTGTGGTATAGTGTATGGTAATATATCAACATCATATTCTCAAAATACTTTTCCAAAGACAAAAGAGACAAAATCATTACATGAAATTCAGAGAAGAACTTAATTATTTAGACAGTGGACCTAGCTAGCTATATAATTAGGGCTTTTAATTACATCACATATATAGTTACTCTTTAGAACATGATATGATGATATTTGACTGACTTTAAACCGGATTTACATCACATAGAATACATAGACCCCTATTAATTATTTGAGTTTTAATGGGTAAAAGAAATGACAAAAATTACATAGACCTTCTGAAATTGAACTTTACCACAAAACACCTCATCTAACTCTAAGGCTTAAAAAAATATGATTGTATAAAAATAAAAGAAAATTAGTAGCGTTTTTGTAGACTCTCTATTAACTATGCTTATTTTTATTCTAAAATAAATTAGATGGGTTTCACATTCTTGATTGGCTACAATTTTGAATTTTACCATAATCTTCTAAGCTCATCACCAGTTTACATTAGAGAATGATAAATAAATCAAATTATGAAGCGGATTAGTGATGGTATGTGGATCCATATCTAATATTAACGAGAATGTTAAACCATCATATATATCTTTTGTTTTTTGTATGAACCAAACGATGCTGTTTAGAGATGACGAGATAATGAGTATGACTCATTTTAGTATCTTGGGTTTTCTATTTCTATGAAGAAAACATATTATAGTGGAGTACAAGACAGTGTGGTCTCTCACTCTATTTGGTAAACGTTTACATACGGCTCTTTTACGAATTCACATATTTGTGTAAGTCAGTCGTATAAACTTTGAATAAGCAAATCTTATGAGTAAATTTCAAACCGATCTTAATCAAGTACATCACTGACACTGAGTGTCTTTTTAAATAAAAAACTAATATTTGAAAGAGAAAAAAAACACTCAACTACAACGTGACAAAGGTTCAGAAGCTCTGTATTTCACTAGTAGAAGAAAATTCACAAACCTCTGTATCTGTCTTTTAATCTGTATTTAGTCAAAATACACATAACACAATCTAGTTTTCACTTTTTTAATTGTATATCAAGGAAAAAAAGAAAAAAAACCAAGTGATCAATTACAATATGAATTAGCATCATTCTTCAATAACCTTCTACACATCTTCAACCTTCTTCAACTTTCTTCAATCCATTCTTAGGCATTTCGTCAATAATAGTAATTACTGCTTTCTGAACAGTAGGGACAAGTAAGGCCTCTTCTTCTGTGGCCTGAAGAGGTTCCAAAGAATCTACAATGTCCCTCATTAAAGGCCGAGCCTTCGGGTTCCGGTTCAAGCAATGGTAAGCTAGCATTGCAGCCTTTTGAACCGCTTTAACCGGGTATTCACAGTTCATTCTTGGGTCCACAATGTTCAAGACTTTCTTCTTTTCCTTCAATAATGGAAGAGCCCAATCTATGAGGTTTTGCTCACGTGTAGGTCGTGACTTGTCTAATGATTTTCTTCCTGTTAGAAGCTCTAACAGAACTACACCAAAGCTATATACATCACTCCCCGGTGTCAAATGACCTGTCACCAAGACATCATCAGAAAGAATCCAAATAGCTAGAGTAGAAGCTGCGACAAGATGCATACTACATTCTGAAACGTGTAATTTGCAAGTTTGGAATACTGTGTTACTCACCTGTCATGATGTATTCAGGAGCTGCATAGCCATAAGTTCCCATTATGCGAGTGGAAACATGAGATTTATCTCCTACAGGACCGTCTTTAGCAAGTCCAAAATCAGACAATTTGGCATTGTACTCCTGTCAGAACAGCAATATGAAACCTCAACAATTGTGTCAATGGACAAGAGACGGGCTTGATCTAATACTAGTACTAACCATATCTAGAAGAATGTTGGAGGTTTTGAAATCGCGATAAATGACTGGTTTCTTTGCTTCGTGTAGAAAGGCAAGTCCTTTCGCTGCTCCAAAAGCAATCTTCATTCTAATTCCCCATGAAAGAGGAAGCAACACTCCTACCAAGAAGAGATACATATAACTCAGACTTCCTTATCTGTTCAAGAGTGATGTCCAGCAAGAAGACAAATGAGTGTAAGAACTCTAAAACTCACTCGAGAAAAGATTGTTCTCCACGCTACCACGAGCCATGTACTCATAGATTAGCACCCTGTGACTATCCTCACAGCAATAACCAATCAATTTCACTAAGTTTGGATGTGAAAGCTGCCCCAAGAATATCACCTCTGCCTAAACACAACATCGAGAGACAATAGATAAGAATATCAGAGACCTCTGCTACAAACTAAGGACCCAATCTGACCTCAATCTGTTATAGAGCTATGAATAAAGCTTAATCAAGAACTCTACTTTCACTCCACATGATCAGAGATATCCACATTCCTCAGTTGCAACGATTTATACTCTGTTGAGAAACTTGGAAGACAAGCAAAAAGACAGAGAGAGACTAACCAGCCATTCTCTGTGACCCTGAAAGCTATTATCACCGTCGTGAACTTTAACAGCAACAGGAAGTGGTTGAGGAACATCTTGATCATCCAAATCCTCTTTTATAAAACCTTTGTAAACACTTCCGAATCCACCACCACCAAGAACTCTGTCTTGTCTGAAATTATCTGTGATGTTCCTAAGCTCCTCGTATGTGAAAGCTATCAGAGGATTAGCTGCTGAGTCACGTCTTAGATCCTCAACTTCTTTTGGGTTTGATGGCAGCTTATGAACTTCCTTAATATGCTTATCTTCTACTGCTGGACTCTGTTCTTTTGGTGACTCTACATAGTTTCACACAAAAAGAGACAAAGAAACCAATGTTTGATTAGTTTTAATTTACTTTGATTCTTATAGGGGTCTAAAATCCAAGAACATAGAATAATATAATTAAAAATGTGACTTTGACTAATTTAGAAGAAAACAAAAAGAGAGAGAGATGAAATGGAAGGAGACTAAAGAAGAAAGAATCAGTAAGTCAAAATTCTCAACAAATGAGTCCAAACTTATAGAATAGAGAGGAAACGAATCTTAGCTTACCAATAAACACCAAAACTTACCTAATTGAAAAAGTTTGGAACCCAAAAAAAAAGTCTCAAAAGGGGAATATAAACAGAGCATAATCAGAATAATCAAGAAAAAAAAAAAAAAAAGAATACTCCATTGAATAATATGATATTTCTGAGTTTATCCTTAAGTAAATCTTGTAATTTTCCAGCCATAACCATGACAGTAACATAAAAGAAAAAGAAAAAAAAAAAACCAAAATAAGAAGGAGAAGAGGGTACAAAGGAAACCTGATTTAGCGTTTGCAGAGACTCTGTGATTTAAGGGCTCAAAGCTACACCAACAGTTACCCATTTATTCCCCAAACAACACACACACAGTGACAAATATATATATAGATAGATTACTAAATTTATCAAGAAATGAAAAAGGAAAAAAACCAACTTTTTATGATGTAAGTTACAAATTCATGCCCATAAAGAAAACATTAAGCTCTCAATTTCTCTTCTTGGAATTTTTTGTTCTGTTTTTTTTTTTCTTGGTTTCTTCCTTTCTCTCTTTAACTCTTTTTTTCAAGAACCAAAACAAAAGGTAAAGACTTAAAAAGAGATTATGAAAGAGAGACACACACACTAAGGAAAATGTTTTGTTTCTCCTTTTAGAGAGAGAAGGGAGATTCGTCGGGGGCAATGATGGGAAGAGACTAGAGGGAGGTATGAGGTGGGAGAGAAAGAGGTCTTTGGCTATGGCGGAGGTGGGCCCCCAACTTCTCTCTCTATCTCTCTTTTTCCACTGACAAATCAAAACAGAAACTCAGAAAAAGGAACAAAAACGATTAAGACATCAGTCTACTCTGGTCTGATTTCTTTTGGTCCGGTCCGGTTCGGTTGTCATTCCTATTTCTGGTTTAGTTTTCGTTTCCAATAAACCAAATTCTAATCTCTTTCGATTCACTTTAGTTTATACTAGGGCTTCAATATTGGTAATCAAACAATTCGCTTTTGTAAAAAAATAATTAAAAAAAAAAAAGAATCAACAGATTTTGGTTGACGTCAATATTGATTGAACCAAAAAATAAAAAACAAATTGATTGGGTTTAATAGTGCGCATGAATGAAGCGCATTTTGAAAACCACAACTCTCTTTTATTTTGTTCCTTCTTTTTATTTTATTTTTTTGTTTTTTTTTTATCAGATCGCTTTCTTTTTGTCTAAGCGTGCGCCTTTTGCCTTTTTCCAATTCTTTCTTATTGTTCTTTTCATTATTTGTATTATATTATTTTTTTTGGTGTATTGATTTGTGTTCACATTTCATTTTAATCGAATTACTATATGTGTTTTAGTGCATAATCTCACAAAGTGGCTTAACATTTTTTATATTCGCTAATTTCTTCAAAAACAGATGTGCTCATTGGTCATTTACCCATTAGTGACTCACAAGTAGAGCTGTCGACAAACTTTATTTTTTCCTTAAACAAATATTAAGAAAACCCCAATCCATTATTATATCAAAACTTTTACTATGCATTATGGCCTTTTAAAAAAAAAAATCTCGCTTTCAAATACTGTATGTAATAGTTTGAAATGGTAGTTATTTGTGTAAATATTAAATGTAAACAAAAAAAAAAAGATATTGTGTAATTTTTTTAATTGTTTGTATACCTGAATGTTATATCCCCTATATAACGTTTTATACTGTTACATAGAGATTATACATTTTTGATTTTTCCTTGTCAAACAATGTTTATCTACAAAATATATTACCTCGTAGAATTGGAACAAGAGGATTAGTGGGTCAATTAGCATCAACTAGCATATAATTAGATGAAAATATCCTATAGACACCTTACCTAACATTTACTAATATAAAGTATAAACACTTATCAATACAATAAAACTATAATGTGTTGCTTTCCTCTTCTGACACATCAGCCTTAATATTGAAGCTGATGTTGACACCTCAGAAAAAATTAACAGCCTATCAAATTAAAACAATTAATACATGTCAGCAGTCTAGGAAAGTTGGGCTTAATGTGTTTTGGTTATGAGAAGTGTTAATGGGCCGCTGGATTAGTCAAAGCCCAAATAAAGAAATGTGTTGTGTTAGAGTGTTAACGGGCCGCAAGATTGGTCAAAACCCAAATAATAGCTTCTATTTTGTTGTTTATCACATATGCAAATTTTGGAATAAGATTTACGGTTCATCAAGTAAAATTATAGCTATGGAAAAAGTTTTCTAAAGATATGGTAACTAAAAGAGTTGTTGGGCATAATCTGGATCATATCAAAGTAATTTGCTGAATCACCATAAATTTCTTCAACAAAGAATACAATTTTGAAGTAAAAGTAAAATTTTCCGGAGAGGTATGATGTTTTCTTTGGACAACATAATCATTTTTGTTATTACATATTTTGTCTTTAAATTTATTTGGTTATTTATATAATCATTTTTCCAGTTATTACGTTATCAATATGATTTTTACGTAAAGAAAATCATTTTTTTTTTCAAAAATCTCTATACAAAACAAATAACTCAAACCAACATAAATATATATGTATATATATTATAAGGGAAAATTAAGCTAAAAATTTATTTAAATCTTTATAATGATAAATATATATTAATTCAGTTATTTACAACATTATATATATATATATATTTATATATATATTTTATAAGGGAAATTAAGCTAAAAAATTATTTAAATCTTTATAATGATAATTATATATTAATTCAGTTATTTACAATATTAACTATTAAAATAAAAGTAAAAATAAGTAATTTGTGACGGAACTTAGTTGAGTGATATTTTAGTTTTCTTTATGGATCAGACTTAAAGCATTGTTTAGAATAATAAAATAAGACTTTTGTTGTTTTCTTAAAGTAAAATAAATTTTCCCAAAAAGAAGATACAAGAAAGAAAATTCATAATCTTGTGTTTTTTTGCTAAGAAGATGTCATTCAAGTGGTTACCTTATAAATATTAAAATGTATAAAATATACAATAAAATTTAAGCAAAATCAGAATACTAAATTCTAATTTTTACAAGACTTTTAAATGTTCAATCTTATTTATCTTCAAATATAATTAATTATTAAAAATAGTACGCATATCAACAAATTCCAAACAAATTAAGAAAAACTTACAAACAATATACTGTACAATAAAACACAACAAAATAGTAACAAAAAAAAGAGAAAAAAATAATCTCGTGGCGTAGCGCGGATACTATCCTAGTTAACTATTAATATATACAAACTCATAACGGCACAAGAATCTTCAAGATTAGCGTTCCACTTAACAATCCGACCTATATATTTTCCCCCTTATATGTCATCTCGCACGTTACTCAATTTACTCTTAGTATTTATTAGGTCATGTATATTTTTCCTTAATACATGAATCCTTACGTTCCATATATATATGTTTATCACAGATCATGTTGTAAACGTTGATATGATTATATGTTTTGAACAAGTAAAGCTGAAGTTATGAGGTTCTTTTTATTCAAGTAGTATTGTATTTAAAGTTTAGTCATTGAAATGCATGAAATTTAAAATGTGTGTGAAAACAACAAATCAAACGTGTGCGGGTGATAAATAAGTGGTAGAAAAGTTGCTTCAACAAGAGGTATAATTCAACACCCACTACTAGTTTGTTTCTTGGATCCCTTTTTATCTCCTTGATCTCCAGGTGTTAGCTATCTTGAAATTTCTTTTTCCATTTTTTTTTTGTTTGTTTACTTAGATAAGCCTGAAATGTTTTGTTTATTTTTCTTCCCAACTAATCGCAAAATTTCTAAATTCTTAAAGATACAGAAGTAAAAAAAAAAAAAAAGGTTCTCTGATTCGTTGATGTAAAGTTGCTATTAGATCATTCCACACCCACTTGTTCTTTTATCCTTTCTTTCTCCCTCACTAAGTAGTCTCCTTAAGATATTGCTAATCAATATCTGTCTTATACTCTTTTAGTAAAAGAAACTATATCTTTACATTTGTATCACGGAACGCCACTTAGGACCAAGATATGTGTAAAACTGATTGAGCATAAAAAGAAATCAAAATACTATATAGATTTTATATATTAAAAGACCATACAAAAAAAAAGAAAAAAGAATAGTAAATTATAACCGAGTTACTTTAAAAAAATTAAATCATATAAATAATTAGATTTCTTGATCAACTAACGATTTTCTTGTCGGGTAACATAAGTTGCATCTTACGGTTAATGTCCTCGTATATTAAGGATTGAAATGATGAACATTTCCCGTGAATTTTGCATAATACCACCAGTCAAAGATATATATAAACAACAATGTCATTTGTTTAACCCGTTAGCCGGTGAGGCGGTGACTCTCTCTTTGCCTATAGTCTCTACGAAACTAGCAATATGAACATATATAGATATTGATGTCATTGTTGACTTGTTGAGTGCATTAGAATGTTGGGTTTTTTGTGGCGGCAAACAAGAAAGTGATCAGATAAGTCCGAATCTGAACTGGAACTATCAGATTAATGAAGATTCTGAAATTGAGAGAAACATCCAAAATTTGAAGTCTTTGACCTAAGAAAAAAAAAAAACAATCTTGTTTCTTTCCCCTTGTATGTAAAGTAATTCAAGAAAAGCAGGTTATAATCTCACACGACACGATCGAAAGTTAATCAAAAGTAGGTGTTGTTCTCTAATATGTTTGGGCATTAAATAGTAAATATGGGCCATAAACGTTGAAGCCCAATTTCTCTTTTTGTTTGATCATTTCAATTAACATCGCTCTCTCTCTTTCTCTCTTCAGACCTCCAAATTCTTCCCTAATCGTTTCCTTTCAATCTCTCATGTAAAAAGTATCTGTCTTTTTGATTCTGCTTCTTGCGCTAGCTTTTGGGTTTTCTTCGCTTCCCCTCACTCTTCATGTTTTGTTAGGGTTTTGCTTGATTCGATGGGTATTTGTTTAATTTCCTTAGAGAACTGTGAAAGCTGTGTACTTTGAGTTTGAATCCTGTAATCGTTGTGGTGTTCTTATTGCTGTTATGGTAGTGTGATCAGATACATCTTCGATTGAATCTGAAAGGTCTTTGCTTTGAGTTAAAAAGGGGGTTTAGTTAGGTACAAAACCAAAGAATCCCACCGCAAGCTTTTATCGGGTTGTCCTGTTCTCGAGGAGTTGGTGTTGGACAAAAGTCACAAAACTAAAAACAGCGACTTTTTTTGCGGTCGTTCTATGTTGAATTGCCTACCTTACAGAGATTGTCTATACTTTATAGATCTGCTGAGTCAATGAACTCTGGTGAAAATGGGCTCTATAAGATTGTGATCAATGTCCCGTCTGTGAAGTACTTGAACTTTGTTGACTTGTATTTGTGTGAGTTTTGTGCCTGAAGTGATTGACGCAATTGTTAAAGTGGTTTATGAAAGTCCCAAGAAGCTACTTGAATCTCTTCCATCAGTCAAGAATCCCTGTTTATGTTTAACTGCTTCAGTGGTAGTAAATCCCAAATCTCTCTGTTATCTTGTGATTTATTACATCTACACTGTTTTGCTTATGTTTTTGGACATTTTTTTATACACCGTATTGGGTTTTATCATCTTGTTCATTTGGAGCTATGTCAAGACACTTCAGGGTGGTTGGATGCTTGATAGTTCTCCTAAACTACAAGTTCTCAAGTTAAACACGGTATACATACATTCGCCTCAACCTGATGCATTCATTTATCACACTTGCTTCATTGTCTTACGTTATATTTGCAAGGTCTAATACACTATAATTGGTGTTCTGTTAGTGCAATGAACGACCTTGTTTCGTAACGCCCACTGAAGGTCATTGGGGAGGACCAAGGTCAACTCCTGAATGTTTGCGGTTATCTCTCTACTTTTGAGTGGGAATATTACAATGGAAGGGATGAGGAGATGAAAGTAGTGGCGTACATCCTAAAGAACGCAAGACAGTTAAAGACTGCACACTGCAGCTTTCTCCCCTGCGCGAAGGTTGTATTCGAACGAAGAAGAACGATTATTGAAACTTGAGGACTTGGTTTCTCTGCCTAGAGCTTCAAGCTCATGTAAACTTATGTTGGAATGAGAAGAGATTGTAATAGTCTGTTCCAATAAAGCTAGAGGCATTTGGTCTGAAAGTTAGATGTGTTGAGAAAGCTCTTATAGCCTCCTATATATATGTTGTTGCTCTTGACATGTTGTTTCCAAGAAGAAGTTTAGAAGAAGATGGATACAGGGCATTATAAACTACTTGTACAGGCCGTTATAAACTACAAGTTTTACCTTGATTCCTTCAATTATGATTAACTATAAAGCGTAAATACTCTATGTTTAAAAGTATATATATATATATATATAGTGTTAACGTCGGTTGTTGTATTTCGGTTTTTTTAAACCCTGTATTTTTATATTTTATAGATTTATTTTCTCGAGAATAAGAAAATTTTAGGTTTAGGATTTTGATCGAATCTTATGTCTCTAGGGTTTTGTATGAGATTTTGGGTTTTATAATAAAGAGCTGTTTAGCCCTAAAAAGAAGATTCTCGAAACCTATTGCTTATAGACATCACGTTTCGACGCTCAAAGCAAGATCATAACTTGTATTCTAGTTCTCCTCTCCTCGAGATCTTGAGTTCTCTCTGTTTGTTCATTTAGTTTCCGCTCTCCGTCACATCTTCGGGTAGATCTGAGAGGTCGTCGTCTTTGAGTTGAAAGATTTTGATTTAGGGTTCCATATGGACATGATTAGTGATCTGTCCGACGATTTGCTCTTGGAAATATTGTCATCACTTCCTGCCAGAGATATGGTCGGAACAATGCTTTTGTCGAAGCGATGGAAGTTTCTGTGGACTATGGTTACAAAACTTCATTTTGATGATAGTTTTAAGGATTATTACTATGATGATGAGGACGAGGATTACGTTACCGATGGTGAGAAATTTTTTCCTTACAGGAGATTTCGGCAATATGTTGACAAGTTTATGATATTGCACAAGTCTTATGTTCTTGAAACTTTGACGTTCGAACTTGGTCTCGTATCCAGAACTGATGATTTGGCAACATGGATCAGGATTGCAATTGCTCGCCAAGTGCGTGAACTTGAAATTCACCGTTCTAATGCGGATAAAAATGATTACTCATTTACATTGCCATTGGATCTGTATACGTATGATAAGCTTGTGGTTTTGAAACTTTGTGGATCAATTGTTCTGGATGTCCCTTCGGTGGTTTCGCTTTCGTCTCTAAAATCGTTACACCTCTTGAGCGTACTACTGTACCATGATGAAGAATCGCATCGCCGTCTTTTAAAGGGTTGTCCTGTTCTCGAGGAGTTGGTCGTGGACAAAAGTGAAAACTTTGACGTGTCTTCTTTATATGTTTTAACGCCTTTTTTAAAGAGTTTATCTATAGTTAATGAGTATAATAGACAACTCTCTACTGTAGAACATCCAAAATTTGATTGTTACGTAGATGTAATTAACGTTCCGTGTTTGAAGTACTTGAACTATGTAGATATCTATGATTTTGGTCATTCGTGTTTGTGTGAGAATATGCCCGAGGTGGTGGAGGCAAATGTTAAACTTGTCTGCAAATTCCCTGAGAAGCTCATGAGATCTCTTACATCAGTTAAGCGTCTCTCTCTATGTCTACATGGTCCAATGGTAAACAAAAACAAACCTTCTTTAGTTTAAGTCTTTCTCTCATTGCAATATATTTCTCGTGCTTATGTCTCTGAGTATCTCTCTATAGCGTAAGCATCGTATTAAATACAACCAGCTAGTTCACCTGGAGCTATGTCGATGCAGCATAATGTGGTTGGATCTGCTAACTAGGATGCTAGAAAGTTCTCCTAAACTACAGGTTCTCAAGCTCAACAAGGTACCTTTACCCGAACCTAATGCATTCTAATCTCTTTACTCTAATGTCGCACTGTCACAAGTTCTAGATTCATGGTCTGATAGACAAAACTCTGTATTAGTGTCAGGAACCCTTCTATGATTCTCCCATAAAGCCCATTAAAGGCAGATGGGAACCAAGTTCTGTTCCTGAATGTTTGGTGAGCCATCTCAAAATTGTTGAGTGGAAGTATTACAATGGAAGACATGAAGAGAAGAAAGTAGTAGCATACATCCTGAAGCACGCAAGACATTTAAAGACTGCGACCGTATCTGCTCAGGAATTGTCGACGAAAATTCCAACTCCGCAGCGCGAGGAGTTGGTTTCTCTGCCTAGGGCTTCAGCTTCATGTAAACTTGTTCTTGATTGACAAAAAAAAAAACTGAGATAATAATCATGTACTCTGTCTCGCAAGTTATTTAAGTTTTGGCTTGAGAGTTATGAGTTGAGAGCTTGTTTATTTTTACTACTTACTAGTTTCAAAATTTGGTATTAAACATAAACATGAGTTCTTGTTCAAAAATAAAAACAAAAACATATACATGAGTGTATTAAGATTTAAATTTGATTATGCAAATATTATTTTTGGCAAACAGCTTTTGGAAGATGATGTATGTAACTTAGAATGAATAAGATTCATACTAGGGTTGTAATATTGATTTTGAGCCTATACTAAAAGTTGTAATTTTGAGCATATACTAAAAATAATTAAATAGATAATAATCAAACCTCTTTTCTAGGGGAACAACAGTTTGGGCCGTATACGTTTGAAACCAAAACCCGTTTGATCTCTCTCAATGTGGTCCAAAGCACGGAGATATATAATTAACAACCTCATGGCGAAGTATTCTTTTGATTATTCTTCATCGTCTAGGTTTTTTTTGCTTCTCTCTTCTCCTCGTTCGTAACGATTTGAACTTGTTAGGGTTTGTTGTGGTGTTCTAGTTGCAGTTTTGAGAGTGTAATAAGATACATCTTCAACTATATCTGAAAGGTATTCGAGTTGAACAGGGGTTTTTGATTAGTGTTTAGTATAATGGATAGGATTAGTAATCTGTCGGATGATTTGCTCTTGAAGATTTTGTCAGAACTTCCTACCAAAGATGTGGTCGCAACGATGCTTTTGTCGAAACGTTGGAAGCTTCTTTGGACGATGGTTACAAAGCTTGATTTTGATGATAGTGTAAAGGAATACATTGGCAAGAATGCTTACAGGAAATTTCAAGAATATATTGACAGGTTTCTGGTATCGCATAAGTCTCCGGTTCTTGAAACTTTGAAGTTCAACCTTCGTTGTCGGTTTTCCAACGCTGCTGACATGTCAACATGGATCAGATTTGCAATTGCTCGTCGTGTGCGCGAACTTGAAGTTAACCGGTGTCTTGAAGCCCGTTTCATGTCAATCACAGTGCCAGCGTGTTTGTATACATTCGAAAAGCTTGTGGCTTTGAAACTTTGTGGATCGATAAATTTGGTTGTTCAGAAGGAGGTTTGTCTTCCGTCTCTGAAATCATTACATCTTTTGAGGGTGCAGTACGTAGGCAAAACATATCTTGACAGGCTTTTAGCGGGTTGTCCCGTTCTTGAAGAGTTGGTTCTTGACATACGTGAATACGACCCTGAACAGTCTTTCTCTGTTATAATGCCTTCCTTAGAGAGATTATCTATCCTTAATATTAATAAGCATCACGAACAAAACCCTGTTGAGTACACACACTATTTGAAGAGAAAATTTGTGATTAATGTTCCGTCTTTGAAGTACTTAAACTATGAAGATACATTCAACAGTGGTCATTCGTGTTCGAGTGAGAATATGACTGAGTTGGTTGAGGCTAATGTAAAGCTTGTTTGCAAACGTCCTCAGAAGCTAATGAGATCTCTCACATCAGTCAAGCGCCTCTCTTTATGTTTAAACGGGTCAATGGTAAGGAGAAACAAGCCATGTTCTGTGTTTGTGATTTGAATAGTTTGCATTCAACTATTACCCATGTGCTTATGTTTCCAATTTTTTTTTTATGTAGCTTAAGCATCGTATTGACTTCTGTCAGCTTGTTCACCTAGAGCTATGTGGAGGTGGCCCAAAATGGTGGAATTTACTTAATTGGATGCTCCAGAGTTCTCCTAAACTACAAGTTCTCAAGCTCAACAAGGTACATTTATTTCACAACCTGATGCATTCGGTATATTTTCTCACATGTTCATTGTCTTAAGCTCTAATACACTATAATTTTTCATTCTGTTAGTGTAAGGACCGCTGGTTTTGTTCCTTAGAGCCTAATATTGAAGATCGTTGGGTACAACCGAGTTCTGTTCCTGAATGCTTGTTGTTCCATCTCAATACTTTCGTGTGGAAGTACTACAATGGAAGAGAGGAAGAGAAGAAACTGATGACGTACATCCTTAGGAACGCAAGGTGTTTGAAGACTGCCACTTTCTCTGCTTTGGAATTTGAATCGAAGGAAAAGGCAACTAGGAAAGTCCAAGAGTTGGTTTCTCTTCCTAGAGCTTCAAGTTCATGTAAACTTATTTTGGTTTGAGAAGAGATTGTAAAATAGTTTCAACTATTAATCAACTTACACAAATGAGTGTTTTTTTTTCCAACCTCTCGTATTATGAATGAGATTATTTACTAAATTATTTATTTAGTTGGACTATAAATTACAAACTACTAAAAAATTGGCCCATCCGTGTAGCCCAAATCTATTCATATGTCACTCTCACTCTGTATCATTCCAACTTCCAAGTTTTCCAAGTTCCAAATCATGGCTCATTCGAGTAAAAGAAGCATGTATATATCCTTTTGATTCTGTTTCCAGGTTTCTTCTCTTCTCACTCTCTTCATTAATTTCGATTTGGAGCTTTTTAGGGTATCATCCATCGGTATTTCTATGTTACATGTTTTGAAACCCTAAGTGACCTTTGGTATTCTTGTTGAATCTGAAAGATTTTGGAGTTGAAAAGGGTTTAAATAAGACTTCAGTATGGACATCATCAGTACGCTGTCGGATGATTTGCTCTTGAAGATTTGTTCACTACTTCCTACTAAAGATGTATTCGCCACCACGGTTTTGTCAAAACGATGGAAGTTTCTTTGGGAGATGATTCATAAACTTGATTTTGATGACAATTTCGAGCGTTGCATCAATGAAGATTCTGTTAATGGTATCCCTTCCAGTTACGAAAGATTTCTTCAGTTTGTTGATAGGGTTATGGTGTTGCATAAGGCCCCGGTTGTAGATTCTTTGAAGTTCAAAGTTGGTCCCTGGTGCAACTCTGAAGATATAGCACATTGGATCAGAATTGGAATTGTTCGCCGTGTACGTCAACTTGAACTTGAAATTTCTCATTCTGTTGATTATTACGAGTATCATGAATCGATCGTACTGCCGAGGAGTCTCTATGTTTATGCGAAGCTCGAGGTCTTGAAACTCACTAATACCATTCTTTTGGATGTTATCACTAAAGATGTTCGTCTTCCGTCTCTGAAATCGTTACACCTTCTTTGTGTAAAGTACAAAACCTATGCATGTCACTGTAGGCTTTTGTCAGGTTGTCCTGTGCTAGAAGAGTTGGTTATGGATAAAAGTGAAAACAGCTCTCTGTCATGTGTCTGTGTTCTAGTTCCTTCCTTGGAGAGATTATCTATCCTCGATACGTCGGATGAAGATTGTGATTCAAAACTTGTGATACAATCTCCGTATCTGAAGTACTTGAACATTGTACATATATCTGGTGAAGTTGTCGTGCATTGCCCGTGTATATGATTGAATTGGCTGAGGCAAATGTTAATGCTGTTGGTGAATGTCCTGAGGTGTTAATGGAATCTATTGTACCTGTCAAGAGACTCTCTTTGTGTTTATCCATATCCGCTTCAATGGTATTAAGAAACAGTTTCTCTGTTTTTTTCTTTATGATTCTAATTCTCTGTCATTACATTACTCATGTATTTTTTTTTTTTTTGTCGAGATTCTCAATGCAGCGTGAGGACCATATTGTTTATCATCAGCTTATTCATCTGGAGCTATGTCTAGATGCTTCTAAGTGGTGGGAACTATTTACTTGGATGCTCGAAATTTCTCCAAAATTACAAGTTCTCAAGCTCAACAAGGTACATTTACCGCAACTTGCATTCAGTTTCTTTATGCACTTGTCTTTTTTTTAATCTTAAGTTCCAACTTTTATTTGTATTTTATTAGTGTAAGGAACACTGGTTGAGTAGGGTATACAAGCCTATTGAGGGTTGTTGGGGACAACCGAGTTCTGTTCCTGAATGCTTGTTGAACCATCTCAATACTTTCGAGTGGAAGAACTACAATGGAAGAGAGGAAGAGAAGAAACTGGTGGCGTATATTCTTAAGAACGCTAGACATTTAAAGACTGCATCTTTCTCTTATATGTGTCTTGAATGGAAGAAAAAGGCAATTAGGAAGGAGTTGGTTTCTCTGCCTAGGGGTTCAAGTTCATGTAAACTTGTGTTGGATTGAGAAGAGATTGGTAATATAGTCTGTTCCATGAGAATTACTAGTTCAATTATTAGGATATGGTATGGGTATTTAAAAGGCGTTGGACAGCTCTTATCTTTTTATTTGCTATCACATTTTGTTTTCAAGAAGAAGATCTAAGGAAAATGTAACATAAGTGATGACTATACTCAAGATCTGTCTTGTTTGAGTTCTGAACATCTAAACATATGTTTAAAAAGAGAATAGATTTTCTTATTTTTTTTTTGTTTAAATCATATTTTCTTCTCTTTTTTTTTTTTTTTATGTGTTACGAAGTGACTATTTTTTTCCCAACCTCATCATTGTAAATAATGATTTAAAATCTTTCGATTTATGCTTATTCTACTATTTTTTTCTTTCTCTTTCAATTTTGATTAAATTAGTTATTATATTTTTGTGCTATAAACGTTAAGCCCAAGCACAAGCCCAATACTGCCCAATACTTGATGTATCAGTCTCCTCCTCAGTTTCTATCTTTCGCAGCATCTCTTGAAAGCTTTCACCTTTATCTTGTTGTCTCTCTCTCTCTCTCTCTCTCTCTGATCTGTTGTTCATCTCTCTCACACTCTTTACTCATTGTTTCCTTTCTCAATGTTGTCCAAAGCACGGAGAAACAGAATCAACATCAAGGAGAAGTATCGGTTCTTTTGATTTTGCTTCATCGTCTACGTTTTTTGGGTTTCTTCTCTTCTCATCGATTTGAGCTTGTTAGGGTTTGTTTTAGTTCCATGGAAGATGCAGACTTTGAATCCCGTAAATAGTTCTGGTGTTATTGTTGCTGTTTTGGTATTGTAATCAGATACATCTTCGATTGAATCTAAAAGGTTGAAAATTTAGGTTTTGATTAGGGTTTTAGAAATGGACAGGATTAGTAATCTCTCGGATGATTTGCTCTTGAAGATTTTGTCACAACTTCCTACCAAAGATGTCGTTGAAACAATGTTTTTGTCGAAACGTTGGAAGTTTCTTTGGACAATGGTTCCTAAACTTGATTTTGACGATGGGTTCTATGAAAGGAATGGTATTAGATACACTGAGGATAGTTTCAAGAGATTTCGGCAATACGTCGACAGGTTTATGGTATTGCATAAGTCTCCGCGTCTCGAGACTTTGAAGTTCAATCTTGGTACTTTGTCTAGTACTGATGATATGGAAACATGGATCAGAATTGCCATTGTTCGCCAAGTGCGTGAACTTGAGATTAACCGTTTTCCCGCGGATGATGATAACTCATTCATATTGCCAATGTGTCTGTATACGTTTGAGAACCTTGTGGTCTTGAAACTCTATAGAACGATTATTCTGGATGTTCCTTGGGATCTTGAGGTTACGCTTTCGTCTCTGAAAACATTACACCTTCTGAGTGTGCAGTACATGGACGATGAATCCCATCGCAATCTTTTAGCGGGTTGCCCTGTTCTCAAGGAGTTGGTTGTGGACAAAAGTGAACATTGGTCTTTGCCATTCTTCTCTGTTATAATGCCTTCCTTAGAGAGATTATCTATACTTGATGTGTATATAGATGAAAACTACTCTGCTGTAGAAAGACCACCAGTCTTTTCCAACAATAGTGTTGTGATTAATGTCCCGTCTTTGAAGTACTTGAACTATGTAGATATCTATGACTTTGGTCATTTGTGTTCGAGTAAGAATATGCCTGAGGTGGTTGAGGCGAATGTGAAGCTTGTTTGCCAAAGTCCTGAAAAGCTCATGAGATCTCTTACATCAGTCAAGCACCTCTCTTTATGTTTATATGGTTCAATGGTAAACAAAAACACAACATATTTTCTGTGATGTGAATATTTTTTTCATTGCGCTATATATTACTAATGTGTGTATGTTTCTGTCTTTCTCTATGCAGCTTCAGCATCGTATTGAGTTCTATCAGCTTGTTCACCTAGAGCTATGTGGATGCAGCCCAAAGTGGTGGGATCTACTTACTTGGATGCTTGAAAGTTCTCCTAAACTGCAAGTTCTCAAACTGAATAAAGTACATATACCCTGCCTTCCTGATACATACGGTTTCTTTACTCGTTTTATTGTCTTAAAGTTCTAGTTTCATGGTCTAATATACTATAATTTGTATTAGTGTGAGGAGCGCATTGGTAGTAAAACGAAGTCCATTGAAGGTCATTGGGGACAACCGAGTTCTGTTCCTGAGTGTTTGCTGAGCCATCTTAATAATTTTGAGTGGGAAAAATACAATGGAAGACGGGAAGAGAAGAAAGTGGTGGCGTACATCCTGAAGAACGCTAGAATGTTAAAGACTGCCGCCATCTTTTATTGGGGGAAAATTCCAACTCGGAAACGCAAGGAGTTGATTTCTCTGCCTAGGGCTTCAGGCTCATGTCAGCTTCTTCTGGATAAAAAAGAAAGAAAGATTTAGTAGTCTATTCAAGCTATTAAGATGTGGCATGTTTAATAATGGAGAGAAAACTGCATATCAGTCAGTGTATGAATTCCCCCTCTACTGGTTTTATTCTCAAAATGAAGGAACTGTTGATTAAGTTAGTTATTATCAAAATTCTCCGGTCTTTGTTCTATGTTTCGCACTTGCAGCATCTTTGAAAGCTTATGCCTTTTTTTCATCTCCCTTTTATCTAGTTGTGGCTTGAGTTCGAATTCACGCAAGGAACCAAACCATCTCTGTCTTTCTTTTCTTTTTGTTGTGATTCAAATATTTGTCATTTGCACTACTACTCATGTGTTTATGGTTCTGACATCCTCTATGCAGCTTCAGCATAATATTGACTTCTATCAAGCTCGTCCACCTGGAGCTATGTGGATGTTGCCCAAAATGGTGGGAACTACTTACTTTGATGCTCTTAAGTTCTCATAAACTACAAGTTCTCAAGCTCAATAAGGTAAATCTGCAGTTCTCTGTTCACTTATCTTTTTTTCTTTCTTTCTTAAGTCGTATTTCTAAGGTCTCATTACTTTATAATTTGTATTTTGTTAGTGTAAGGAACGCTGGTTGTGTTCCATAGAGCCTATTGAAGGGCACTGGGTAAAACCAAGTTCTGTTCCTGAATACTTGTTGTTTCATCTCAATACTGTTGAGTGGAAGTATTACAACGGAAGAAGGGAAGGGAAGAAACTAGTGGCATACATTCTAAAGAGCGCAAGGAGTGACTGCATCTTTCTCTAATGGACTTAAAAAGGAGTTGGTTTCTCTGCCTAGGGGTTCAAGTTCATGTAAACTTATATTGGATTAAGAAGAAATTGAAATAATCTCTTGAAGGTTTGCTCTTACATTTTGTTTTCAAGAAAACGATCCTAGGAATATGTAACAGAGTGATGATGACAAATTTCTTTTCTCCTGATTAAAAGGCTTCCAATTTTGATTAAACTAGCTATCATATATTGGGCTATAAACGTTAAGCCCAAGCCCAATTTTAATGAGTCAGAATTCTAAAGTCTTAAGTTCTTCTCTATCTCTCGCAGCATCTCTTGAAAGCTTTATCTCGTTGTGGCTTGAGTTCGAATCCACGCAAGGTACCAAACCATCTCCATCAATCGAGTACAAAGATATCTCTGTCTTTCTTTTTTCTTTGTGATTCTAAATCGTCGCGTGAGGTTTTGCTTTTTCTCTTATGAGAATTTCTAGGGTTTTCTTAATTTCCCCTGTTTCTTTGGAATCCACGAGTTGTATTGCTTATGAGTAATCGTTTCGTCCCCAATATAATGCCGGATTGAGTAACTCGAATCGAACCCATTTTCAAATTCGGTGTCTTCCGTTCAAAGATCGAGACTTTTGTGTCTTGTTGCGAAGATGCACATTTCAAGAGAAGCCGAGGATCCATCAAGAAATCGAAGGAATCAACCACCATTATCGCTTCCTCAAACTCTCAAACATTTCCAAAAAGATTTACTCGCTGGTGCTGTAATGGGAGGCGTTGTTCACACGATCGTAGCTCCAATCGAAAGAGCGAAGCTTTTATTACAAACACAAGAAAGCAACATCGCAATCGTTGGAGACGCAGGGAAGACAAGAAGGTTCAAAGGAATGTTCGATTTTATCTTCCGTACTGTTAGAGAAGAAGGTGTTTTATCTTTATGGAGAGGCAATGGAAGCAGTGTGCTTCGTTATTACCCTTCAGTTGCTCTCAATTTCTCTCTTAAAGATCTATACAGAAGCATTCTTAGAAACAGTAGCTCTCAAGAGAATCATATCTTCTCTGGTGCATTAGCTAATTTCATGGCTGGTTCTGCAGCTGGTTGTACTGCTTTGATTGTTGTTTACCCTCTTGATATCGCACACACTCGTTTAGCTGCTGACATTGGGAAGCCTGAAGCTCGTCAGTTCAGAGGTATCCATCATTTCTTGTCTACGATTCACAAGAAAGATGGGGTTAGAGGAATCTATAGAGGCTTACCTGCGTCTCTACACGGTGTGATTATTCACCGTGGGTTATACTTTGGAGGGTTTGATACGGTTAAGGAGATTTTTTCAGAGGATACTAAACCAGAGTTGGCATTGTGGAAGAGATGGGGTTTGGCTCAAGCTGTGACTACTTCTGCTGGATTGGCTTCTTACCCGTTGGATACAGTTCGTAGACGGATAATGATGCAGTCTGGGATGGAGCATCCGATGTACCGTAACACGTTGGATTGTTGGAAGAAGATTTATAGGAGTGAGGGGTTGGCTTCTTTTTACCGTGGAGCACTCTCTAATATGTTTAGAAGCACTGGTTCAGCTGCTATCTTGGTTTTTTATGATGAAGTGAAGAAGTTCTTGAATTGGGGAGGGATCTGAGATTAAACAAGCTGAGAGGTAAGTAAGCCTTGTCAATCCAAATTAGGGACATAAGAAGAAGGATTATTCATTTTGTTACTACACCTTAACAAGGAGACATATGTAGAGAGAAAGGTTTAGGTGATAATATTCGTTTTTTGAGGATTTGGCTGGAATACTATGCATCTTGATTCTTTTCTTCTTGTTATAGACTTTTGTGTGTATTGAGGAAAGAAAAAGAAGGAAACTATTTTGTAAATAAAAGACATGGATTGGTCTAATCCCACGTATTGCATTCGTTTAATCTGAGTTTTCATTATAGATAAGATTACAAAGGTTCGAACTTTGATCTACTCTTGTCCTGTGGATACTGCAACATTTCTGCTGTTCTTGCTAGTCAGAATCTAGCAAGACAATTCTAACAATCTTTCTGATAGTCAGAGGGACGCATCAATGAAACAGTAGTAAGATCTCCTTTGTAAGTTTATGAGATCTCTTAGTGACACTGCTTGAAATGTTTTGCTGTGCTGAAGCGCTTGGAAGTTGCCTTACTGAATGTTTTTCTCCTTGGACTCTCTCTTTCTCATTTTCTTTGTGATCTCTCTGTTTCATTTTTGAAGTTGGGTTGATAGGTAAAAGACATGCCTTAAACGAATGCTGCACAGAAGAAATCATGCATCATGATTTAGAATATATCCGCGATGATGAATCAGTGACACCAAGTTAAATACTCATGCCAATTAGGCACAAACGATTTTATATTTCCCCTAGTATCTGAACCGAATCACTTCAAAAATTAATCTTTTTGTGCAGTATCGAAATCTTTTGTCAGATCGATTCTTTCAGAACAGTGCTTTTTAGTTCTATGTTGCTTCTCTATCTATTGGTTTGGTTGGGGAGAAAAACTAAAGGAGGTTGAAAGCGCTTGATCAGGTCAAAGAGTTCGTTGGCTGAAACAGAGTAACTATTTAGGCTGTTTCTGATTGTGTGTTTAGAGAGTAAAATTTGGGTTTTTTTTTTCCCAGTGATGATTATACAATGAAAAAACAAAAAAAAACATATAATGCATTACAACAACCAGTTTAGGTTATTTCAGTCAACATTTCGTTCATTTTCAGATGTTATAATGAACTTTTCATCTAAATGTAAAAAAATTACAAATAACATGCTTTACTCAATATACTATATATAATTTTTTAAAAACTGTAAAGTGTTGGATCGGTATAACTAGGAGAGTTACCCACACTCTTGTGCGGACAAAAACTTTTTTAAAAACAATTATTGTCTAAACTTTTTTTGTGGTCAAATATATCACTAATTCAATTCTTTTATACGCTTGTGTGGGCAAATATATTTTTTTAAAAATAGTTCAACTAATTTAACAAACCAAAAAGTAAATTAATTAGAAGACTAAAAATGATTCCAACAAAAATGTAAATAGAAAAGAATTAACCAAAAGTGACGCTATAATTTAATCTTCAATAACAAGAAATGGAAGTAATTATTCTAATATAAACATAAAGTAACATAGTTAGGGGAGTTACCCGCGGGTATACACAACAAAATATTTAGGCCTAACAAATCTGACTTATAATCTTGTGATTGAGAGCTTTTATATTGATAGCTTAATATCTAAGTCAAACCTTCATAATTATCTATAGAAATTTAACATTTTAAAAAAATAGAATTTTCTTGAAAAGATATTTACAAAAAATTTTAGTATTTATTTTCTATTTTTTAATAATTTTAAATGGGATACGATTATTTTATTTCCGATTTTTTTTCTTCTAATTTTCGTTTTAAAAACAATAATTCGTTTTAAAAAAATATTTTTAAATGTGAAAGAAAAATTATTTTTTAAAATTATTCGTTTTTATTTTCAATATATATACATTTTTAATTGTTTTATTTGATCATCCTCCTAATTATAATTGTCAGGATTTTTGTCTTATTAGGGTCTTTGCTCCTTTTTTGGTGATAGAGTATCCAGCCGAAAAAATGGGTTTTTTTCCGCATATTTGCAGCTACCCTATGAGATTTTGTCGGGATCACAAAATATTATGCCATATCTTCAAATTTAATGGATATTTGTAGTATATCCTCTTTAGATTTTAAGTTTCTTCTATCCAAATCAAACCTTCATAATTATCTATAAAAATTTAACATTTTTAAAAATAGAAATTTTAAATAGATTCTAGTATTTAACTTCCATTTTTAAAAATTTTTAAATGGGATATGAATATTTGATTTCTGATTTTTCTAATTTTTCCTTTTCAAAAAAATTTAATTTTAAAAGTGAAATAAATATTATGTAAATATTTAACATTTCTAAAAAAAGAATATTCTCAAAGAAATATTTGCAATATATTCTAGTATTTATCTTCTATTACCTTTAAAATTTAAATGAGATATAAAATTTAGATTTCTGATTTTTTTAATAAAAAAATGGGAGATTTACAATTTACTATATATTATTTATCCATCTAAAGCAATTTCAAATAAACAATAATTGTAAATTTAAAAAAAAAACTCTTCATAATCTTCCTTAATATCTATTTTCTTGAAAAAACCTCTCAGATATGAAATCCTGAATTTAATTGATAGAAATGCCCTCTTTGGCATACCCCTTTTTAAAAAACCCCATTTTTTTGAACATTTTCATTTTTGCCCTCTTTTATACAATTATCCTATGTTAAATTAATTTTTAGAATTTGTCTTTTAGGTTTGGGTTCTCAATTTACATTTAGGATATAGTTTTTAAGGGATAGGGTTTTGTATTTGGGGTTTAGGGTTTCTAATTTTTTCATTTTATATATTAAAAGGGGTATTTTTGGAAATAGACACCATCAAAGGGTATTTTTAAAGATTCGTTAATTGGAATAGAAGATATTATCGTATCAACTGGAAGATTTAGACTTATCCTTATTTAGGAAAGTAGGTCATAGGTGATTCCTATATATTGTGGTGTCAAGGCAAACATATGGTTTGGCCGTTTTTGAAGAGATTAGTCGAGATTTGAAAGTATAAACAGGTGTAAAACTGATTAAACACATCTTGTAAGGTGGTTTAAGTGATTCTTAATATTAGAACAAGTTTTGTTCATTACTGGCTGTATCTTGTTTTTACACTTTTGTGATAACATATTCTCTTTGTGATTACAAAATAGTTCAATTCAGTTATAATGTCACTTGCAGGATTCATGTCCTATAGGCATTTTCAGTCAGCTAGTGTCTCTAAATCTTTGTACATGCTCTTTAGATTGGTGTCGTCTTATACTCAACCATACACCTAAGCTCCAAGTTCTCAGATTCGCGCTAAAAGAAGTACGGTGGAATCGAGAAAGTTCTCCTATCCAGAGATGTTGCGGAAATTCAGTAGATGTTCAAACTCAATGGGAGCAGCCGAGTTCTGTTCCTAACTGTTTGATTTCGACTCTTGAAACTGTTGAGTGGACTGCTTACAAAGGAACAGAATCAGAGAAAAAAGTGGTGATATATTTATTTGAGAACTCTCGACAGCTAAAGAAAATGGTTATTAGATCCTTGAAATCGACCAGTGATAGTGAGAGATTCAAGATGCTTCAAGAGGTGTCATCTACGCCGAGGAGTTCTAGCAAATGCAGGCTTTCGTTCACCTGAAGTTCTGCCGGATCTGAGAGATATATTGATATCGTCGTTTTCATTCTTGTAGTTAGTATATTGTTTTGAAAATTTTACAAGTTTTGACTTGTGTGATTCTCGTTACTTCTCAAGACACGTACTGTTTTTTCTTCCCATGTTATTGGTGTCATTATGATTCTTGAGAAACCAAACTCTGTTTTTACGATGAATAGTTTCTTAAATATATTTAGAGTTTTACCCAAACTAAAATATTATTTAGAGGCTACCAATTACCATCTCTTTTTTTTTTACTGCGAAATTTCTAGAAGTGTCTGGCACCAACCAAATCGAATTTATCTTTAGATCGTTAGATCTAGCATGGGAATATCAAGCAATGGTTGATTCCAGTGGGAATCCTTACTCTGTCGCCGAAGGACATAACAACCATCACCCAAATGGTGAGGAATAACTTTTCTCTCGCCATCACCAACGCAGGGGAAAACTTTTCACATGCATTGGAAAAACAGGAGAAGAATACACAAATCGAAATACACCGCCTTCGAAACCTTAGAAACATTGTGAGGATTACAAAAAAGTAGTTAAGAATAGAGAGAAACCGTTGGGGATTGAAGGCATATGATAGAGAAGATATGAGTGGCCGCTGTAGGGAAACTCCATAATCACCCTCCGATCACCCAAAAAAACGGTTGTGAAATAGGAAAAAGAAAACAAGTACAAAGGAAAGGAGAGAAGAAATAGTACGGCCGACGCCGGAGTCGACGCCGGCCGGAGAATATCAACGAGAAGTTTAGACCTTGTTTATCGGGGGGTTCAACCCTTGATTCTTAGTATTTTTATGCCAAAAAAATAAAGCAAAAGAAAAGAAAAATTATAAGGGGAGTTGTTATATAGTATCCCCAATTCTGTTCTAAGAGACCCAAACGTGTCAACGTGCTGTTGGCCAGGAAAAATAATAGAAAAGGGGAAAAAAAATTGGCTTGCGATTAACTTTATTTGTTTCGTCTCTCTCTCTTTCTCTAGCTATCGAAGACTCGAAACGACAAATGTGAGAATTTGGAGTCGAAGGTTCTAGAGGAAGAGGAGATTGCTGTCGGAGGAGATGCGTGACGGAGGCGAATGAATGACTCGGCCGTGTCCCATCGTGATGCTTGAATCGTCTCCGTGACATGAAGCCGGCGATTTGAATTCGGAGTCCACTCAATCCGAAGAGATTGAGTCAATCAGAATCAGAGGGTAAGTTTCTCAATACAATAGATTGTAATCCGGATTAGTGTTTTATGATTAGGGTTCTTTGATTTGGGATCCCAATTTATGGTTATTTGATGTTTTTAAGAAAATTAGGGTTCTTGGTGTTCATGTGTTCCGATAGGATCCATACTTTTAGTAGATTTATCTTCTTAATGTTCGATTATGATGAAGCAGAAATGATTTTGGTTTGTGTTTGTTCTGAGTAATTTTAAGTGATGCCTTTGATCATTAAGTGTTGCTTTAAACGGATGTGGGTCTGTTTGTGTTCTTGACACAAGTCTCAAAGTTTGGTAGTGGATTCTCGTCCAAAGCTTGAAGGGCAGCTACTGCTTCGTAGATTGATCAAACGAGGCATTAGCTGTACATACACTCATATAAATGCCATTTCAAAAGTTCATGGAAGAGAAGACATAAACTACTTAGATGGCTTGACCAACAACGCAAACCTGCAGTTTTTGAACTTGATGTAAGCTTGTGTGATCAGAGAAGTGAAACTATGTTCTGTTAAAACTGTTCTTCTCTGCCACTAAACCGTTGTGTGATTTTTCTAATGACAGGTATGATGCTACACCTTCAGATTACATTTCCATGATAATCACAGATTATGGCATGGTAAGAGTAATCATCGCCTCTAAAAACATAGCATTAGAGTCCTCAAGTCGCATCCTTAAACAGAACTCATGCAACACGGTTTCTCAGTTCATTCAGAAGCTCAAACCATCGAACACTGACCAACCCTTTCCTCTAGCTCAGGCTCTTCTCGTCACAACCCCGCATAGAATAACTACCGGCACTGCCTCCCTCATCCGCTTCTTTTCCTGAGTACCGGATTCTATGCCAATTGTCTGTGATGTATGAGTGAGGCTTCTTATTCTCCATCTTCTCATGGAGGTTTATACAAATCTTTCTCAGATTCTATGCCAATTGTTTTTTTGTTTCTCAGATTCTATGCCAATTGTTTTTTTTGTTTCTCAGAGGCTTTCATGTGTTATCATGCTTTGCTTGTAAAAATGTAATACAATAGGATATGCACCGGCGTAAAATCACTTCAAAAAAGACTCAATTACATCACAATTCGTCTCTAAAAGTAACAATGTTTTGATAGGTCGAAATGTTAAAAGATATCTTTTTGAGGTTTCACTCTATTGCAGTGTAAGATGAACCAATTTCTTCAAGTTCTTTGTACCTTGAAATGACTTGTATGCTAACATTGCTGTATATTTGGGCAAAATTTGGAGCAAATCAGTATTAAAATAAATCATTTTTTCTATTTATGAATTGCACTTCTATTGTAATATGTATTAATATTTTTATTATGTTTTGTATGTTTAAAAATTAAAAAAAAATGGAATATTTTCTAATTTTATAAAATCTTAAAATTTCATAAAAATTAAAAAATGTAATACCACTTCTATTCTATTTAAAATTTTAAAAATTTAAAAAACAATATTTTCAAAAATAAGAGACCCAAAATAAGAATCTACCAATAAATGAGAAAATTTTATCTAAGAGATCATAAGTTCTTATATTCCAAACAGTACACAATTAATTCATAAAAAATTTAAGAACTTCCCTTACTCCAACCCACCAATAAACATGCTCTTAGTGTCTGTAAATAGACGCCTTCTTCGTCGCCTTTGGGAGAGAGAGACGGTTTCACTTTTTCCGGAATTTTCCTTTTTCCTTTTCCTTTTCACTTTATAACTCTTTTTTTTTGTTTTTCTTTCTTTCTAATTAGCAATTAGGGTTTCTCTTTCGCGAAAAAAAGGCGACGACGCTAGGGTCATTACCTTTATTTTTGATTCTCAATTTCTTCGTAGAATTTGAAGGGTTCGTTTACAATGGATAGGATCGCTCTGTTGTCAGATGATGTGATATTGAAGATATTGTCATTCGTTCCAACAAAAGTTGCTGTGACCACTAGTCTTTTGTCCAAGCGATGGCGTTATCTTTGGAAACATGTGCCTAAGCTTTGGTATCATGATCCATGTAATGACAGTGAGCATAGGAAAGCTTCGCGTTTTGTTGACAAGTTTTTGCTATTTCACGAAGCTCCAGTCTTGGAAACTCTGCTTCTCATACTTTGTCGGAATTGTCCTCCTACAGATATTGAAACATGGATTCGTATTGCAATTTCTCGTGGCGTGCGTAATCTTCAAATAACTCGATATCTTCATCGTTCGGCGACCATATTTCCCGATTTAGATCCCGTACCGTTGCCTAGGAGTCTGTATACATGTGAGACTCTTGTGACTTTAAACCTAGAAGCAGATTTCACTGTGAATGATGTTCCTTTGACAATATGTTTCCGGTCACTCAAGGTTTTGACCCTTATCTTTCTGAGATTCTCAAGCCATGATCCCGTTCATAGGATTTTATCCGGTTGCCCTGTCCTTGAAGAACTGCGATTGGTTCGAGGCAGGATAGACTACGTGAAAAGTCTCACAATCTCGGTTCCTTCATTGCAGAGATTAATAGTCCTAGACGATGGCGTTCATGTTCCCAAAGACGATGATGTTGTGTTTGTGATCAAAGCTCCTTCTTTAAAGTCGTTGCTTATATTTTCTCGGTGTAGTCGGTTGTGTTCACTAGTGAAAATGCCAGACCTCGTGAAGGCTGAAATAAAGCTTAAACATGGTGATTCTAAGAAGTTTATGGGATGTCTTACCTCAACCAAACAGCTTTTCTTATGTCTACGACCACCAATGGTAAAGTCTCTATGTGCTTTTCTGGCTATATATATATTCTCGTTCTGATTACATAATAATCCCATTCACTTATGATGCCACTTGCAGGATTCATGTCCGTTGGGCGTTTTCAATCAGCTAGTGTCTCTAAATCTTTGTGCATGCTCTTTAGTTTGGTGTCGTCTTATACTCAACCATACACCTAAACTCCGAGTTCTCGGATTCGGAATAAAACAAGCAAAATTGTTTGCTTCAAAGGCTTTCCAGGGATGTTGCATCAGTTCTGTAGATGTACAAACTCAATGGGAGCAGCCGAGTTCTGTTCCTCAATGTTTGATTTCGAGTCTTGAAACTGTTTCCTGGATTGATTACAAAGGAACACAAGCAGAGAAAAAAGTGGTGATGTATTTATTAGAGAACTCTGGACAGCTAAAGACAATGGCTATTAGATCCTGAAAATCACTCAAGTCAAAAGAGAAACTCAAGATGCTGCAAGAGCTGTCGTCTACACAGAGGAGTTCCAAATGTCAGCTGTCGTTCACCTGAAGTTCCACCGGTTCTCAAAGATACAGAACTAGCTTTCTTTATTCTTGGAGCATCATTAGTGTATTTATATTAATTTGATACACTTTGAAGGGAAGGGCTTCTTATATGCAAAACACTGATTTTTTTTTTGTTCTTCTTTTTTTTTTCGTGTGTCAGAAGTTATTGGTGTGAATTGTAATCATAAGAACGCAGACTTCGTTTTCAGAATTGCGATGATTTGTTTTTTCAGTATTTTAGAGTTTTACTCAAACAAAATTTGATCATTAATCATGCCATCTGCCTGCCAAGCTCTCTGTAATAATCAAATTAGATCATTAAACAAAATCCCAAACTAAAATATTGTTTACAGACTTTGTTCTTAATTAGATGAACTTAATTGGTTACAACTGCGGACTCCTTCTCCTCAGGTTCCATGTGCACAGAGAGGCTGCCAATTACCATCTCTTCTTTTGACTGCGAGTTTGCTAGAAGTGACCGACCAAACTGCTTCAAAGATTAGTAAAAAAACATCCTCGCAAGCCTGCTGCTGTTACTTCTTGGACTTTTCAACCCCAAGGAAACCTCGGATCTCATAAATTCATAATTAAGTCCACTTTTTTGAAGCTCCTATTGCAAGTTACACTCTACACCCCTTTAATATGGAGGATTTTCAATACTATCTCGAAGCTACCAACCACTCCATCGACCATATATTGGGATCCAAATTATAGAGATCCAAACACTGAGTTCTGGAGACCTTCACTTTTTGTTGACAAGTTTTTGCTACTACACAAGGCTCCTGTATTAGAAACTATGATGCTCATACTTGGTCGAAATTACCGTTCTACTCATGATGTTCAAACATGGATAAGTCTTGCAATTTCTCGTCGTGTGCGCAATAATTTTTATTTTCCGATATAGACCTGGTTCAGAGTGCATACGGTTGCCAAGGAGTCTGTATACATGTGAAACCCTTGTGACTTTAAACCTAACAGCAGAGTTCATTGTGGATTATGTTCCTTTGACAATTTGTTTCCGGTCACTCAAGGTTTTGACCCTTTATCTTGTGAAATTCTCAAGCGATGAGATGGTTGGTGTGAGAACTGAGATCAAGTTTCTCCTTCCGAAGTGATTCGAATGAGGAGGAGCTTATCGCCGTTTATTAGTTCCGAACTGAATTGAGAGAGTTTTTGAGAATTTGAATTTGTATTGCTGCTTTTGGAAAAAATGTTCGATCCTTTACAAAAGACTCCCCCCTTACATATTTATACCGACCAATTTATTATCTAATTAATGCATAATTAATAGGGCACGATTTGCGCAACCCAATTAATCCTCTTGAATGCGGGAATCTTTGACCGGGCCCGAGCTGCGAGCTGGCCAACACGAATCATCTCCGCGCTCTCTTCCTTCTTCCGGGCCTGATGGGCCGATCAGTAATACACTCTTGGCCCACTAGACAAGCCCGGCCTATGCCCTTTTGCCTATTGCCCGAGATGACAGATCGTGGGTACAACAGTTGGTAGACTGTTTTCTGGTTCGAGGCAGCAATGACAACGTGAAAACTTTCACAATCGCAGTTCCTTCATTGCGTAGATTAGCCATCATAGACTTGAACTGTGGTTCTCATTTTCCCGGAGATGATGTTGGTTTTGTTATCAGTGCTCCTTCTTTAAAGTCGTTCATTAGTGATTATAAGAAGTTTGAGGGATGGCTTATCTCAGCCAAACACCTTCCCTTATGTTTACAACCACTACTGGTAATATCTATGACTCTATGTGCTTTTGTGATAATTTTTTCACTTTTTGTGATTACAAAAATAGTTATATTCACTTATGATGCCGCTTGCAGGATTCATGTCCAATAGACATCTTCAATCAGCTGGTTTCTCTAATCTTTGTACATATCTTTAGATCGGTATCGTCTTATACTGAGACATGCACCTAAACTCCGTGTTTTAGTTTTCAAAATGAAACAAGTAAGACTGTATCCATACCAAGATCCTCTCCAGATATGTTGCAGCGGTTCCGTATATGTCCAAACTCAGTTGGAGCAGCCGGGTTCTGTTCCTCAATGTTTGATTTCGAGTCTTGAAACTGTCGAGTGGATTGATTACAAAGGAACACAAGTAGAGAAAAAAGTGGTGATGTACTGATGTATTTGCTAGAGAACTCACGACAGCTGAAAATTGGAGATGCTCTTAGATCCTTGATATCGACCAATGATACTGAGAAAGTCAAGATGCTGCAAGAGCTGTCGTCTATGCAGATCAAGAGTACTAGCAAATGTCGGCTTTTAATTTGATCACCTGAAATTTCACCGAACTAGTTGTTTTCATTCTTGGAGCCTTACTCATTTGTAGTTATATTGTTTTGACATTTAACAAGTTTTGACTTCTCTAATTCTCATTACTTCTCAATACACGTTACACGTATTCTCTTTTCTTCTCAAGTTATTGGTGTCATTATGGTCATGAGAAATCAGACTCTGTTTATGGATTTCCAATGAATTTTTCTTTCCCAATATTTAGAGTTTACACAAACAAAAATAATATTTCCTTATATTAGATTTTCGATAACTTTAATCAAAGGAAATCTCAGCTGCTGACTCTGGCTATCTTTGAAAGAGATTGTCAAGAATTGACAAATTTAAATGTATTGGATTCAGATTTGGGGCTCCAAAAATAGAGAAATTTAGTTCCAATGGATTTGTAAAGAACAATCATAAAACAAAGCAGCGGATCAACATTCAAAGTCTATTGTGCTTTTTTTTTTTTTTTAATTGTGCTTCAGGCTTCCAATTTTATGTTTCATTTTTATATTCTAAATTTTGTATTAATTAATTTTGTTTATGGCTGATTTTTGTAACTCAAACTTCCACTAATTAATAAAATAGATGTTACAAAAAATAATAACTATGAGATTGATTGGTTATATAGTTTTTACATAGAAGTGAGAAAGGTTGACTTATATTTCAAATTGGCTAATAACTAAGGAATGCATGTATATATCAACAATTAAAACCTTACATACTTTCTACAAAAAAAAACATGAAATGTTTTATTAATTTTGGGTCATTTAGTAACAACGAAACCAATTAATTTATTCAATCATAAATTCCAAATGAAATTGATTAATAAAAACTAAACTGTCAAAAAATATGAAATTTCTGAATTATATTAGACATGAAATTAGTGCGTATAAAACGTAAATATCCCCTATATATTAATAGAGAAACACACTCTTGAAATGCTGATGTATTGCCGTCAGAGAGCTCTGTGTACTTTTTAGCAAAATACCCTTAAATTTTACTTAATTACATTAACATTTTATTAAATTTAAAGAAAACAGTTAACTGATTAATAATTAGATATGTCATCATTTCTCACACAAATTTAAAATCAAATATTTAAATTAATTAAACAATTAGATGCTATTTTTTTACGGAAGAATATAATTATAAAAAAATAATTACATACTATTTTAAGGCAAAATTTCACTAAAATTTACTTACAAATAGACAAGTCAAAATTATATTGATTTCTTAAAAGCAATATAAATATGCTAAAAGGGCTATAAAAACATATTAATTAATATAAAGTTAATAAAATAAAGAACATATAACTTATAATCGTATAAAAAAATGTTATTTTTATGTTAGTCTTATTACCATAATAATTTAAATAACAAGCTTTCAATAGTTATTATAATTGATTATAGAAAGAAGTATATTACCCCTGAATTATCTCTAACTCATTAAAAAAAACTTAATACCCAATAAATATAGATTTATATATGTTCATAAATAAATATAAAAATGTTAACAAATTAGAGGAAATCATGATGTGTGATTATTTATATATATCTAAGTATGTAAACTAAATAATCTCAACATTTAGTGTTATTATTCATTAAAAATGGAAATATTGATAACCGAATAGGAATATACGTTCTAATTATATGTGCTATTAAAAAGGAATGAGACAATAACCCTTATCATTATAAATAAACTTAGTACCCAAAAAAAAAAATCTTAATATATTTAAAATGAGTGACTATTAGATTATGCAAAATTGTTATAGTTACTCGACCATAAATATAAATTTAATCTTTAAACACACAAAAAAAAATATATTGCCATAAATTATAACATTTCATAAATATTTTCTTTACCACGTTCACATATTTAACGGGTGACATGTATACTTACACGAATACGTACGTTGATTTTGGAAATTCATTAATTTTTTCATAATGGTTTTTTGGTAAAAATTGGTCATTTATAGAAAATATTAACAAACTGACTAACTCAAAAGATTTAAATAGGCTAATCAAAAAATTGAATCAATAAATTAGATTAACCTCGGAAAATTTAGTTTAGATTCCGATTGTTACAAACATATAGTAAAATTAAATAATTAAACTATGAGTCATTTAGTATATGTTGTTATGTTTACATAAGAAACATGCAGAATTGTTATGATTACAAAATAAAACATAAGAAGATATGAATTTGATTTTTAAACCACACAAAAGACATGTTGCAATAAATAGTAACATTTTATCAATATTTTCTGTATCATAAAACCTCTTACACATTCAAAGATTTCAAGGGTGAAACGTATTTTTTACACGAAAAAATGCAGCTTTGAATTAATAAATAAAAAGCTGTAGTTATTTATTATGTTTATTGGTTCTAGATAATAATTTTACTTATAATAATTTTCTTAAAATTGATTTATCTCGTACTTTAAATCGATTTATCCCGCACATGTTACCGAGTGTTTATTAAGATTGTGTGTATGTAAAAAAAAAATAGAAATATTGTGGAAAAACGTAAATATTCATTTTTTACAAAAAGAAAACAAAAAAAAAATCAGTATATTTACCTTTTCCTTTTCATTTTTTTTTTCTTTCTCAAACTTCCTTTTCACTTTATAACTCTTTTTTTCTTTCTTTCTAATTAGCAATTAGGGTTTCTCTTCCCCAAAAAAAAAGGCGACGACGCTAGGTCGTTACTTTATCTTTGATTCTCAATTTCTTCGTAGATTTTGAAGGGTTCGTTTACAATGGATAGGATCAGTCTGTTGTCAGATGAAGTAATATTGAAGATATTGTCATTCGTTCCAACAAAGGTTGCTGTGACCACTAGTCTTTTGTCCAAGCGATGGCGTTATCTTTGGAATCATGTGCCTAAGCTTGAGTATTGTGATCCATCTAATGACAGTGAGCATTGGAGAGCTTCGCGTTTTGTTGACAAGTTTTTGCTATTCCACGAAGCTCCAGTTTTGGAAACTCTGCATCTCACACTTAGTCGGAATTGTCCTCCTATAGATATTGAAACATGGATTCGTATTGCAATTTCTCGTGGCGTGCGTGATCTTAAAATAACTCGATATTTTCATGGTTCGGGTTCGGGGACCATATATCCCGTTTTAAATCCCGTACCGTTTCCTAGGAGTCTGTATACTTGTGAAACTCTTGTGACTTTAAACCTAGAAGCAGATTTCACTGTGAATGATGTTCCTTTGACAATTTGTTTCCGGTCACTCAAGAAATTGATCCTTCTCCTTGTGAAATTATCAAGCGATGATCCCGTTCATAGAATTTTATCTGGTTGCCCTGTCCTTGAAGATTTGAGATTGGTTCGAGGCAACAATGACTACGTGAAAAGTTTCACAATCGCGGTTCCTTCATTGCAGAGATTAATAGTCGTAGACGGTGGCGTTCAAGTTCCCGGAGATGATGATGTTGGTTTTGTGATCAAAGTTCCTTCGTTGAAGTCTTTGTTTGTTTTGTCTCGCTGTAGAGGGTTCGGTTCACTAGTGAAAATGCCAGACCTCGTGAAGGCTGAAATAATGCTTAATCATGGTGATTCTAACAAGTTTATGGGATGTCTTACCTCAACCAAACAGCTTTTCTTATGTCTACGGCCACCAATGGTAAAGTCTCTATGTGCTTTTCTGGCTATATATTATCTCGTTCTGATTACATAATAATCCCATTCACTTATGATGCCACTTGCAGGATTCATGTCCGTTAGGCGTTTTCAATCAGCTAGTGTCTCTAAATCTTTGTGCATGCTCTTTAGTTTGGTGTCGTCTTATACTCAACCATACACCTAAACTCCGAGTTCTCGGATTCGGAATAAAACAAGCAAAATTGTTTTCTTCAAAGAATTTCCAGGGATGTTGCATCAGTTCTGTAGATGTACCAACGCAATGGGAGCAGCCGAGTTCTGTTCCTCAATGTTTGATTTCGAGTCTTGAAACTGTTTCCTGGATTGATTACAAAGGAACACAAGCAGAGAAAAAAGTGGTGATGTATTTGCTAGAGAACTCTGGACAGCTAAAGAAAATGGCTATTAGTTCCTTAAAATCACTCAATTCAGAAGAAAAACTCAAGATGCTGCAAGAGCTGTCTTCTACACAGAGGAGTTCAACCAAATGT
This sequence comes from Camelina sativa, assembly GCF_000633955.1. Lineage (NCBI taxonomy): Eukaryota > Viridiplantae > Streptophyta > Magnoliopsida > Brassicales > Brassicaceae > Camelina > Camelina sativa. The sequence goes on along the minus strand of NC_025686.1, from coordinate 22,806,417 downwards.
CGGCTTTCGTTCACCTGAAGTTCCACCGGTTCTCAAAGATACAGAACTAGCTTTCTTTATTCTTGGAGCATCATTAGTGTATCTATACTATTAAAAAGGAAACATTTTTAATAAGTAGACATAGAGTTAAAAATTATTATATGAAATGCCACTGAAAACAGAATAAGAATATATAAATCGTGTATCCAAACAGATTGATTAATCTATGACCAAACAGATTGATAGCTGAACCAAATCGATTAAAATAAAGTGAGAGAACCGAAATGCAATATCTTTGGCGCAGACATCCCAAATCCGGTGCATTTAAGACCTAACATATAAATATCACATAAAAATCGGCTCATATTAATACCTACCATAAACAATCTAACTAAATCAATCCCCCATAATTAGCTTAGAATTTCTAAGAGAAGTTCATATAATCTTAGCGACTAAGGGGGTGTTATTGGATTGTGGTTTTTAAAAGAGTTTGATGTATTTAAGAATCAGGTGTTATTCAATTGGGTATTTTAAAAAATCCTTTAAAATCTAGTGTTATTCAATATTTATGAGATTTTGTGTGATTTTGGATTTTAACGTACTTTGCTTCTAATATATGAACAAACACAATACCACACTTTTCTCAATCATTTCATTTTCTTCTTCTCTCTATAGATGGATCTCTAGCCTTTGACATATTATTGTTTGATTTTTTTTTCTCAATCCTTTTATATAATCACACTTATTCATCAGATCTGTATTATTTTTGAGAATTTTTTTTTGTGTTCTTTAACTTTTTTTTTTTCTGGGTTCATAATCTATAACTTTTTTTTTTGGTTTATGATATAATCACACCTTTTTTTTTTCTGGGTTCAATCTCTGTTTCTTCCTCCTCAAACCCTTTTGTATATAATCACACTTATTCATCAAATCTGTGTTATTTTTGAGATTTTTTTTGTGTTCTTTATTTTTTTTTCTTCTGGGTTCATGACATCTGGGTTCTTTAATTACACCAAAAATCTGGATTGAAAACAAAGACAGTTTAATTCAAGTTTTCCATAACATGTGTAAAAGTTTGGGTGTTGTTAATTTAATATAATTTTAGTGTATAACACAGTTTATGAAAAAAATATATATATATAATAACTTTTAAAGAAATCCATAACAATCACCAAAAATACATTATCAATGACTTTCAAATCCACCTTATATGCATTATAAAGTCCACACAAATGCATTAGACTTTTAAATGCATTAATGTCCTGGGTTAATTAAAATCTCTTAAAATTCTTAATTCAATAACACCCCCTAAATTTCGTTTGATATATAAGGAAATCAAAATTTAATTCTATATGCCATATAAGTAGAACCCATAATTACTCAATATCTTTGGAAGTTGTTTAAAGTTTGCTTCCATAATAATCAAAGAATTAAAATCGAAATTATATATATGTAAACATATTTGATTTACTTTTATATTGTGAGATATGTATAGAAACAACAAATCAATTTAATACAATTAAATAAAAACAAATAATCATTTACTAAAGATTTTGCAATATTTCCTTAACGAAATGAAAGTAATTAATTATGATTATTATAGATGGAAAGAATTAAAATCAAAGTTTCATATATATGTAAAAAAATTTAATTTGATTCTATATTAAAAGATATAGAAAAATGTATGTCGAGTCCCACATCAGCAAAATATATTGAAATATGGTTCAACATCACTATAAATAGGACTTATACTCTTTTCAATTACGAAGGAGCAGGAGGGTTTGATTTATCAAGCGTCCAAATTTAAAAGTTAATTCAGCTATTTATTTAAGTACATATAATATAAAACTTTTCGAAATTTCAAAATTTATAATATTGAAACTTTTGAAAAGCACACATAGTATAAATATTAAAATTTTATAGAATTTTTAAATTATTTTAAATAATTGAACTCCATTGAAAGTTTAAAAATATTATATTTAAACTCTATTAAAAATTTCAGTAATATTAATATTTTAACTCTATTAAATTTTAATATATAAAAAGTTAGAGTTAAACCCGTAATATAATAAACTATAATTTTTAGTTCTTCGTAAAATACCAATGTATAATTGCGAGATTTTGGAAGTTGTTTAAAGTTGTTCCATAATAAAAAACAACTAAATTCGAAATTGTATATACTTAAACTTATTTAATTTGGTTTTATCGGTCTGGAAATAAAAAAGGTGTCATTTATGTCTTATTTTAACTTTAGAAAGAGAACAAAAAAAGACTAGAAAGAATAAGAGGGAAACCAAGAATTCAAAAAAAAAAAAAAACTAACCACCAAGTTAAAAAAAAAAAGAAAAGAAAAACAAATTATGCTCCTTAGAAATTCTAAAAGCCAAAGAAGTATTAATCTCTACGATCCATTGAAAATAAAAATTCATAGGCTCCGATTGATAATCTACCAAGGAACAAAAATAACGAGGAGGAATAAGAATAAAAAAGAACGATCCAGAAAAGAAAAAATGATAAAACATGAATGAATAGGAAAATCTATTCTTTATAAAATTTGAAAATGAACAAATTTCTTTTACGTTTCTTAAAAAAAAAAGACAGTAGGAATAGTGTAGGGGCCACATGTTAAAATTCAAAAAATAAATTACTTCTAAATGGTAACAAAAACAAGGAACAACACATTCCATTCTATTTCTTTAAAAAAATGGCCACTTGGACCCATAATCATTATAAATTATAAGCATACATGGATCATTTATGCTTCATGGAGCATACATGGATCAAACATATACTATGAAGTATGAATCGGCTAATTGAATAATGTTTAATTGAATTTTCAAGAAGAGGTTCATTTATTTTTAACTGTAGCATACATGGATCAGTTATACTTCAAATATTTAACGAGAATTCCGGATTCATGTTGAAAAATATGATTTTCTTTTTGATTAGACAAACATTTAGACACACATAATAGGAGAAAAAAAGAGACAAAAAACAAAACTACCCTTGATTTTAGAAATTTTATGTAGAGTCCCACATCAGATTATATGAAAAAAAAAGAACTAGATACTTTGTCCAATAAATAACAGTTTCACGTTAGCATAAAAATTGGGTTCCAAAGATGTGTTGATCCAGTTTGACCAGCTCACCGGTTTAACCATGGTTTTTGGATCTTAAACGTTTTTTTTCTGTTTTTGATGTGTTTTACGTATATCACCAGACTGGAACACCAACCAGGTCGCGGTTAAACCGCTCTGCCTAGCCGGTCTGGTCAGGGTTTAAAAGCATTGCTTGAGAGAAATATATATAAGATGGGATGGGTTGGTAATATATTTGAAAATTTTCATTGACATATTTATTATAAATATTTGGACAAGAAAATGGGTACGAAATGGAAACTGGTAATTCGGAAAACAGAAAACGTTATCTAAACTATTATGGTAAATTACGATAAGAGAATTTTGGGTGACGGGAGAAAATCAAATAATTTGGATAGTTAGTTCATCAACTAGCTTACCGAGACGAAATTGACCCACTTGAAAATTTACATCACCCGGTTTGGGAAGTTTTTATTTTTCTAATGATTTTTGCTTATTTGACACTTCACGGGTTTGGTTTGATAAAAAATTAACCTGTCAAAAAATCCGATTTACATTTAATTCAGGTCTATTGCCATATCAATCCAAATTTTATGGTAACTAAAGAACGATTGGTTACGAGATGACAACGAGTAAATCAAATTATAAAAACATGACCAGAAAATAAAGATAATGAGACGAGATTATAAAATTGGATCAAAATCTTAATTTCAACTTTAAAATATCAAATATTGCATATGATACACCACATTTCTCTTACTATTTGCTGTCTCGAAATAAACATACCATATTTTTTTAATATAGGTGTCATTATAAATAACAAAAACAAATTTGATAAAAAATTTTCTAATTCGAATTAAAAACAAATAAAAAATGTTTTTAAAAAAAATTACAAACATAACTCCATACATATGTAATACTATATTATAAACATTATAGCGAACTTAGTTTTTGAAATCAACCCCGCACGTGCGGGTCCGAACCTAGTTTATATTTATATGCAAAACACTGATTTTTTTTTGTTCTTCTTTTTTTTTTCGTGTGCCAGAAGTTATTGGTGTCAATTGTAATCATAAGAACGCCGACTTGGTTTTGAGAATTGCGATGATTAGTTTTTTCAATATTTTAGAGTTTTACTCAAACAAAATTTGATCATCAATCATGCCTCCTGCATATGAGCAAGCTGACGTGAGAAAACAATAATTAATCACGTAGTTATCCTTCGTTAATAGATTTAATATCGTGTTTTGACCATTCATAGACACTCTTTTTTTTTTTTTTTTTTGGAATTTTAGAAGAATAAAAAAGTAAAAAAAAAAAACAAAAAAGTCAAGGAAAGACAAGCTCAACTCTGGCTGAGCTAGGGTTTGATTTGTTTTGCGCTAGGTTTCTTTGTTGGAAAATTCGTGATCAAACAAAGGTTTTAATACTTCTTACTTTACTCTCAATCTTCTTCTTGTACTCTGATGGTTTGATTTGATACAATGAAACAATTTTGAAGAAACTGTCTTCATCCTCACCATTGTTAGGGTTTGTTTAGTTCGTCTGACTGAGATGCTCTAATGACGCTAGCTCGCTCTAACCTTATTTTTTATTGTTTTCCAGCATTGGCAACGATCAATAGAGTGACGAACTGAAAGTTATAGAATTTTGTTCCAATATGGATAGAATCAGTCTGCTGTCAGATGACTTACTTTTAAAGATACTATCTTACGCCCGAACAAAAGATGTGCTGGACACAAGCCTTTTGTCAAAACGATGGACTTCTCTCTGGAAACATGTGCCGAAGATTGATTTGTATGTTGATCTCATGGATAGTGGTAACAGAGATGATTTACGTTTCGTCAACAAGTTTCTGGAATCGCATAAAGCTCCAGTCCTAGAAACTCTGTATTTCAATATACTCACAACTTACAATAATCCTGTTCCTCAAGTAGAGATCGAGAAATGGATTAGGGTTGTAATCTCTCGGAGTGTGCGTGATCTTAGACTTTCCCAAACTCAACGAGGTTCACGGCCCGTGCCGTTGCCTAGGAGCTTGTTTGCATGCCAATCCCTTGTGAATTTACACCTCCGACAAGTGAAAATCGTCGATGTTCCTTCGGATATCAGTTTCCCTTCCCTCAAACAGTTAAGCCTTTCACTTGCGAACTTCTCCAGCGGTGAAGTCTTTAGTATTATGTTATCCAGTTGCCCTGTCCTTGAAGAACTTTTTATGGATGGACCTTGGGATCATGGCGGTGTGAAGACAATCACCATTGCGGTTCCATGGTTGCAGAGACTAGATATCTCTGAAACTAGCGATTGTGATCGAAATTGGTTTATGGTCAACACTCCTTCTTTGAAATCATTAAAAACTTACATGCGCAATAGTCAGTTTTTTTCATTAGTGAAAATGCCAGAGCTGGTGAAAGCAGAAATCGACGTTAAACATGGTGATCCTGAGAGGCTTCTGAGTTGTTTAACCTCAGCTAAACACCTTACTTTATGTTTAAACCCACGAATGGTAAAATCTCTGTTTGCTTATATGATTTAATATTCTTTGTGTGTTTACATTTACCACTTATTATTACAATGTCACATGCAGGATTACAATCCTCCATACGACTTCAATCAGCTGGTGTCGCTTGAGTTATCTACGCGATGCACTTCATATTGGTTGATTCATATACTCAGACATTGCCCTAACCTGAGAACTCTTAGGTTCAGACAAGTAAGTTCTCTACAAGACTACAAACCCAAATGTTGTTGCAGTTTCATTATACAGATGACGTATTACTTCCAACTATTTTTTCGATTTTGTAAACTCTTTTCTCTCAGTTTTACTGCAGAAATACAAGATATATCCAGATCAAATGGGAGCAACCGAGTTTTGTTCCTAAATGTTTGATTTCGAGTCTCGAAACTGTTGAATGGATTGTGTACGGAGGAACAGAAGCAGAGAAAGAAGTTGCTATCTACTTATTAGGGAATGCAAGCTATCTAAACAAGATGACTATTAAAACTAATTCCACTTTGAAAGAGAAAAACCGTTTGCGAATGGAGTTTGAGTCCAAGCCGAGGAGTTCTAGCAAATGTCTCATTTCAATCAATTGAGTTTTTCTTTTTCTTTTTTTTCTGGCATCTCGAAGAGCTAAGATTTGCATTGACATTTTCTGTCTTTTTTTGTTCCCTTTCACCTCTCTAATAAGTTACCAATTCCTGTATTACAGCTTCGCCTTCATTATTTTATCTATTAGTTTATGGCTTTAGTTTATGCTAATTTTGCTTTGTTGTTCTCTCATAAAGTTTGTAGTTCTGAGGACACAGTTCAATATATTATTGTTATGATCAATAACTTGTCTACAGTTACAATCAGTTGTATTCATGAGAACGCAGACTCTGTTTTCAGAATTGCGATGAATACTTTTCACAATATTTATTGAGTAGTTCGATATTTGATCATCAATTATGTCTGGTAGGTAAGGAAAGCTCAACTCCCGAGTCTAGTTAGAGAGTAGATCATATCCAGTGACTGATACAGAGCGACAAAAATAAAAAGAAAGAGAGAGATAGTTCTAGACGCTTGTAGGAGATTAGGAGTTCTAAGCGCTCCTATACGTTTCTACAAAATCGTTAAGTTCAAAGCTACAAAATTAACTTTGGGCCAAGTGCAAACATCGTCGTACTGGTCAGGTATCATAATATTGTTACTTAACCTTTTCCTTTTCCTTTTCACTTTCTCCTAATTAGGATTTAGGGTTTCTCTTTTGCTAAATAGGAGTGCCAGCTTAATTAGGGGAGAGTAAAAAGGGCAGAATAAAGTTTTTTTTCTTCTTTCTTTTTTTTTTTTTTTTGGTTTTTTCTTACGCCTAACCAAAAAAAAATCATCAAATAGGAACCCACAAATTTTTGGAATCATAACAAAAAACTTTTTTTTTTTTTTTTGGTTTTTTCTTACGCCTAACCAAAAAAAAATCATCAAATAGGAACCCACAAATTTTTGGAATCATAACAAAAAACTTTTTTTTTTTTTTTTGGTTTTTTCTTACGCCTAACCAAAAAAAAATCATCAAATAGGAACCCACAAATTTTTGGAATCATAACAAAAAACTTTTTTTTTTTTTTTTGGTTTTTTCTTACGCCTAACCAAAAAAAAATCATCAAATAGGAACCCACAAATTTTTGGAATCATAACAAAAAACTTTTTTTTTTTTTTTTGGTTTTTTCTTACGCCTAACCAAAAAAAAATCATCAAATAGGAACCCACAAATTTTTGGAATCATAACAAAAAACTTTTTTTTTTTTTTTTGTTGTTAAAAAAAAAACAAAAAACTTTTTAATTGATTTTAAATGGGCTAAAACTTTTTAGTTGATTAATTGGACCAAAACAAAAAACCTTCTTACTTTCTTTTCGTAAAACAATTCCTTTTTTTGTAAATGTTATTTTATTAATATATAATAGGTGTTTTGTTTTTGTTTTTCCCCATAAGCCTAAAAAAAAACGCTTAAGCCAGCACGAATTAAAGGAATAGTCCCTTGACCTCCAATTTCCAAATTTAATTCGGTGAAGCTCGAATTTGCATATAAAAGACACGCCGAGCACTGAATAGGGCTAGCCTTCTATTTTGATACGAGTGCGTTACCATCATTGCTAGGGTTTGTTTTTTTGGTTTCTATGTCTGGAAATTACGAAGGGATTGAGAAAAGCAAGATGCGAATTTGAAGGGTTCGTTTACAATGGATAGGATCAGTCTGTTGTCAGATGATGTGATCTTGAAGATATTGTCATCCGTTTTGACAAAAGTTGCTGTATCAACTAGTATTCTTTCCAAGCGATGGCGTTATCTTTGGAAACATGTGGCTAAGCTTGAGTATCATGATCCATCTAATGACAGTGATCATTGGTTAGCTTCGCGTTTTGTTGACAAGTTTTTGCTACTTCACGAAGCTCCAGTCTTGGAAACTCTGCATCTCACACTTAGTCGGAATTGTCCTCCTATAGATATTGAAACATGGATTCTAATCGCAATTTCTCGTGGTGTGCGCAAACTTCAAATTTTCAGACATTGGCCTAGTTCAGGGCTCATACGGTTGCCTAGGAGCCTGTATACATGTGAAACCCTTGTGACTTTAAACCTACAAGCAGAGTTCACTGTGGATTATGTTCCTTTGACAGTTTCTTTCCGGTCACTCAAGGTTTTGTACCTCTATCTTGTTAAATTCTCAAGCGATGAGATCGTACATAGAATTTTATCGGGTTCCCCTGTCCTTGAAGATTTGACAGTGGTTAGAGGCGGCGATGACGGCGTGAAAACATTCACAATTGCTGTTCCGTCATTGCAGAGATTAATAGCCATAGACTGTGGCTCTCAAGTTCCCGGAGATGATGATGTTGGGTTTGTGATCAAAGCTCCTTCGCTAAAGTCATTGTGTGTTTTGTCTCGCTGTAGTGGGTTCTGTTCACTAGCGAAAATGCCAGACCTCGTGAAGGCTTTTATCAAGCTTGGACATGGGGATTCTAAGAAGTTTATGGGATGTCTTACCTCAACCAAACAGCTTACCTTATGTCTACAACCAACAATGGTAAGGTCTATGAGTTTTTGTGACTATATTCTCTTTGTGATTACATAGTAAATTACTCCATTCACTTATGATGTCACTTGCAGGGTTCATGTCCTATAGGCGTCTTTAATCAGCTAGTGTCTCTAAAGCTTTGTGCATGCTCTATAGTTTGGTGTCGTTCTATACTCAAACATACACCTAAACTCCGAGTTCTCAGAGTCAGGCTACAAGAAGCAAGACTGTCTCCAACCCTACATCTTTTCAAGTGTTGTTGGAGCAGATCCGTAAACGTCCAAACACAATGGGAGCAGCCGACTTCTGTTCCTAAATGTTTGATTTCAAGTCTTGAAACTGTTGAGTGGATGGGTTACCAAGGAACACAAGTAGAGAAAAATGTGGCGATGTATTTGCTAGAGAACTCTCGACAGTTAAAGATAATGGTTATTAGTTCCTTACAATCGACCAATGATATAGAGAAACTCAAGATGCTGCAAGAGCTATCCTCTACACAAAGGAGTTCTACTAAATGTCAGCTTAGGTTCACTTGAAGTACCATCCGAACTCAGAGCATCATTAGTACTTAATTATGTTGTTTTGATGATCGAAGTTAGTCGTCTGATTCACATTACTTTTCAAGTAACTATGTTTGAGACTATTGACAGATATGTTGATTTGATTTGATAAACTTAGAAATTTATAAAAAAATGAAAGGAAAGTATTTTGAGATCGTATCTTTCTATTGGAGGTCAAGCGTGGTTGTTGCATGTGCCTTCACATTAAAGAAGAAAGACGACGTTAAATCTTGTCCTTTTTCATATGCTTTGTTTTGGAATTTTATTTTGCTTTTTGATATTTTTCAGAGTTTTTTGCTCTCTTTCTCAAACTTTTGTAGTATGAATCATCTCTGAAAAAGAAGATGAGCAAGCTGAAGTGAGAAAAGAAAATTACGTCATCCTTGGTTAATGATCTTAAAAATCGTGTTTTGACCATTCACCATTTTCCCTTTAGAAAGCTAAATATGTTTATTTGTGGAGTTTTCGAATTTTAGAAGAATAAAACGTTTCATTTTTTTTTCTCAACACAATTGAACTCTTTTTTATAGTAGAGTTTCTTTTGAACCCTTTTTTTTAAGATATTTTATAATTTTTCCAATATTTGTATAAAAAATATTGAAAAGAGGCATTAATTAATAGGGGAAGCTCAGCTCTAAGTTAGGGTTTTACGGCTGTTGAACAATGAGGTAACTCATATATTTTTTGGTTTTTCTTTCTTTTTCCTCTAGGCCTATCTCATTCGCTTGGCCTTGGCGTGTCTATTTTGCGCTAGGGTTTATCTACATATATATATTTTTATTCGCTTAATTACAATATTTTCTTTTCATAGTTATTAATGGTCGCTAGCAAAACTCATTACTAGAGATTGAAATTTTGGATTTAGGGTTTCTTTGTTGGAGAATTGGTGACCAAACAAAGGTTAATATTTTCTCTGTTACTCTCAATCTTCTTCTTGTATATTGAGATGGTTTGATTTGAGATAATGGAGCACTTTGAAGAAACTGCCTTCATTCTCGCCATTTTCAGGGTTTGTTTAATTAGGTCCTCTGACTGATATGTTAATATATCATATATATGTTAATATATGATGTGTTAGTATTCTCTGATCCAGTCAATCAACGGCCTTATCGCTATGCTATATATCGGAAAAATGAGATTGATAGAATAGTGCAAGACTTACTAAAGGCAGGTACTATTCAGGTGAGCTCAAGTCCATTTTCTTCACCGGTGGTGTTAGTGAAAAAGAAAGACAGTACATGGAGGTTGTGTGTGGACTATAGGGGCTTAAACGGGTTAACCATCAAAAATAGGTTTCCCATCCCTTTGATAGAAGACTTATTGGACGAGTTGGGTGGATCTGCAGTGTTCTCTAAAATAGATTTACGAGCTGGTTATCATCAGGTGAGAATGGAACATGAGGATGTGCATAAAACGGCTGTCAAAACGCACAATGGTCATTTTGAATACTTAGTTATGCCCTTTGGCTTAACAAACGCACCTACAACGTTTCAAGGACTGATGAACTCTGTTTTCAAGAAGTTCTTGCACAAGTTTGTTTTGGTCTTTTTCGATGACATCTTGGTTTACAGTTCGACCTTAACTGACCATGTGAGTCATCTGCAACAAGTCTTTCATACAATGCATATGAACAAGTTATTTGTCAAAGAAAGTAAATGTGCATTCGCCACAGCAAAGGTTGAGTATTTGGGGCATTTTATTGCTGCTGGTGGGGTGTCGACGGACCCTGCCAAGGTCAACGCTGTTGCTGAGTGGCCAACACCTGCTAATGTCAAACAATTAAGAGGATTCTTGGGCTTAGCAGGTTATTACAGACGTTTTGTCAAAAATTTTGGAACAATTGCACGTCCTCTGACTGTATTAACGAAGAAAGATGCGTTTGAGTGGACACAAGAGGCTATGGAAGCATTTGCGAATTTGAAAGAAGCTTTGTGCCGTGCTCCGTTTTTAGCTCTTCCTGAGTTCGATAAACCGTTTCTTGTCGAAACTGACGCTAGCACTAAGGGAATAGGGGCCATTCTGATGTAGGAAGGACATCCTCTGGCATTTATAAGCCGACATTTAAAGGGGAAGCAGCTTAACTTATCCATCTACGAGAAGGAGCTATTAGCTGTTGTCTTTGCAGTCCAAAAATGGCGTCACTACCTGTTACCAAGTCATTTTATCATCAAAACAGATCAACGAAGCCTCAAATATCTCCTAGAGCAGAGGTTGAACACTCCAATCCAACAACAGTGGCTTCTCAAATTATTGGAATTCGACTATGAGATTCAGTACAGACAGGGGAAAGATAATGTGGCTGCAGATGCACTCTCTCGGGTGGAAGGAGCTGAAGTCCTTCACATGGCGATGTCAGTTCTGGAATGCGACTTACTTAAAAATATTCAGGGTCATTATGAGACTGATGCAGAGCTTAAACAGTTGATTGATGAGCTCTCTTCAAATCAAAACGCTAAGAAGCATTACTCTTGGGTGCAATATGTGTTAAGGAGGAAAAGCAAGATTGTGGTGCCAAATGACTCTCAGCTTCGTGACTCAATCTTACAGTGGATGCATTTTTCAGGTTCAGGTGGTCATTCAGGCAGAGATGCTACATTTCAAAAGGTTAAGGGTTTGTTTTATTGGCGGGGAATGGCACTTGATATACAAAACTACATACGCAGCTGTTCTCTTTGCCAGCAGTGTAAGTATGATACATCGGCTTACCCAGGTTTACTGCAACCTCTTGAAATTCCTGAAGCTATTTGGACTGATCTCTCTATGGATTTTATTGATGGTTTGCCTGAGTCTGCTGGAAAGACTGTCATCTCTGTAGTGGTGGATAGGCTCACGAAGGCAGCTCACTTTATGGCATTGGCTCACCCTTACACCGCAGTAACGGTTGCACAGGCGTTTCTTGATACAGTCTATAAGCTCCATGGGTGTCCACGCACCATTGTTAGTGATCGTGACACGGTATTCCTCAGCACATTTTGGAAGGAGTTGTTCACACTACAAGGAGTGGAGTTGAAATTTTCAAGTGCGTATCATCCGCAAAGTGACGGACAGACTGAAGTGGTGAACCGTTGTTTAGAGACATATCTCCGTTGTATGTGCAGTGATCATCCTCATTTGTGGAGTCAGTGGTTGCCTCTTGCGGAGCTGTGGTACAATACGAACTTTCACACTGCAACACAGATTAGTCCGTTTGAAGCAGTTTATGGTCAAGCACCACCGATCCATCTTCCTTACTTACCAGGTGAGTCCAAAGTGGCCGTGGTAGCTCGGAGTCTGGAGGAGCGGGAACGCATGTTGATGATTCTGAAATTCCATTTGCTTCGAGCTCAACACCGGATGAAACAGTTTGCTGACTCGCATCGTTCTGAACGAGAATTTGCTATTGGTGACTATGTTTTTGTGAAACTTCAGCCGTATCGTCAGGGTTCAGTGGTGGTTCGTAAGAGTCCGAAGCTGTCACCGAAATACTTTGGTCCTTATAAGGTGGTTGATCGTTGTGGTAAGGTCGCTTATAAACTACTACTGCCTGCCGGCTCATTGGTGCATCCCGTGTTTCATGTCTCGCAATTGAAGGCAGCAGTAGGTAATGTGCTCACTTCGACTCAACTTCCGACTGTGGTGACGGATGTTCTCCTCAAGGAACCTGTGGTTATTTTGGATAGGCAGATGGTTAAGCGGCAAGGACGTGCTGCAACCAAGATTTTAGTACAGTGGACGAATGAGACTGAAGCTGATGCTACTTGGGAATATCTTTTTGACTTGCAGAGGACGCTTCCAGCCTTTGAACCTTGTGGACAAGGTTCTTCGACCGGGGAAGCTTTGATATAGTATGAGAGGAGCTGGCATTTAGCACGTGAGGAAAGGGATAAGAAGAAAGAAGAAGAATAATGTCACGTGTGAATGGTGAGCTGTAAACTATGAGCTGTGAAGGTGAGTGTCGGTTGTTGCAGAGACGTCAACATCGTCAACGTCACGGCAGTTAAATAAACGTTAACACTGTTAACAGTAGAAGTAGTATAAAGAGCATGTGTTAGCTCATTTCTATCTTATCGAATAATATCTGGAGTTGTAGATCTTAAGAACTTCTTCCTCATCGTTTAGCCGGTTTCTCTTTCTGAGATTCTTGCTGGTGAGATGACGTTGCTGCGTTTTCATTGAACGTTGTAGCGTTTTATCATTTCCGTTGCTCATTAATAAAGTCTCTGTTTTATTCTCTGTTTCTATTTGAGTTTCTTATTTATCGTTATCACTTAATGATACTAGCTCGCTTTAACCTTAATTTTTATTGTTTTCCAGCATTGGCAACGATCAATATAGTGACGAACTGAAAGATTCATAATTTTGTTCCAATATGGATAGAATCAGTCTGCTGCCAGATGACTTGCTCTTAAAGATATTGTCTTACGCCGTAACAAAAGATGTGATGAACACAAGCCTTTTGTCAAAACGATGGACTTCTCTTTGGAAACATGTGCCAAAGCTTGACTATTTTGATCTCCACACTAATAGAAATTTAAGTTTCATCAACAAGTTTCTGCAATTTCATGAAGCTCCAGTCATAGAAACTCTGCATCTTAGACTTGACAGATGTGTTCATAAAGTAGAGATTGAGAAATGGATTAGGGTTGCAAGCTCTCGGGGTGTGCGTGATCTTACATTTTTCAAAATGAGACCAAGTTCATGTCCCGTGCCGTTGCCTAGGAGCCTGTATACATGCCAATCCCTTGTGAATTTACGCCTCGAAAACGTGAAAATCGCCGACATTCCTTCCAATATCAGTTTTCCTTCCCTAAAAAATTTGAGCCTGACGTGTGTTCACTTCTCCAGCGATAAAGTCTTAAGTATTATGCTCTTCAGTTTCCCTGTCCTTGAAGAACTTCGTATGTGTCGATCTTAGAATCATGACCATGTGAAGACTATCACTATTGCGGTTCCATGGTTGCAGAGACTAATTATCAATGAAAATGCCAGAGCTGGTGAAATGAGACTAATTATCGAGGCGATATTCGGTTTATGGTCAATACTCCTTCTTTGAAATTATTAAAGACTTACGTCCAAAATAGTCAGTTTTGTTCATTAGTGAAAATGCCAGAGCTGGTGAAAGCAAAAGTATATACCTTAAGCATAGTGATCCTAAGAAGCTTCTGAGTCATGTAACCACAGCTAAACACCTTATAATATGTTTAAACTCACAAATGGTAACTTCTCTGTTTTCTCCTGTGATTTAAGATTCTTTGTGTGTTTTACATTTTCCCACTTATTATCATAATGTCGTCACATGCAGGATTACAATCTTCCGCCAGACGACTTCGATCAGCTAGTGTCGCTAGAGTTATGTACGAGATGCTCATCATATTGGTTAAATCATATACTCGGACATTCCCCTAATCTGAGAACTCTTAGGTTCAGAGTACGTACAAACCCAAATGTAGTTGCTGTTTCATTTTGATGACGTATTAACTGCAGCTTTTCTTTAGATCGTTGGTAAAATAATTCTCTCGGTAATCTGTCGGTAATTACATATGGATTTCCGACAGGCATTTACTGACGTATAGCCGACAGACATATTAACGGTCGATTTGTCGGTAAAACGTCGGTAAAGCCCGTTGAAAATCCGTGGGAGTTATGTTTCCGACGATATTACCGATTCGAAGAATATCAAAAAATATCTGTCGAACCGATCAATATTGAAAAATGTCTATCGAACCAAATATTACTCAAATCATTACCAAAAAACAACTTAGTCAAATCCACACAATATTTCTGTTCGATGAACTAATAATTGAATCAAAACAAGGAAAGAGAGAAATATTTATTTATAATTTAACAACTGATTTTTTTTTAATTTTTTATTCTTAGAAATGCAAATGTAAAAGCAGATTTTTTGGCACGCCATGCGCGCACATCTCCACATAATATTTTGTATGTAAACAATTTTCCTTCCCATTGGCTCGTTTGAGCTAATCTTTTGTTTACAAGAAAAAAAAAACTGAATACAATCTTAGACACTTATCTATAATATATATATATATATATATATATATATACATTTTTGGAGACATTTAGCAAATAAATCCTAGAGTTACTACTTATCTACAAAGAATGCCATTATCATTAAATTTTAAATTAAAACTCAAAACCAATATTTTGGACTAAACAAAAATTTCTAAAATATCTCAATAATCAATCAATGGACTAATTACAATATCTAATTAAATTAATTACAATATCTTCAATTAATTATTTACTATGCTTATAACCAAACACAATTAAAAGATTTTGTTTGAAATATAAAATAATATTTTTTAATTAAAATTACAATTTTCCTATCATCTTTGTTTGATTTATTTAGTTTACTTGCTATAAATCATCATAAAATATATAAAATTAATGTAACTATATTTTCTTGCATTTTTTTTGTTATTTGGATTTTGTAAAACATGCATGTCTTATTTAAACAAGGAAGAAAAATTGTTTTTGGTTATGTAGCGGGATGAGTTTGTGTATTAATAAAAAATGAAATTAATATCATTAATTGTTAGTAAATCATCAATTCATTATTTTGTTTAAACAATCGACTTAGAATATTACGCATATCTAATTGAGTTTATTAAATTATGATTATGTAAAATAAACAAGGAGTACTATGTTGTATCACGGGTTATATTCTAATGTTTAACAATTTAAATTGGTAAACCTAAATTTTTAAACAGGTAAACCTAAATAATATATAGATATAAGGGATATACATTTAAAATTTACAAAACATTAGTCATATATATATATATATATACTAGATTAGGACCCGCCCGATGTCCGGGTTTAGATTTTTTAAAATAAAATTAAATTTAAAAGAATATAAAGTAAATATTTTAGTAATCTATCTATAAAATAAATAGATACACCGAGGTATCCAATGTGATATTTGGTGTAAAAGGTGTAAAAGGTGTCACTCTGTGGTTGAGACTATTAATCACATTTTCTTTGAATGTCCTCGCTCGTGTGTAGTTTGGGATTTATCTCCGACTCTAGTCTCGTCAGAAGGTTTTACATATGACTCGGTGTAATCGAATTTGGATTTTGCTTTCTAGAAAGGTGTCTCTCAAAAGGGTGATCCTGATCAATTTCTTCAATTACCATGAATTTTATGGGCAATCTGGAAAGCAATAAACAAAAAAGTTTTTCAAGGTTTAGAGATTGAGGCAAATGATATAATTGCTAAGGTTTTGGGTGATAAGTTAGCCTGGGAAGAGGCGCTCTCTTTTACGGCGGTCATGTCAGCTCCATCTCCTTCTTCGCATGTCCATGTTTTTCACCTCGTGTCTGAGATGGAGCCTCTCCCCCTTGCATTTGGAGTTAGAAGAGTTGTTGTGGACCATAGAGCAGATACGTGCTGTAGGAATCACTTGTCAACATTTTGAGACTGATTGTGCTGAGTTACTCACTATTGTGCAGTCCAAGATTGCCCGTCTTTCTCCAACATGCTCGATGAGTTTAACTCGCTGGAGTCCTTCCCGCTATTCTCCATCTCTTGGATCCCGCGTGCGGCAAATATAAAGGCGGAGTATCTTGCATGTGCTTCGCATTCTCTTATCTTTGAAGTTTCTTTTGTAAACCCCTTCCCTCCTGCTTGGGCAACTAACCGAGGAAATTTCCTTTTAATTTATTGTTTGGTTGAAAAAAAAGTAAATAGATACACTTTTAGTTAAAGAAAATAGTTGTAGATGAGTTCAAAGTTATTAAAATAAAATGAATTTAACAAAAATATACATTTAATTCTTTTCGTAAGTAAAAATAATGTATAAAAGTAAAGAGATAAACTTTTAGTTATAGAAAATAGTTGTTTTTTTTGCTATAATACACTAATGTATATCCATTTACAAATATACTATCTACATTACCACTAAAAATGTATATGTACACAAACAATATTTTACAAGTAAAATATACTCTTTAGTCTTTGCTACAACCAACAAATTTTATTTATGAACACATTAAATAACCTATTATATATCTCTTACTTTAATATTTTTATAGTTACAAAAACACATACGTTAATCCTACATATTCATATCTTATATATATTACAATAGCAGTCTTTTTGAATAAATTATTTGATTGATGAAAAAAATATGAGACAATTTATTATTATTTTTTCTACTTCAACAATCTTTTTATTTTTGTAAAGTTGAGTATTTACATTTTTTAAAAAACAGTAATTAATTGTATAATTTTCACAATCATTTATTTATCTTATCTTATAAAAAAAGTAATCATTTTCTTGTAAAATTAGCAACTTAAAATTAAAATAAGTAAACAATATTATAATTTCGAATTTTATGATATATATATATATATATATATAATTTCCTCATAATGATTTTTTCTAAATTTTAAAGCTGTTTAAATTTAATAATTTTCTTACAAAAGTTTTTTTCTTTAAAAGATTTTCAATAAAATTATGTTTTAAGTTTTATGTTTTAAAAGATTTTCTCTATTTTAGTTTTATATAAAATTTTTTTATGGTAGGTTTTGAGTTTTTTACATTTTTATTTTTAAAATTTTTAATAAATTTAGAATTGACAAGTGTCAACATCTGAATGATACAATTGACACGTGTCACGATCTTGTTAATTAGTAATTTTGACATTAAGTTTTATATAATAAGATATATTTAATCTACTAAAAATTTATATTTTTATTTTACTTTTTAAAATATAGTCTCGCGATGTACCGCGGGTTAAAATCTAGTATATCTAAAACCCCTAAGAAAAACTCTTTTTAAAGAAGAAGAAATTATCTAAATTATAAAAAAGATATTTGGAAACTATAAAAAAAAATCTACATCATTTAAAGAGATTCAAAAAAAAACTTATAATCTTTCTTAAGTATCTTTTTTACTATACTTTTTTGTTAATATTTTTTTTTCTTTTTTTCTTTATTATACTGGTAAACTTATAGATTTTTATTAGCTAGTTTCTTACTAATATCTGCATAAAGTTTCTACATTATAATAATGCAAATATATGAGATATATAAAACTAATCAAGATTTAAATAAAATTATTGCATCATCACTATTCACTAATTAACGTCCTTTTTTAATAAGATTTTTCCAGATCACACATAACTTTTTTCATTAATACTGTTTTCATTAATATATAAAAACTTTATGATTAGGGTTTCGATTAACAAAGGTGATCGTAATATCAATGCGAAATCTAACATAAACATATATATGACTAGGGTTCTTTGCTTTTTCTTCATCTGATTTCAACTCTTTCTGTTTTCGAGGTTCTTTTTAGGCTTTATCCGTCTTTCAAATTTAGATAGAATTGAAACAACGTTTGTTTTCAACATGAGAAATATAAATGATCTGCCTAACGATTTGCTGGTGAAGATTTTGTCATCAGTTCCGACAAAAGTTGCTGTGTCTACATGTCTTTTGTCCAAACGATGGGGTTCTGTTTGGAAATTGATTTCGAAGCTTGATTATGACGATTCACTTAGTGATGCGCCTTCAGGGTTTATCGGGAAGTTTTTGCAGCAAAACAATGCTCCGTTTCTAGAGTCTTTGCATCTCAAACTTAAGCGAGATTATGCACTTGAAGATTATGAAACATGGGTTAGTGTTGCGGTTGCTCACAACGTGCGTGATCTTGAGCTTCTTCGTTACTGTATATGTTTCATACCATTGCCTGTGAGCTTGTACACACATGAAACCCTTGTGGTTTTAGGCCTCAGGAAAGTGAGCATTGACAATGTTCCTCCGACAACTCGTTTCCGGTCCCTCAAGACTTTGTCTCTTCTAGATGTTTGGTTCTCAAGCGATGAAACGGTTACTAGGCTTTTGTCTTGCTGCCCTATTCTTGAAACATTGATTGTGCACCGATGGGGCCGCGACAAAGTGAAGACTTTCGCAATTTGTGTGCCATCTTTGAAGAGCTTAACCATCCGCCACAGAGTAGGGGGTTATCACGAACCAAGAGATGATAATGGATTTGTGATCAATGCTCCTTCTTTAAAGTATCTAAATATTGTTGACCATTTTAGTGGGTTTTATTCATTAGTGGATATGCCGGAGCAATTGAAAGCAGACATCCACATAAGACATTGTGATTCTGAGAAGCTTTTGGGATGTCTTACCTCATCTAAAAACCTCTCCTTATGTTTAAAACCACTTGAGGTAAATTCTATGAGTATCTCCTGTGATTAGGATTTAGTTTATATTTAGTTTCGCCCAATTATGTTTGTACTTTTGCAGGGTGCATATCCTCACGGCGACTTTGATCAGCTCGTGTCTCTAGACCTATGTGTTTTGTGCTCTTTAGATTGGTTGAATCTTATCCTCAGACGTTCACCAAAACTCCGAGCTCTCAGATTATACCAAGCAGTAAGTTTTTATCCAAACCCATATGATGTTGCATCTTCAGTATATAGTCATGGACCCTTGGTGGTATCTAATTGCATGCAACTCTTTTTTTTTTGTTCTCTGTTTGATCTCAGAGAGAGGTACACTGGAGCTGCAGGAATTCCAAAAGTGTTCGTACTAAGTGGGAGCAACCGATCGCAAGTTTTGTTCCTGAATGTTTACTTCTGAGTCTCAGAACGGTTAAATGGTTTATGTACAAAGGTACAGAGGAAGAGAAGTCTGTGGTGATGTATCTGTTAAAGAATGGAGACTCTTTAGAGACTATGAGTATTAACTTCTCAGAATCCATCACCTTGGAAGAGAGAAACCAAATGAACATGGAGTTAGAATCCATGCCTAGGAGGTCTAACAGATGTCAGCTTTCATTCACCTAAGTGTTGTGGTATCTCAAAGCTTAAGTATCAAGCAGAATTAACAAGTTAACGTCTGATTTTTTATGAACATGTTTTTTTTTTTTTCGCCCTATTAAAGTTTCCAATCTTCTTTCTTCTGATTTGTCTCAAAGCGCTTGTAGTTTTACTCCAAATTATTGACTGACATTGAGAGCCAAGATTTGAGCAGAATTAGTCACTGTTTATATTTCTTTGACTCCTTTATTCTCATATTATGTTGCCAATCTTATCACTTCTTTCGAAGTTTATTTACATTTGAGCAGGTTTAGTAGTCACTGTTTGATGTTTTTTTGACTCCTTTATTCTCAAAACTAGCTATCTAAACAAAATGACTTTTAAATTTAAGTCCACTTTGGAAGAGAAAAACCGTTTGCTAATGGAGTTTGAGTCCAAGCCGAGGAGTTCTAGCAAATGTCTCATTTCAATCATTTGAGTTTTTTTCTTCTTCTTTTTCTGGCATCTCAAAGAGCTAAGATTTGCATTGACATTTTATGTTTGTCTTTTTTTCTTCTTTGACTTACCAAGTTACCAACTCACTGTGTATCTCCACGTCTTTGAACCCTGTTAAGACAAACAAACAAAAAAATTTAGAACACAGAAGGAAAATTTGTTATTTTGAAATGAAACATAACCAGGTACAAATATAACTTACCGCTGCACAGATTCGCCCTTCAATTTTTTTTTCGTCTATTAGTTAATTGCTTTATGCTAATTTTCTATGTTGTTCTCTGATAAAGTTTGTAGTTCTGAAGAGACATGATATGCTCAAATATACCCTAGAGCTACTCTGTCAAATTAAGAGATCACTGCAATACTTCGAATTTTACCAGGAATTAAGACTACACAATAAATTATAGAGTTTTATGATTACCTGAAACAGAATAATTTGAATTTAAAATAAACAATACAAAATATTAAATAAAAGCTGTGTAAATTCAGATGATCAAAAAGCTAGGTCTAGGGAATTTCTCAGGTAATTATGAAATAATATTAAATCAATCAATAAATTAGGATTCAGACAATTAAGAACAGATCTAGAATTCTAAACACTTTTGTAAATTAAATCAGTTCTCACTGCAAATAATATCTAAATTTTAAACCAGAAAATCCAAATTTCTTTGTAAAATTCTAGGTTAAAAATCAGCTTTAAAAACAGGTTTAGATTGTTCACAAAATCATTAAATCAAATCTCTTTGCAAGAAGTAATTTTGTTCATCAAAAGGTTTTATCAGGAAAATCAATTATATTCTCATATCAATCAATAATCCTAAGATCTAAATCCAGATGACTAATCAAAGATCTAGCATTAAGAACAATCTATGATGAAGATCTATAGAGATATTGAATCCTAAATAAACAGATCTAATAATTCATAAAAACTTTATGAAAAACCCTAAACCTAACAAGCAAACTACTTAGACATAATCAATGAAGAATAAGATATGATTCTGAATAATAAGCAATTGGAATTAAAAAGAGTAAGAAGGAATTCAAGAATTCTTCTCTACAAAGCAGATCTCTCTCTCTCCCAAAAGCTCTCAAAATCTCACAGTGTTGCAGAAAAATAAAACTTGCTATAATAAAACTTAAGGGTTTGCAAAACCCAAAAATACTATATATATGTCCTAAAACACGTCAGGGACTAATGATGCAAATATGGAAAACTTCAGGCAACTTTTGTAAAACTTCCAATTTTGAAGTCTTGTGTCGGATCAACTTGGTGTCGACCGATGCTCCTTGGGTGTCGGTCGATGCTCTTCATAAGATCAGACTCCAAATTGATTTCCTTCGGTTAAATGCTCCAAAACGATCCAAATTGCTTCATTTCGCTTCATCCATGCCAAAATCCTAGAAAACCTGTAAAGACTGAAAAACATCTTAGAAAACAAATTGAAAGACTCTAAAAAACTCCTTATATCATGGTTAATAACCATAAAAACTATGATATATCAAGACACTTCAAGATATTATTTTTCTAATTAATAACTTGTCTATATTCTATTCATCGAAATTAACCTCTCAGTTTCTTTTTACTATTTAGTGGAAAATTTTGGCAATTTGTATATATAGTGGCGTGACGTGAACATTTTGGATTATTTATCAGCTCAACACCATGCTTAAAAACTTACAGCGAATCTTTCTTAACTATTTTTACTACACTTTTTTGTTAATATGAATTTTTTACTTTTTATTATACTGGTAAACAGTAAACTTTAGATTATTTATTAGCTAGTTTTTAACTAATATCTGCATAAAGTTTCTACATTATAAATTCAAACATATATGAGATATATTTATAATTAAATATAAGAATTATATAAAATTTTTTGCATTACATGAAGTCATTTTTTAATAAGATTTTCCAGATTACACATAACCAAAAAAAATAAAGATGTCAAACTAGCTATATAAAAACTTTATGGAATTTAGGGTTTCGATCCAAACAGAGGAGCGTTCTTGGTTCTCCGTCTTTTTTTTTAATATGATTAGGGTTCTTTGCCTTTTCTTCTTCTGATTTCAAGTCTTTGTGTGTTTCCAGGTTTTCCGTCTTTTCTTCTTCTGATAGAATTGAACCAAAGTTTGTTTTCAACATGAGAAATATTAATGATCTGCCTAACGATTTTGCTGGTGAAGATTTTGTCATCAATTCCGACAAAAGTTGCTGTGTCTACATGTCTTTTGGCCAAACGATGGGGTTCTGTTTGGAAATTGATTCCGACGCTTGATTATGACGATTCACTTAGTGCTGCGCCTTCAGGGTTTATCAGGAAGTTTTTGCAGCTAAACAATTCTCCGTTTTTAGAGTCTTTTCATCTCAACCTTAGCCGAGATTATGCACCTGAAGATTATGAAACATGGGTTAATGTTGCGATTGCTCGCAATGTGCGTGATTTTGAGCTTCTTCATTAGTGTATACAACGTTTCATACCATTGCCTGTGAGCTTGTACACATATGAAACCCTTGTGTTTTTAGGCGTCAAGAAAGTGGCCATTGACAATGTTCCTTCGACAACTTGTTTTCGGTCCCTCAAGAGTTTGTCTCTTCTAGATGTTTGGTTCTCAAGCGATGAAACGGTCACTAGGCTTTTGTCTTGCTGCCCTATTCTTGAAACATTGATTGTGCACCGATGGGCCCGCGACAAAGTGAAGACTTTCGCAATTTGTGTGCCATCTTTGAAGAGCTTAACCATCCGCCACATAGTAGGGGGTTATTACGAACCAAGAAATGATAATGGATTTGTGATCAATGCTCCTTCTTTAAAGTATCTAAATATTGTTGACCATTTGAGCCGGTTTTATTCATTATTGAATATGCCGGAGCAATTGAAAGCAGACATCCACATTAGACACTGTGATTCTGAGAAGCTTTTGGGAAGTCTTACCTCATCTAAAAACCTCTCCTTATGTTTAAAACCACTAAAGGTAAAGACGTAAAGTCTATGTATTCTCATGTGATTAGGATTAATCTATTGCGTTTATATTTAGTTTCGGCTTATAAGGCTGTCACTTTTGCAGGATGCATATCTTCACAGTAACTTTGATCAGCTCGTGTCTCTAGACCTATGTGCTCCATAGATTGGTTGAATGTCATTCTCAGACGTTCACCAAAACTCCGAGCTCTCAGATTATACCACGCGGTAAGTATTGATCTAAACCCATATGATGTTTTCATCTTCAGTATATAGTTTTGGACTTTTAGTGGTAACTAACTGCAACTCTGTATTCTAATACTAGAAGTCATTCCGTGCTACGCACGGATTTAGCTTACATTGTTTTTGAATTTTAGTAATTTGGATATTATAGTTTTTTTATTTGTTTACTCAGCAATTGTTATTTTAATGATTTTTAAAATATACTGATCATTTCAATATTTTTTGGGTTCTTTTGTTTAGTGTTACTTAAATTTTCCTTTTATATGTAGTATTAGAGTATTTCAACATGTAGAGAAATTTTTGATTATATAGTAGTGTGTTTATGGTTTTTTCTCCCTTTAGACTTTCAAGACATATTAAGTATTCTCCATCTTTTTATTTTCTTTCTTGCATTTGCACAAATTATATTACCACTGACATCTACAAAAACATGAAAATTTTGGAAAATAACTTACATGAATACAATCTAAATATGAAATTTAGGTAAACGACAATGAACTTAATAAATATATTTTACCAGCTAATTTTTTGTGAGGTAAAAAATGCAATCACATCCCTCAATATAATTTATTCTTTATACATTCTAAGACAAATCCAAGTAAATAAAGTTGTAAAAAATTACTCTAAGTTTTGGTGTAGTATAAAAATGCAATAGTTTAGTTCCATCGCCGAAATGATTGTTTAGATCTGTCTTTTTAGTTTTATCATAAATGCAATTGAATAAAACAAATATTTATTTTCTCGTAGCTACTTAGAAAAAAAACCGCAGAATATTATAATATCAAATGTCATAAAAAAGTGTCTTAGGAAGTAAAATATTATATGTGAAAGTGGAAAATGTTATGAGAATATTTGTTGATCTTTTATTTTTAGGATGGTTAATCTAAAGCTATTTGATACTAAGATTCCTAAAAAATGATACCAATATACAATTAGCATATATTACTCACAAGTCACAACTATAGAAGTCAAATTAATTAATATAGAAAAATGCAACTCATATCATGCTATGATATAAAAAGACATCACAATCTTAACAACATGATTTTTTAAGCATATGATAGTAACATCACAAACTAAATTTACAATGGAGAAACTAAACTTATTTCATAACAAATCAGACTGATCATTTAATATTTCAATACCAAGTCAGAAAATAATAATATTATAAATTTGTTGTACTTAATTTCTCAATCAAAATAATAATTTTAGTTTGAACCAAAATTTTCAAAGTTTAATCAAAATTTAATAAACTTTGACAAAATCTGTTAAAAAAATTTCCGATTATTTTTTGGTTTGATTAAAAATCGTTCCAAAACTAAACCGGTCTTTGATTGAACCGAACGAACACAATGTAAATGAACCGAATTCGCTTCCTTCAATGCGCCTCCTCACTTCTTCTCGCACAACTCTCAGATAGAGAGAGAGAGATAGCGAAACCCTTAACACAAATTCGTCACGGAAACAACGATTTGGCTACAAAATCGTAAGCTTCTTCTAATTTACTCGCTGTTTCTTTTCATGGGTTTTTTAATCAATCCCTGTTTTCAAGAACTCTGCCTTTGTGAATTGAATTTTTGAACCCAAATGCGAAAAGAACCAGTTTCGTCTTGATTCTGAGTCAAATCCTAACGCTGAACTTGTCTAGACTGCATCATAGGGTTAATTTTGTGCGTTTCCATCTCCCTACAGTTCCAATTTTTGCTTATATGGTTGTATCCACATTTAATTGTGCAGGAATCAGAGCAAAATTGTGGTAAATGGTTGGTTCTAGGGATAGGTTAAGTCAGTTACCAGATGATTTCCTTTTACAGATATTATCATGGCTTCCAACAAAAGATGTTTTGGTAACGACTCTTTTATCGAAACGATGGAGGTTTCTTTGGACATTAGTCCCTAGGCTCAACTATGATCTCAGGCATTATGATAATATATGTCCAAGGTTCACACAGTTTGTTGATAGATCTTTGTTGCTACACAAAGCTCCGGTTTTGGAGAGTTTGAATATCAAGATTGGTTCGGTATGTTTTACAGCTGAGAAAGATGTAGCGGTTTGGGTTAGGATTGCGGTAGAACGCTTTGTGCGTGAGCTGAGTGTCAGTTATTGTTCTGGTGAAGAGCCTATTAGGTTGCCCAAGTGTTTGTTTTCTTGTACTACGCTTGCTGTCCTGAAGCTTAAAAACGTAAGCCTTGTTGATGCTTCCTGTTATGTTGGTTTCAAGTCTGTCAAGACTTTGCACCTTCTTGATGTGAGGTACTTAGATGACCAGTCGCTTCCTCGGATTATATCTAGCTGTTCTTGTCTTGAAGATTTGGTTGTGCAGAGATGTCCTGGTGACAATGTTAACGTTGTTACTGTTACTGCTCCGTGTTTAAAGACTCTATCTTTGCATAAATCGTCACAAGCTTTTGAAGGTGATGATGATGGGTTCTTGATTGATGCGCCTGAATTGAAGCGACTGGATATTGAAGACTACTGGGGTGGCTTTTGTTACATTGAGAACATGCCTGAGGTGGTTGAGGCGAACGTTGATGTTATTTATAAAAATACTGAGAAACTTCTGGGATCTCTCACTTCGGTCAAACGTCTTGCACTCTGTTTGATCACATCAGATGTAATTACTCGTTTCTGTTACCTGTACAGAAGAAGTCGGTTTCTTGTGGTTTGATTATAGTATAACATTATGTTCTTAAATGCAGGCTGCTTATCCCGCTGGTACTATCTTCTCTCAGCTTGTTCATCTAGAGCTATGCACATGTGCGCCACGATGGTGGGATTTACTTACCAGACTGATTGAAGATTCACCTAAACTACGAGTTCTTAAACTCCGCCAGGTATGTTAACACAAACCTTAAGTTTGTTGTTCAGTTTCTGTTTTGTATGCACAGAGCATTAGGTTTCTTATAGCTTTTTACTCAATTTTGATCTCAGAAACATATTCGACGTGCCCCTAGTCCAAAGGCTGGTTGGAAGCAACCTGTTTCTCTTCCCAAGTGTTTGTTAATTCATCTTGAGACCTTCAAGTGGGAACTATATGAAGGATCACAAAAGCAGAAAGAAGTAGCTACATTTATCTTAAAACACGCTATTCGATTGAAGAGAGCTATTATATCCCCAAAACCCACCAGTACTCTGCTAGAGAAACATGAGATGCTCAAGGAGTTGTCATCCTCGCCGCGTGGTTCCAGTACATGCGAGCTCTTGTTCGACTGAAAAGAAGGAAGAAGAAATGAACTTAACTTGTCCTTTAAAATCTGATAGTTTAGTAAACATAAACATCTTTTGAGTTGTTGTCTCTATTGATCTAAGAGTTAGAAGTTAGAACTTCATCTGCATTTAGTTTATCCTTTAATATAGAAGAAGAGCATACAGTATATTAAATGACAAAACTTCCCTTCTCGAGGAACTCAAAGTTGTCGAGGACATTACTAAAGTGGACCAATCTAATCACCCGAAACTCTGTAATCACTGTGTACATATTTATACTCACAAAATCAGCTTTGAAACAAAAAGCTTTATCATCTACATAAAAGCTTCAGACCTGCTTCAAAGGACAAAACCATCTTCTCTTTATCGATCTGCTAAATAAATGTATAGTGTACAATTAGCAATTTAGCATCGACTTGTAACAGGTATACGGAGAACTAGTTTTGTTTTCTAGACCACTTCCGCGTTACACATTGATTTCTCAATTTGTGCTGAGTTTATAAAGAAACATAAGTATACTATAATCTGATAGAAAGGTAAGCTGGAATTGGGATCTCGTCGTGTGGGGGACAAGTCCAGCTTTTTCCATGGGTTCTGTTTCGTTCCTCTGTTATTACCTTTGTGATCTGTTTTTACGTTTCTACTAGTTGCTTATGACAAATCTAACAATGTGTATGTGTTCAGGTTCTTTTTAACGTACTTAAGGTCGGAATTCGGAAAAAAAGGAAGTCGAAACCCAAGATTTAATATATACGGGAAACGAAACTTGAGTTTTCATCAAGCTATGGACAACATCATTGGGTTGCCAAAACATATGAATAATGAGTTGAATGACATCAATGCTGAGTGAGATCTCTACATGCAAGAAAAGGCTTAGGCGTTTCATTAAAAGGAATTTGCTATTACATATATAGAGATTTTCGGTTCGGTCTTTAGATAGCTCAAGTTTCATCTGAACCTTCATAATAATGTTATTCCTTGCTTCACCAGATAGTAATTAAAAAAAAATGAATATGGGTTTAATTGGGTTTTCCTTGGTCTATTTTGTTAAACTAAATTCTAGGCCCATCAAATTCCCAATTTACAAAATACTTTGGTTCTTTTTTTTGGGTATAGAACTCATCATCCGATTCCTAGGGTTTGACAAATTGAAGATTTTCTAGGGTTTTGTTCCATCTCACTCTGTTTTTATTAACCTCTGCCTCTACATTGGATTGTTACTACTCTTTTATGTGTGGCTAAGACAAAAGATCGTTCAGTAAGATATGGACAAGATCATTGGATTTTCTGATGACGAATTGCTCGTGAAGATCTTATCGTTTCTTCCAATGAAAGATGCTGTAAGAACAAGTGTTTTCTCAAAGCAGTGGAAATTTCTTTGGATGCGAGTGCCAAAACTTGATTACGATGAATTTATCATTTGGAATAAACTAGTAAGTAATCGAACCAATGCTTTAGTACTGTTAACAAAAACGCCAGATGATATGGAGTTCTATTGACAGGAGTCTGCGATTACATTGCTCTCCGGTCATAGAGAGCGTGCGTCTCAGGTTTTTAACTGATACGGTACTTCAACCTGAAGATATCAAATCGTGGGTTGAAATCGCAGTTTCTCGCTATGTTCAGGAGCTAAGCGTTAATTACTTCCCTTTCAACGGAAAACGTGATGCATTATTATTACTGCCGAGTAGCTTGTATACTTGCAAATCACTTGTGACATTGAAACTACGACAAAGCGTTCTTGTGGATGTTCCTCATGTTTTTTGCCTCCCCTCCTTGAAAACTTTGCACCTTCATTATGTGACATACGCAGATGAAAAATGTCTTCAAAGGATTTTATCTAATTGCTCCGTTCTGGAAGACCTGGTTGTGAAACGACATGCACGTGACAATGTGAGAAACTTCGCCGTTATCATCCCATCATTGTTAAGTTTATCTTTAGATCTTTCTGGTCAAAGTTATTCGGATGAATATGTGATAAATACTCCTTCTTTGAGGTATTTCAATGTACATCCAAGTATGATTTCATCATCTTTGATTGTGAGTATGCCTAAGCTGGAGGACGCAGATATCACTGCTCGTCTTTCGCCAGAAAATCTAGATATCAAGAAGCTTCTTGAACCTGTCACATCTGCCAAACGTCTTTCATTGTGCATACTAGGCAGCTTTAAAGAGGTAATTTGAATCCGTTGATAATCTTCAATGTCTTGGATTCTCATTAATTATATCACTTAGGATATAAATCCGTTTGTTTTTATAGGCTGTCGTATCTGGTGATGATGATATTGTCTTTAATGAGCTTAAGCATCTGAATTTACGTGTATATTACCCATATTGGTCGAAGTTACTATTCTGGTTACTCAAAGCTTCTCCTAAACTACGTGACTTGGAGTTCCATGTAAGTTTTCTTCCATAAGACTATTAATCTTGGTCAAATTTACTGTATCGTGCCCTTTCATCTAACTCCCATTTTTTTTTTTTTTTTTT
>NC_025686.1:22768688-22776804 GCF_000633955.1 Camelina sativa | reverse complement strand
TTTTTTTTTTTTTTTTTGTAATCTAAGGAAGAACACTCACGTAATAACCTGGGTACACTGGTTTTTTGGAAGCAACTTACTAGTGTTCCTCAATATTTGTTGTCGTGTCTCCAAACTTTCAAGTGGTCAGGTTACAATGCCTCCGTAGAAGCCAAAGATTTAACGATATATATCTTGAGAAACTCTTGCCAATTAATGACTGCAACAATCTCGATCAGACAAGGCGGGTTGGATAAAAATAAGCTTGAGATAGAGAAGGAGGTGAAAAATTCTTCCCGTGGTTCACCCACATGCTACCTCGTATTCAGTTGAGGATTCAAAACGTTATACATGCAGTATGTATCTTAAAGATTGTAACAATCTTGCAAATGACATTTTTTATAAAATTTGAAGTTGAACTATATATTAATGTTTTTGTTGCATTTGGTTTAGATAATTTTATAGTGTTTCTTAAGTCTAAGTGTTTAACACAAGAATTACATATATAACTATTCTATAGAAACTTCCTCCATTCCTTGAGATACTCAAACCGAAAAATCTCTTCGACTACTGTACGAGATGAGAATGACAATATATATGAGACTATGAGAGTGTTGCTTGTTATTGTCCTGTCCTTGCAAACAGGCCGGGGTAGATTTATTTCTGATGAGTATGTGATAGTTACCCCTCCTTTGATAGATTTCAAAATTGGGCAAATGCCAAAGCTGGAAAAGGCATATCGAATGTAATTTAGTCAATTTACTAATTTAGGATCTTTTGCTGGTATATTTAAAAATAAGATCCACAGCTGACGGCCCAAACCTTTTTTTATCCAATCTAAGGCCTCCTATAATATGTAACATACTGTTTTCTTTCCGATGTGCATTTTATAAGTAAGCGCAGCCCTGTAAAGGTGTTGTCGTTCTTTTTTTTATATGGAAAGAGTACTACTCAATACTCATCATCCAATTCCTTTGACTGCCGTTCCTAGGGTTTTCTTAAGTTCCTCTGTTTTTATTAGTCTCTGCATCTGATTTTGGTCGTTGTTACTATTCTTCTGCGTGGATAAGACAAACACTCAAGTATCCTCTTACACAAATATGGACAAGATAAGTGGGTTTTCTGATGATGAATTGCTTGTTAAGATCTTATCGTTTCTTCCAACAAAAGTTGCTGTAAGAATGAGTATTTTGTCGAAGCAATGGAAGTTTCTTTGGATGCGGGTGCCAAAACTTGACTTCGATGATGTTAGCATTTATATGAAACGATTTAACAACAGTTGAAGAGAATCGGGAGAAAGCCAGAGGATGCAAAGTTTTATCAACAAGAATCTGCCATTACATAGCTCTCCGGTGATACAGAGCTTGTATCTCAGGTTTTTTACTGCCTCATTTCAACCTGAAGATATCAAATTGTGGGTTGAGATGGCAGTTTCTCGTTCCGTTCAGGAGTTAACCGTTAAATTTGATCTTCCCAAGGGCATATCAAATTGTGCATTACTGCCGAGTAGCTTGTACACTTGCGAATCACTTGTGACATTGAAGCTAAGAGACAGGATTCTCGTGGATGTTCCTCATGGTTTTTGCCTCCCCTCCTTGAAAACTTTGCACCTTGAACGTGTGACATACACAAATGAAGAATCTCTTCAACGACTTTTATCCAACTCCTCTGATCTAGAAGATCTGGTTGTAGAACAACAACGTGACGGTGACATTGTGAGAAAGTTTGCTGTTGTCATCCCTTCATTGCTTAGTTTATCAATTGCGGTTTCTGGTCAATGTTCTTATGTGATAGATACTCCTTCTTTGAAGTATTTCAAATCTAAACATATTAGTAAGATCCCATCGTCATGTTTGATTGGGAATATGCCTAAGCTGGAGGAGGCCAATATTACTGCTGCTCTGTGGTCAAAAACTCTAGATATCAAGAAGCTTATCAAACCTGTCACATCTGTCAAACGTCTTTCATTGTGCATACTAAACAGTAGTAAAGAGGTAATTCGAATCCGTTGATAATCTTCATGTCTTCGATCTCTTTACATCAC
Organism: Camelina sativa; assembly: GCF_000633955.1. Taxonomy (NCBI): domain Eukaryota; kingdom Viridiplantae; phylum Streptophyta; class Magnoliopsida; order Brassicales; family Brassicaceae; genus Camelina; species Camelina sativa. The sequence continues at coordinate 22,774,781 of NC_025686.1, read as the reverse complement.
TTACAATATTAAACCTTCCTCTTTACAGGCTGTATATTGTGATGATAGTATCTTTAAGGAGCTCGAACATCTGAATTTAAAATTATTTAACTCATACTGGTCAAAGTTAGTATTCTGGTTACTCAAATCTTCTCCTAAGCTACGAGACTTGAACTGTGAAGTAAGTTTCTTGGATAAGACTCTAAATTTTGGTCAAATTCACTGTATTTGCCCTTTTCATCTAATTAACTCCCATTTTTTTGTAATCTAAGGAACCATTTTCACTTGATGGCATGGATACACTGGTTTGTTGGAAGCAACAGACTAGTAGTGTTCCTCAATGTTTATTGTCGAGTCTCCAAACTTTCAAGTGGTCAGGTTACCATGTCTCTGTAGAAGGGAGAGATCTGGCGACATATATCTTGAGAAATTCTTGTTTATTAAAGACGGCAAAAATCTCGATCGAACGGGGGATGGATCCACAAAAGAAGCTTGAGATGGAGACGGAGGTGATAAATTCTTACCGTGGTTCACCCACATGCAACCTCGTATTCGATGAGAATTGGTAGTACGTTCTATTTGACATCTTTGAATTTGAATATTAAAGATTGTAACAATCTTGCAAATGACATCTTTGAATTTGAATGTTAAAGATTGTAACAATCTTGCAAATGACATCTTTGAATTTGAATATTAAATTTTTTTGTTGCATTTGATTTAGATGATTTAGAGTGTTCATGTTTCTTAAGTCATTAAGATCTACTGTACGAAATGAGAAGCTTATGCGAGGTTTATCCTTTGCAATTTGGTAATATCCTTTCGATTATTTCACGTTATGTATAACCACACACATCAATTCCTTGTGAAGTACTTAATTTTTTTTTTTTTTCAAACCACTTGCGATTTCATTACTCAAACGAGATAAAGTTTCTACAAGCAATGTTTAGACTACAATATAGAAGGGCATTCCCCAATGCCAAAACAACAATAAGATAAAGCAGAGATAGAATTAGTCGACAAGAGATTCTTGAGAGCTTTGAGGCAAATTCTTGAGTGAGCTTGGTACATGTGAGGTCAAGATTGCCAACAAGCTCTTCCTTGAACAAGTTTGTGGAAGAGTAAATAGCCATAGTCATAAGACAATTTGGCGTTCTAGAAGGTGTCAAAGCTTGGCTTCTTACCGGTTGGACTACACGGAGAAGAAGCTTGACGATAGGTCGAGATTGGTTGGGAGTTCTCTGGAGCTTGCAGGTAGATGCAAAAGTTGTCACCGGATGGAGATTAGCCTTGAACGAAACAAAGCCGTAGCCAAAGAGGCCACTAATCAGGATCCAAATGTCAGCCAGCAACCAGCAAGAGGGTTCAAAGGACAATGCCAAACGAGATACAATTACCATGATTCTTAGAGAATTAAAGCGAGGCCAAAGCAACAATGATGAATTACTCCTCAAATGGGATTCATAGAGTGAAGTATGTAATTTTCAAGATATGATATACATGGAGAATTACCAAATAACCTGTATCTGCAGCTAATCAAAGAAATTGACTGCAACACAGCTGAATGACAAATTTCAAGGAACAGGGCACAAACAAGACTTGAAGATAGGCTAAGAGTATGGTTTAGAGCAAGGGGATAGTTTTTTAGAGGGCTCTGTTTCTGTACATATCTATAAAATTAAGTTTGCTGCCACAAAATCAAAATAAATTAGAGTTTGACTATTTTTCTGACCTAATTAAAAAACGGAAATTATATAAAAACACTCAAACGATTATTTATTGACATTTTATTAGTTTGCTTACATTTTTAATTATTATCTATTAACAGAGTTAATTTGAAAAATTTCTATTTTTTAATTAGCTTATATATTAGAAATTAAAAAAAAAAACTAATTTATGTTACCACGATACTTATTCCCTTATCATCCCCAACCTTTGACAATTGAAAGACTTCTAGGGTTTTAATTTGTTTTCTTCTATTTATTCCTCGGCTCTTGTTGTTTGCGTCTTGGTTAGTCATACGAAAACTCAAGTATCTTCTTCTAAGGCCCTTGTTGTTGTATGCGTCTTGGTTAGTCATACAAAAACTCAAGTATCTTCTTCAAAGGCCCTTGTTGTTGTCGACGGTAACAGAACTTTGTGGTTTTCGAAGAGATGGACAAGATCATTGGGATTTCCGAAGATGAATTGCTAGTGAAGATTCTATCGTTTCTTCCAACGAAAGATGCTGTAAGCACAGGTGTTTTGTCGAAGCAATGGAAGTATCTTTGGAAGCGGGTGCAAAAACTTGACTACGATGACACTCATATCAAAACTAAACCATCTCGGTTCCGGCGTTTCGTTAAAAGCAATTTGCTAATAGATAGAGAATCTGACTTAGAAAGCTTGTCTCTCAAGTTTAGTACTAGACCGTTTCAAGTTGAAGATATATATTCTTGGGTCAGATTCGCAGTTTCTCGTGGCGTACGTCATCTGAGTATTGCCTATTCTTCTGATAAGGAGTGGTATACTCCGATTTACTTGTTTACTTGCAAATCGCTAGTTTCCTTGAAACTCGAAGGGCAGATTTCAGTGTCTTGTTACTTTTTTCTTCCCTCTCTGAAAAGTCTTCCATCTCTGAAAACTTTGCAACTTCAATGTGTGTCTATAGGCCAAGATTTCCTTCAATGGGTTCGATCTAACTGCCCTGTTCTTGAGAATCTGACTTTGAAAATCATTAATAAAAAACGTGACAGCACGGAAGAATTAAGTATTAACGTCCCGTCTCTGCAAAGTTTATCTGTTGAGATAGATGGTGAATCTGATTTTGACGGATATGTGATTGATACTCCTTCTTTGAGGTATCTAAAAAATTACGGATCCTTATTACCGTACCTCTTGTTCCATTGAAAACATGCCTAAGTTGGAGGAAGCATATATCGATGTTGTATCCCCCAACACAAAGAAGTTACTCGAACCAATCGCATCCGTCAAGCGTCTTTTATTATGCTTAACAGTCAACAGTGCTCAGGTAATAGATCTTTTACCGTCTTCAACAGATATTTAGTTCATTAAAACATATTTCTTCTTTTGGTATTTATTTTTATCATATAAGCAGGATGTCTATTCGGGTGGAATTGTCTTCAATCAGCTAGAACATCTTAAGCTATGTACATGCAATACATATTGGTCAAAATTACTTATCCAATTGCTCGAAGATTCTCCTAAATTACGAGTCCTCGAGCTCTATGTCAACTATCTACTATTTTGGTATTAATTCACTTTATGTTTTAGCCTAACGCTACTTTTCTTATTCTCAAGGAACATTCACCTATCAGTAGGACTCCAATGGTTAACTGGAAGAATCAACTGAGCTGTGTTCCTCAATGTATTGTGACGAGTCTCGAAACTTTCAAGTGGATAGGGTGTGAAGGAAGACAAGAAGAAATAGATGTGGTCGCATACATCTTGAACAATGCTCCTTGCTTAAAGACTGCAACAGTCTTGGCTGATGAGTCAAAAATTGATCCGCAAAGAAAAATAGAGATGATTAATGAGTTGGTATCTTCTTCCCTCGCTTCAGCCACATGCAAGCTCACGTTGAATGGATCATTTGCTGAATAGGATTTGGAATTGCATCTACGATCTCTCATTGTTATTGATATATTTGTTTTTCAATTATTGTCAACCCTCAGATTTTCTACTTTGTTTTTAATTAATACGATTTTATATTTATAGTTTGTTTGTTTATTAGAAATTAAAAGGTTTAGTAAATTAATCTGAAATTATAAGATATGCTATAAAATTTAGGAAAATACAAGTTTGAAATTGATTGCCAAGGTTGCTTAAAATTGAAAAAATAAGTTGAACAAAATTGAGTTGGAAAATATTCAACCCATTCATCTCCAAAATAGTGGTTGAACAAGTTGAACATATTTGCTGTAGGATTAGTTTATTTTTTCAACTTTTTAGGTTGAATGGGTTGAATAGATTTTTCCAACTTCTTCAACCTCTTCCAATCAAATGGTGAAACTTGGTTGAATAATTTTTTTCAACTCCTTCAACTTTTCAATTGTGCAACCATTTGCACCCATAAAACAAAGAAGGAAAAAAAACAAATAAATTCAATATTAATTATCGAAATTGAAATTAAAATAGTATAAGATAATTTTGAAAGATTTTATTTTACTTGTTCAAGATTAGGGTTTCTCTTAATATATCTGAGACTACGACGATGCGAATGGGTGACTGCAAAAACCTTCTGAAGAGAAGTAACAACGAAAGGTGAAATATCTTTCTTTGATTATCCGATGAACTTATTTCTCTTAAGCCATCGCCAAATCTCACTTTTACAGCTTCGATAGTGTTTTTCTTTTGTGCTTGATTCCCGTTTACCTAGTTTTTTTATATATATAAAAAAAAAATACTTACCAGATTTGCTAGGGTTTGTGCTTAATCCACTTATCTGATTATCTACTAAATCGTAAATCTTGGTTTTATAATTTCGATTATCATGAATCTAATTTGCTTTTGTCTCCTGTTTCTAGGTAAAATTCCGAAGAAAGAATCAGCAGCAAAAATATTGAATTATCAGATGGATCATATGAATGAGGACAAGATCAGTTATCTTCCTGAAGATCTGCTGGTAAACATATTGTCTTTACTTCCTACAAACGATCTTGTTGCCACAAGTGGTGTATCGAGACGATGGAGATCTCTTTGGAAGAGGGTACATAGACTCAGGTTCAACGATCAAATCTACGAAGGTAAAAAGTACGACAGCTTCCTTCACTTTGTTGAGAAATCTTTGTTATTACATAAGGCTCCTCTAGTAAGCCTCATATTGAATGTTGGTCCAAAATGTACTGCTGATGATATTGGTTTGTGGATTAAACTCGCGTTGGATCGTAATATCTGCGAGCTAATCATCAAACATTATCCTGATCATGGACACATCTCGTTATCTCGGAGACTATGCAACAGCACAACCCTTGTTGCCTTAAAATTCAAGAATGTTATTCTTGAGACTATTTCGCTCCCAGCATGTTTCAGTTCACTCAGAACGCTTCACCTTGGATATGTGAAGTTTTCCGGGGATGAAGATCTTCGTAGTCTCTTATCAAGCTGTCCTTCACTTCAAAGCCTTGTCGTGAAACGACACAATGAAGACAACGTGAAGAGATTCATCATTATAGTGCGTTACTTACAGAGTTTGACGATGTACTTATCACCCCTACATGACGCAGCGGATTCAGATGCGTATTACATAAATACACCTTATCTGAAGTACTTGAACATTAAAGATCATTGCACTGATCTTTACTCTTTTGAAGATATGCCTTATCTTGAAGAGGCTTACCTCGACGTTGCCTTCACCCATTCTGAAAACTTTTTTCAATCTCTTTCCTCGGTCAAGAAACTCTCTTTATGCTTAAAGAAATCAAATGTAAGTCTAGTAGCTTAAACCCTCTAATCTCCTTTAATTGATTTTTACATGTACTTAGAAATGCTCGTGTTATGTGCAGGCTCAGTATCCTGAAGGTATTATCTTCTCTCAGCTTGTGCATTTGGAGCTATGTACATGCGATGATTCAAAGTGGTTAAATCTACTCGCGAATTTGCTTCGAGATTCTCCTAATCTTCGAGTGCTTAAGCTTAACGATATGGTAATTAATTTCACAGTTCCTCTCGCTCATCACTTTATCTGTAGTAATTTATTTACTTGTTTTCTTTTTTGGATTGATGATCTAATTACTGATCACCATGTTTCCTGTCCTGTTTTTTTTGTCAGAACCATAACGTTGGCAAGCATAGCTCTCGTTCTTGGAACCAGAAACCGAGTTGTGTTCCAGAATGTTTGACTAAAACTCTTGAAACTTTCGAGTGGGTAAACTATAACGGAACATTCGAAGAGAGAGATGTTGCGGTGTATATCTTGAAGAATAGTATTTGCTTAAAGAGGATGCTTATCTCCCCAAAATTCAACATTTCAGAAGGGAAAATCAGCATTTCAGAAGGGATTATTTCTGATTATCAGATTTTTGCATCTTTGTTCACTGGCTCGAGGAGTTCTTGTGAACTCGACTGAGAACTAAACATCTTTTACCTTTTTTTTTTTTTTTTTTTTTTTTTTTTTTT
>NC_025686.1:22679050-22768213 GCF_000633955.1 Camelina sativa | reverse complement strand
TTTTTTTTTTTTTTTTTTTTTTTTTGCTTTGGGTTTCTTTTTCATGGTTTAAATAAAAAAATCTAGGAAGAATTTTCATGGAAATTTTTAACTATTTCATGAGATAGTTTCTAAGTCTGTTATTCTTGAAACTCTCTAATTATAAGATCTATATGAAGGAGCAAAAGAGGAGAAAGAAGTGGTAGCATTTATCTTAAGAAACGGTTACCAATATTTAAAAAGTGCAACTCTTATCTCCTCTGTATCCATTGACAACGACAAGAAACTTGAGATGCTTAAGGACTTGTCATTTTTGTCAAGGCTTTAACATACCTGTTATCTTATGTTGGAATGACATTACATGCTGTTCAAATACATGATTGAAAGATATATGCTCAACATCTATGGGATTCCTCTGTTTTTGCTAGGTCATGTATTTCTAAGCATCTTTTGTTCTGTTTCCATGGAAATAGTAATACCTGATTTCAGACTCTTCGGGTTTATTTAGATGATAAATTATTTCATTAATTGTTTGAACTGATCCATAGTAATCCGTTCTAGATTAGGATCTCCATAATCTGACTAACTAGCTTTTGTTGTGATCCTCTGTTACTGGATGTATATCTTAATTAGAAAATAAAAATATAAAATGGTTGAAAATAACATAAAAATATATGAAATAGATCTTTTTTTTTAATACAAGAAACATTTTTTTGGTGAAGCAATAAAGAAACCTTTTATTCTCATAATTAATATATCGCTGAACCAGGATTTAGGTTTTCTTAATTGTTGAAACCAGATCAAGCATTAAAACCTGTGGCGGCGTTTTGCTTCTTGCCTCGTGGCTGGCTAATCAGTCTTAGTGTCTTTGTCAGGTCCGGTTCAAGTTTCTTCACTGGTTCCTCTTTATTTTGAATTTAAGTTTGTACTAATCTCAAACTGACTCCTGATGAGAAAATTAGAGTCTTACAGGGTCAATGATTCATGAGAAAATCAAACTTATATATATTCACACTCCTAATTGTCTTTTCATTGTTTTCAGATTTGGGAAAAGACTAGAAAAATAAACTAGCGTTTTGGAATTCAAAAAGGAGTTGGCTGATAATGGATACGATAAGCGACTTGCCTGATACGCTACTATTGAAAATATTGTCTTCACTGCCTGCGAAAGATGTGGTAGCCACAATGGTTTTGTCAAAACGGTGGCAAACGCTTTGGATGTTGGTGCATAAACTTGAGTACGATGATAGCTATCAGAATCCTAAGTATGAAAGATTTTCACAATTTGTGGATAGGTCTTTGTTTCTGCACGAGGCACCAGTTATAGAAACCTTGCATTTCAAGCTTGGTAAAATCTGTGGTAGTGGAGATATTCGAGTGTGGATTAGAGCTGCAGATAAATGCTTAGTGCATGAGCTGATTATCGATACTTCTTCTAGTAAAATTCCAGTCACACTTCCTAGGAGCTTGTATAGTGGGGGATGTACAAGGGTTGTGACCTTGAAACTAAGTAACGCGGTTCTCGTGGATGCTTCCTCCCCGATTTCTTTCCCATCACTCAAAAACTTGAGTCTTATATCCATGACGTATCCAGGTGGTGATGAGTTTGTCAAGAGGCTTTTATCTAGTTGTCCTGTTCTTGAAGACTTGGTAGTGAAGAAATATCCAGATGATAATGTGGATATTTTGAACGTTAGAGTACCTTCTCTAAAGAGTTTATTCTTGTACAAACTGGCGCACAGACTTAATAAAAACAAATCTCATGGGTTTGTGATCGACGCTCCATCTTTAGAGTGCCTGGACATTGTTGATTATTCACGTGGGTTTCGCATCGTTGAGAATGAGTTCTCTAAGATTGTGAAAGCCAATATCAATATTTTATCTCCCCATACGGAGCAAATTTTGGGTTCTATAACTTTAGCCAAGCGTCTTATTCTCTGTTTACCAAGGTCAGAGGTAATATCTAATATGCTAATTACTACATGTTTTTGCTTTTAGCTTTTCTACGGGTTTTCTCTTTAAGACTAATTAGTGAACGATACTTGATATGTTAATGACTTAATGTTATCAGCGACAAAGCTACTTATCTCTTGATCAAATTTGTTGGCACTACTTTTCTCATGTATTCATCTTATATGCAGGATGCATATCCTGTTGATCGTGTCTTCTATAGTCTTGTACATTTAAAGATGTGCACATGTGAGATACATTGGTTTAATCGACTTAAGCTTGTACTTAGAGATTCACCTAATTTACGAGCTCTCCAACTTGAACAGGTACACACACATATATATATATAATATACACATATATCTCTACCCAAATCATGATAATTTCTTTTGATATAATGCATCACGTTAATTTATCTTAGGTCCATGGATTTCGGGACGGGGAACAACGTCTGTGTTGGAGTGAACCGAATTCAGTTCCTGAATGTCTATTAACGAGTCTCGAAACCGTGGAATGGGTAAAGTATAATGGAACAGAGGAAGAGAAGGAAGTAGCAGCCTTCATCTTAAGAAGCGGAAGCTGTTTGAAGAAGGTCTCTATCTCCTCTAAATCCGCTGACCGCGATAAGAAACATGAGATGCTCAAGGAGTTGGCGTTATCGTATAGGCGTTCACCTACCTGTCAGCTTGTATTCAACTGACGTAACATCTTTGTTTGTTGGTGTTTGATCTTAATGGTTATATAAGCCATTACAATTTTTTAATGTTTTCTCTTTTCCATATGATTTAGTCCTTTGGTTTTTCTTATGTCCTTGCTCTCTCCATCTATGCGTACTTTTAAAAAGAAATACCAACACACTTGCTCTCAAAACAGGTTGGTTATCTGTTGGTGCTTAAACTGTCATATTTTTAGGTTAGTATCAAATTGTGTAGGCAGAATTTGCTCAAACTGGTAAGATCTTATTTACTTTGTAGAATTAAGATATGGTATCAAATAGTAAGACTAGTCACTTTTCTAGTTCTTTTTTAAAAAAAAAAAAAAAAAACTCTATTCCAAGTTTATCAATCCAAAATATACATAAGAAGACATCAAATGTTTTCCATCCTCAAATCTCATTCACACGATTGTATCTAATAAACAAGTGAATCCTTAAATTCTTAATACATACTACCACATCTGGGTGATAATCTCTTGTGCCATAGTGTCAAAGGTCCCTTTAGGAAGAATGGCTTAAAAGCCACTATCTCGCAAAAGTTGATCAAAAATGCCAGCGTTCTATTTTTAATTTATTTTATAAATTATTTTAAATTATAAAATATAGAAAAGACTAAAAACTCCTTACTCTATTTCTTTAACCTAATGACTTTAAACACGTCTTTTTCACCCAACTGAAACAAAATCAGATCTCAAATAAAGAAGAAGATGACAAAATCCAGAGAGATCAACATGAAATCAAACGAATGAGTGAAGAAAGGTGATGGGATCCTAGTCGCTGATGGATCTGTGTTGGCCTCAGATCCGGTGAAAGACCGCTGTTGGAGTTTGCGACGGATCTGTTAAGATCCAGGGATGTAGTTTCTAAATAGAAGACGAGGAAGCAATGAAGAGGAGTAGTGAAGGTTGACGCCGGAGGAAGAGGTGACGACGGAGGAGTAGTGGAAGGTTAACAGCGAAGAATCGGCGATAACAACGGTGAATGAAGCAAGAAGAAACGATTTAGTGAGTCTGGCGGGGCTAGGGTTTAGAATTGTAAAAGTTGTGTCTGCAACATTTGTACCATTTTGTACCAGTTGTCCTATTATATCTTGGTTGTACCAGTTGTCCTATTTATATCTTGGTTGTACCAGTTGTCCTATTTATATCTTGGTTGTACCAGTTGTCCTATTTATCACTCACTTGTACCCAGTTGTCCTATTATATCTTAGTTGTACCGTTGGTTCTATAATATCGAAGTTGTACCAATTGTCATTTAGTTGTACTAGTTGTACTATTCATTAAGGGTATTTCCGAGAAATCGTATTTTCAATGGCATACAGATTAAAAAATGGCACACCAGATTAATTTCTTTCATTTTATGGCATTCTAGCCTCGCGCTCGTCACTTTACGGTAAGTCGGTAACATAAGTTTCGAGTGCAAAAGCACAATAATACCGCTGACCAGTAACCTCAATGCTTCTTCCTGAAAGCCTTGACACGGAGCTTGCACCTACCAAACACACCATAGCAAATTTATCTCTTAGGATCCCTCCCACTCCACACAAGCAATTCTGAGAACACCATGAAGGCAATTTTGATGTCAGTTACTTCTCGTATATCAAATTTTTACATGCAGTATATATTGTCTTTAATTTATCGTATCTATATATGCTGTATAACCAACGTATATATATATATATATATATATTGATAAATATGTGAATGTTCCTTAAATGAAAAGCTTGTAAAAGTTGCAAAAGATTGTTCCTTGCCAAAAAAAATATTAAAACAAGGGTCTAGGCCCTTTTTAGTATGAATTGCGGCCTACTCAAATCTAGGCCCGTTTCTAAAAGGTTTTGAGGCCATATATAAACGTGTCTATGGTTGTTTAATTTGTACTTCTTTATTTATACAATTAAGGAAAAAAAAACCCCTACACAGGTACTCATACAGTAGTAGGGTTTTCGAAGAATCAAGGAAAAGGGTTTCTGTTTTCTCTCCGCATTAGGTAATTTCCTTGATCTCGATTGTTTAATAAATTTTCTTCTTAGCTTTTGACTTGCACGTCGCCAAAGAAAAAATTCCTTGGATACAGCTACTGCTCTGTTGCATGATATGGCGACGATAAATCAGTTGTCCGATGCGCTGCTCTTGAGAATTTTGTCTTTCCTGCATGCGAAAGATGTTGTGGCCACGATGGTTTTGTCCAAGAGATGGCGTTTTCTTTGGATGTCTGCACCAAAACTTATATACGATGATAGCTATCATAATATTGAGTATGGGAGATTTTCGCATCTTTTGATGATGGTGCCAAAGCTCGTGTACGACTACCAAACTATCCAGTATAGAAGATTTTCGCGGTTTGTTGACAGGTCTTTGTTTATGAACGAGGCTCCAATTATAGAAACTTTGCACTTTAAAGTTGGTCAAATCTGTGGAAGCAAAGATCTTCGGATGTGGATTAGGGCTGCAGATAAAGGTTGTGTGCGCGAGCTGGTTATTGAGATCGATAACAAAACGCCAGTCACACTTCCGAGAAGCTTGTATTCAAGTTGTAGAATGCTTGTGACCTTGAAGCTAAGAAACGCAGTTCTTGTTGATGATACCAATCCAATCTCTTTCCCGTCCCTAAAGAAACTGAGTCTTGAATCCATGAAGTACCCATGTGATGAATTTGCCAACAGGATTTTATCCAGTTGTCCTATTCTTGAAGACTTGGTTGTGGAGCAATGTCCTGATGACAATGTAGCTATTCTAAGCATTAGAATACCTTCCCTGAAACATTTATTTTTGCATAAATCAGATCTTATAGTTAAAGAGGATACTCATGGGTTTGTGATAGATGCTCCTTGTTTAGAGTGCTTGGACATTGTTGATTATTCGCATGGTTTTCGCATCATTGAGAATAATATGTGCAAGATTGGGAAAGCAAATGTTGACATTTCTCATCCCCATACTGAGCAGCTTTTGGGCTCTCTAACTTCAGCCAAGCGTCTTTTCCTCTGCTTACCAACCTCTAAGGTAATATGTTGTTTACTGCATGCTGTTATTATATCCTCTTGTGACAAAATTTGTTGGCACTACATTGCTCATGTGCTAACTACCGTATTTTATGCAGGATGCATATCCTGTTGGTAGTCTCTTCAGTTCTCTTGCATACTTAAAGTTATGCACTTGTGAGACAGAGTGGTTGAATATACTTATATGTGTGCTCAGAGATTCCCCAAATTTACGAGCTCTTGAACTCAGCCAGGTAAAATATGTATAAATTATTTACGTTTATAGTTCTATCAGGTTATTTTCCATGCATCAAGATATCAGTATGATTGATCTAATCAACCATAACTCTATCCCATTTATCTTAGTACCATCCCCTCCGGACTGAAGAACCGCGGCCGTGCTGGAATGAACCAAGCTCAGTACCTGAATGTATTTTATACAGTCTTGAGAGCTTTAAATGGGTAAACTATCAAGGAACAAAAGAAGAAAAAGAACTAGTGGGATTTATCTTCAGAAACGGTACCTGTTTGAAGAAGGCAACTATTATCTCCCCTAACTCTATGGACGGTGACAAGAAACTTGAGATGCTCACGGAGTTGTCTTTGTCATCCCGGCGTTCACCCATCTGTCAGCTTGAGTTCAGCTGAAGAGAAGTCATGGTCAATTATGATTAACATTTTTTTCATTGGTTTTTGTATTTGAATCTTAACAAGATAATATAGAACTTGGGGTGTTCTTTCTTTCCAATATTTTGGCTCTTTAAATTTCATATGTTTTTACTTAAATTTATCTTCTTTATAATGGTTCGCTGACGCTCTGTTGGTGATTAAACACACGTTCTGCTCGGAGGAGAGGATTCCAGTTAGTTAGATGAAGTTTTGATGTTTTGTATATTCTCTGAATAATAATTAAATTAAATTGAAGGCAAAATAGAACTATTTCACCTAGTTGTATTTAATTATAATTAACTTTTGAACCTGGTGACAATTAATACTTTTCTTGTAAACCTGATGACAAATAAAAAATTTCTTTAATTTGTAATATTACTACAATTTTGATATGAGTATATATATAATGTAATCAAAATATAATATAAGTATATTTCCTATTTTTAATGTATAAGTTCCTTTTTTACTTAAACAATTCTATGAAAATCTTCTGATTGTTCGTCTTAATTTTGTCAAATCGGTATTCGGTAGTGAATCTTACATATGACTTCAATTGTTTTTTTTGCCAAAAGCATATGACTTCAATTGTAGAAAATAAAATCTAAAAAGCATCCCTAAAAAAAAAACAGTTTAAGATCCCTTAAGAAAACGACGCGTCTTTATTTTTTCTTAAACGATGCTCTTCTCTTGTTATTAAAAAGGAACCAACGTTGCGTTTCAGACACGAAAGCAAAAAAACAAAACAATATATATGCAATTCAATCGGCTATTGTGTTCAATTCCATTCCTCGCATCTTTTAGAAGCGTACTTACTTACTTCTTCTTCTTCTTCAATCTGTCTGAAAATATCATTCGTCTTCTTTTTATATTTCTTCTTCTTCGTTTTGTTTTCTGAATAAACTCTATATGATGGTTCCCAGTAATTTAGTTCGCAATCTTCAATCCCTGAGAAAACTATACGCTCTACTCGATTCAAATTCAAGGAACGAATATAATCCCGAGGCATATCAGGTGAGAGTTTTATTTACCTCATCTTCAACCTCCACACAATCATATTTTTTTCTCTCATCATATTAATTAGAAACCTTCAAATTGCAGTTGGATGAGGACACTCAGTTACTATTGAAGAGATTCCTAGATGTTGCTTCCTATGAAATTTTCCTTAGACAATCAGAGGTATGTTAAAAAAAAATCTGTATTCACATTTTTGTTTATACATTTCTGATCTTCATGATCGTTGTCAGTGTTCTTCTTTCTGAATTTTGTTTACTGTCAATTTTAAATTTTGTTATACAGATACTTGCGTCACAGTTAGGTTTAAAACCGTCGAATGTGGTGGATGCCTCTGCAATGAGAGTCAACGGATCTCAAATCTCAGAAAGTGGGAAACTGTTTGAGGCAAAAGGAACCTTAAAGCGCTATACTAGTAAGGATGGTTTGACAGAAGAAGTCACTGATGCAATGGAACTAATTGATACACAGCTTTCTGCTCTAAGCTTTGTTTCTAATCGTGTGGAAAATGAAGCAGAGATATCAGTTCCAAGCCATGATGATCCAGTTTTGCCTCTTCATGATCAGTTTGCTCGGATCAAGTTATCTCAACCTCTTCCTGTCGAAGTCCTTGATTTCAAGAAGCCAGGTCAAAACAACCACAATTTAACAAGCAAAAACAATATAAATTATAAATAATAATAAAATTTATAGACCCGTGGTGGCGGATTAAAATCTAGTGATTTTGGATTATGAATGTTAACATTCATAAAATATACTTTTACAAATCTAACCCCATACATACGTAAAATATTATAAATCTTATAACAAATTTAGTTTTTAAAATCAACCCCGCACGTATGTGCGGGTCCGCACCTAGTTTATTGTTAAAAGATAAGAACCTAAAAATAACAACCTGTTCAAGTGTTAGAACTGGGCCGTTAGACACAACAAAGCAAGCGATACCACTTATTAGGCTATGATAGAATGGTTACGGTGCATCCGATCGGTAAAAGGGGAGGGTTAGCTCTCTTTTGGAAGAATAGTATCCAGTTGGACTTTCAGTTTTTTTGATAAAAACCTGATTGATATTCAGGTGCAGTTTGGAGTAGAAAACTTTTTTCTCTCTTGTGTGTACGAAGATCTAGATGCTAGTAAGAGCCTAAGAGGGGAGCCGTATGGGAAAGATTAAGTCAAATTGGATTGAAAAAAAGTAACAGATGGTGTATCTTAGGTGACTTTAATGCATGTACATACATAGGCGCATACATACGTATAAAATCAGAAATTGGCACACAATTTTAGATTTTTTCCATTGCTAAGTGTTTGAGATGATTGGATAGGTAGAGCACCTCCAATGGCAAGCACCTAATAAAATGGTCTATCTATATTTATAATTCATAAAAATGTGAAAACAAAAATTTAAACATTTATGAAAATGTTTTATTCTTTTACATGAAAATGTTTAATTCTTATGAAAATGTTTTATTCTGATCTAAAAGTTTGATTTTTTGAAAACTTCAGATAAATGTTAGTTTACATTGACTGAAAACCTTGATACACACTTTAATAAAAGAAAGAAACAAACCTACATCACAATCTCCTCAAAAAGGCATATCTCCTTGTGATGTGTTCGACCATTACATATCTGAAATTTCTGAGAATGGTGTTGTACAAATATGATCTTTGTTATATATTATCACAAATTCTTAGTGAGACAATTATTCCATCTACTAGGCTATACACACAAACAATTAAGGTTATACACAAGAAACAACACTAAAACAGCCAGACCAGACAATCATAAACCAGACCTTCATTCACAGGATTCTGCTGTCGGTCGACACCACCACCAGACTGCACCACTTCTGTAACACGATTTCCTTTTGCGACATCAGATGGTGTGTCAATCGACACAGCAACTCTGCAACACCTCCGTTGATGATCTCCACCATCAATCAACCCTAAAACTCCATCACATCATCTCCCACGACGACACATCCAAGAACAGCTACACAAGGCCACACAATCACCACAAAAGCACATAAAATATAAGGGAATCATTCATACAACCACAAAAAAAAAAAAATCGTGCAAGCCCTAATTGCTCCGATAAGCCATGGTGATGTAGTCACCTTGATTTAGAAATAGATTTAGGACGAACGAGATAAGGAACAACACCACAACAACCTTCCTCACACCAAAAACCACAAAACATAATTCTCCTCTCCTTGACAACCACCAAAACAGACCCTTATGCTCCTCTTAACCCTCCTCAAGGCTCCCTTTGCTCTGAGGATCAAACTTACAACATTTCTCTTTCTTTCTCTTTCTCTCCCAGAAGCGACAAACATAACTAGGGCAAAGAAAAGAGGCTTGTTGAGCCTTTAAAAGATTTAGGTTTCTCTCCAAACCTAAACCAAGTTAAACGGAACAATTTTGAAACACACTGAACAACACCCAGTTTAGTGGTGTCGACCGACATCCTCCTTGGTGTCGATTGACACCCACCATAAATTGGGTTTAGGATGATACAATTTCCCCCTAAAAATAGTTTTGCCCTCAAATCTGGAACCACCTCAACCTATCCAATAAACACCTCCAACCACCGTCACAACGGTACATACCATCAACCGACCCCACTGGTCAATACAACTTTGGCCCCCGGGCCAGCACAATCCTGACCCTCTCGGCCAAGCCCAATTCATCTACCCTTAAGTTGCAACCTTCGAGTGATACTGATCTCAATCTCAGACCACCCGTCTTTGAGACATACCGATCTCATCTCAGACCCCCATTTTTGATCCATATTGTCTCACCCTCAGGTCGTCACCCTCGAGATATCGGTACCAGAAGAACCGCGATGTCCTCTGCCACCCTAAGGACCGCAGCCCCTTCACCTATCAGTATCTATGGAACCCCCATCTCCTTTGGAGAATCTCCATCTCATCTGCCACTCTCAGGACCACACCCCCTCGAGCTATCGTTATCTAGGGAACCCCCTTCCCCTCAGGGTAACCCTCATCTCCTCATGAGTTATTCATGAACCCCCACCCTTAAAGCATACAGTCATAATGACTATAAGCATTTACTCAACCAGGGCCATCCCCGTGATCAGTGTAAAATATTGTTTTGTCCTACCAACAAACATATTCCCTCTCGGACCATCACCACCACCCTGGCCATCCTTAGGCCACACTTTAAAACCTCCCAACCACTTTGGGTGATCACACATACTCTTTCCAGAAATAAACAAGTTACAACTATTCATAAAACTTTCCATTTTGTGAACCGCATAAACGTCAACATACATGACACGCCAGTCAAACCAAAATAAACTCAATTTAAATAATACCTCAAATGCAATAATCGTAACTCCAAAACAAAATTACATAACTGAAAGAAAACCAAAAGCTAAAAACTCCGGGTTGGGACAAAAATGGCTTGATATACCCCTCATCCCCACAATGATAACATGATTGAAGATATTCTTGCGTGCCACCCTTCTTGGGACAGTCCGCCAACCTGTGATCGATGCGTCTGCACCTAAAACACCATCGCCCACCTTACCTGATACCCGAAGTGTCCTCAAACTTCCTTTTATGTCCATGTGCTGGCTTGCTTCCTTTGCTAGGAGCGATCTCCTCCGACATCTCATGTAATATAACGGTTGGGATAACCAACATGGCCTGCTCCTTAAGGTCGTCCTCGGTCTCAGTTGCGGACTCCATGAACTCCGCCCTTATGATTCCTTCCTCTACAATGGACCCTCAAGTTCTCACGAAGCACCCTCATGAACCACCTGACCTGAGAATCCTTAGACTCCATCGCTTGGACCATACACAAAGAGCTGAACTCCACGTCCAACTCACAAACTACCGTACTCCCTTGTCTTCCAGTTTTCCGTCCAGTCCAAAGATAGGGGAGGGTGGTATTTGCGGATATGCATTAGCCTTTTTCCTTATATATTCTTCGATAGTTATGAGTATAGGCTTGAGAATTTTCTTTGGGTGGTTTGTAATTACATGATCAAGTTAGGTTGTTAGTAACTTGAATTTATGATGTTCATTCTTAAAGACACATGTTAAGACAAGTTTACGGATGGCATAAGCATTTGCATGAGAACGAGAATGAGAATGTTAGTGTGGGAGTAGTTGTGCCATGAGGGTCTTGCTCTGAGTGTGGGAGTAGTTGTGCCGCAAGGGCCTTTCTCTGAGTGTGATATTTAAGGTGCATGATAGCATGATATCATGATAACGAGATAAAGAAGAGTAAAAATGAGTTACATGTTGTATTTCGTCAATGTGATGATTGTTTCATGGTTAGACGTGCTCTCTATGCTAAGTAGTGGCCGTGTTTATGTTTGGTACATGTTTACTGTATGATCAGTAGGAGTTGATCTCCTCACTAAGTAAACTTGTTTTACTCACCCTTTTTTCTTTTTGCTTCTTAAGGTCAGGAGAGAAATGTGAATATCTACGCAACTTTGTACTTTCTTTTGGTGTATTTTTGGAAGTGGGTTGTGACACTCGACGAGAGGCTCCACCTACTGCGACCCCACACCCCGAAGTACAGCACCACCGGCCAGCCTCGCACCAACACTGCTCACAGCGGCTCCACCTGCCCCATCGGTACCACTATCGGCCAAACCCACTAACCTCTCCTAAAACGCTTGCGACTCACCGATGCCCTCAGCCATCACACT
The DNA here is from genome assembly GCF_000633955.1 of Camelina sativa. Lineage (NCBI taxonomy): Eukaryota > Viridiplantae > Streptophyta > Magnoliopsida > Brassicales > Brassicaceae > Camelina > Camelina sativa. The sequence goes on along the minus strand of NC_025686.1, from coordinate 22,756,225 downwards.
TTGATCCATGGTCTCACTAGCAACTGGACCTCTGCCATTACAACGACCACGACTGCGTCTACGTCTACGACCACATCCATGACCACGACCGCGTCTATAACCAGCAATAAAACTACCTCTAACCATCTGCACTACCAAAGACAAAAGGCTAAGCAAACAATTCAAACTGCACACAAAGAACACATCTTACTGTGGAATCTCATTGATGGCTTGAAGAGGATGGTACTACTACCCTATACCACACACACATTGACTAACTATTCATAATCAGTTCCATCACACAACCTACAACTTTAAAACATCATGCACCAAGCACCAGTGAAAATAGTTAACCAATTAAATTCCGTAAAACACTAGAAACCAACCATGAACCTGCCCTAAAACCGTAAGGACTCTGATACTAAACTGAAACAATCCAACCCGTTTATTTATTTATTTACAATAAATAATTATTTAAATTCACCATAGTATTTAATTATAACCAACCAATAAACCAACAATAACCCAACATAAATAGCAGAAGACATATCAAACAACCTCTAATATATTAAAATACAATACCATTCATAACCAATATAACCAAGCAACCTGACATACTTCTCACCAGGTTCCAACAAGATTGACATGAACACAACTCAATATCCGAGATCCTAGATCATCATCCTCCTCATCTCCATGACTCCACATCCCATATAACCTACACCACAAACATAAGTTGAGATGCATAAGCATTATCACAAATACTTAGTGAGGCAATCCTCCGATCTACTAGGGTATACACACAAACAATTAAGGTCATAAACAAAAAATAACACATAAGCAGCCAAACAAGACAATCAGAAACCAGAACTGCATTCACAGGCACCTGGTGTTGGTCGACACCCCTTATGGTGTCGGTCGACACCACCTGACTACACAACTTCTGTAACGCGATTTCCTTTGACGACATCAGATGGTGTGTCGATCGACACCGCAACTCTACAACACCTTCGCTGATGATCTCCACCATCAATCAACCCTAAAAATCCACCACATCATCACCCACTATGACACATTCAAGAACAGCCACACACGCACCACAAAAGCACAAAAAGCAGAAGGGAATCATTCGTACAATCACCAAATCAATCACTCAATCTCTAATTGCTCGGATAAATTATGGTCATGCACTCACCTTGATTTAGAAAGAGATTTAGGACAAACGAGACTTGGAACAACACCACAAAAAACTCCCTCACACCCATAACCACAAAACCTCCTTTTCCACTCCTTGACAACCCCTAAAACAGACCCTTATGTTCCACTTAACACTCATGAAGGCTCCCTTTACTCTGAGGATCAAACTCACAACCTTTCTATGTCTTTCTCTTTCACTCCCATAAGCGACAAACAAAACTAGAGCAAAGATAAGAGGCTTTTCAACTAGGGCAAACAAATACAACCTTTCTCATTCTCTCCCAAAACCGAACAATCATCAATTTAGTTGTGTTGACCGACACCCTCCTTGTTGTTGATCGACACCCATCCTAAATTGGGTCGGGATGTTACAGTGACCTCCTGGGAAGTGATTGTCGGAACTGTGCGACTTAGGACAAAACACAGGGGAATACCATGTGATGATTCATAGGAAAGAAAAAGTAAGTCTTTAAAGTTTTGGAGATGTAGCAGTGTGGCCATCAGATATGGGTGGACCCACAGGCCAAAATTAGATGTGGAGACCACTAAGAGGGGTGACGGGTGGGGGTTTATAAGTGGTATCAAAGCCGAATCCAGCCGAGCATGGAGTCAAGAGGGTTCACATCTTCAAGGGGTGATAGTCCTACTGAGCAATGATGACGTTGCGGTCTGTAAGTGCGGGTGAATTGTGACACCCTCGTTCCAGAAAATACGGTATTGCATGCAGAGATATTTAAAAAAGTTGAGTTGGCCACTTATGTCACCAAATTGCACTTATTTTTTTGGTTAAAGGTCCTGAGGAAACTCAACAATTAAGCGTGCTTATGCTGGAGTAGTTTCAGGATGGGTGACCTTCCAGAAAGTGATTGTTGGAATTGGGTCAGTAAGGACAAACCACATGAGATCACGTGGAGATTTGTAGAATCGTGATAAGTCTATATTTTAACATCTTTTAGCATGCATTTATCTCCTGTTTTGCATTGTTTAGAGTTATTTTTAGCACATTTACGTCTCTTATTCTTTGTTTATGCATTAGGATAGAATTTGCATTGCATTTGCATATTTGTGTGCATAAACAGGTGAATTAGGTACTTTGGAATCACCAAGGAGAGGTTGTGATCCAAAGGAGTCATCTAGCAAGGAAATAAGCTTCAAAAGAGGAGGAAATCAATCACTTTACCATGAACTTGAGCACACACTCGACCGTTGCACTTTGTCGGATTCAATACGAGCCCCTCAAAGATCGACTAGAATAAAGATCTTCCGTTCGCATTAAGCTTCAAAGTTCTTCATCAACGTTTTAGACAATCGAGTTAGCTTTCCAATTCTGGTGGTCTCAGTCTAATCTGAGTTGTTGTACAAGAGTTATCACTGTTTTACTGAACGGATAACATAAAAGATCGAAGACTGAAGCTACTTGACAAACCACTCGACCATGCCCTCGACCAAGAATTATCATTGTTCCACCGTCTCTCTATTTTGTTTTCTAGCTAACTAGGTTTTTCTCCTCTCCTATAAATAGACATCTCACTTCTGGCCACAGAACGATCTCGTTTTATTTAGGGCTAGCCACCAAAACTTGTAATCTTCATAACTTTTGATGATTTGAGTATTTTCATTTGATTTCTTCTACAGAGTTGTTTATTTCATCATTATCTTTCTGAATATGTCTGTTTCATCATTTTCTGGGTTTTTTTTCTTACATCCCATTTATTATATCTGAGTAAAGATAGATTCTTAAGGATGGGTTATGTTGGTAGAGAGCTTAGTTTTTTTAGGTTGTATAAGCTTGAATTCTATAGAATCCTTCCCAGATTAGGTGTCCTCTAAGCTGTTCATAGACTGAGACGTTAAGAACAGATCTTAAGCTTCCTTGCATCACACCAATTTTTAGATTCTTAGATAAAGCTAATACTGGAGATTATTGTGCCTAGCCTAAGAGATTAGTTGTTTAGGGTGGTTTTTGACAAATAATGAACCTGGATCTTAATGGATGTTTAGTATGGTTTCACCAATGAGAGTTGGGTTAGGATGTTACTAAACTTGATTGTTTAGTATGGTTTCACTAATGAGAGTTGGGTTAGGATGTTACTAAACTTGATTGTTATTGCCATGAGAGTGGATTAACAAGTTTATGAGGTTATTGTCTAAGGATTAGCTCTTTATTGATTGAGTTTCGTTAACCAACCTAGATAGATTAAATTTAATACCAACCAATTATTTCCATCCTTAGGATCTATTTGCTACTTGTTTGCTTCTGTTTCTTGCATTTAGTTACTTGTCATTGTCTATTGTATAGTTTCTGCACTTTATTTTTGCATTTAATCTATTGTTCTGCTTCACTCGACCAAGTGCTCGACCACGGTTCATACCGCGCTCGACCGAACACTTACTCGAGCGCCAGTTTATTTCATTGTTTATGCTCTGCTCTTTTCTAGTTTGTTTATGTTTACTTCTGCTTATTAGTTTATCTTGCTTAGTATTGTTTATTGCACTTGTTCTGTAGTTTAATTCTGCTTAGTACTTCTTTAAGTTGTTTACTTTATTGCATTTCATTTCTGCTTCATTAGGTTGATAGATACCACCCCTCCATATCTGAATTGGCTTAACTTGTTCTATCTTGATTTCATCTTTTGTGATTAGCATCATTCCATTTGGATTGATACCTTAAGTACTACAAAGCATAAGGTTAGTTGAACCTTCTAGGACAGACACCAAAAAATCCTAGTATCAAATCAGTAAACAACTCTTTAAAGCCTTCTAGACGTAGCACCTGAAAGATTTGGTTGGCCCACAGACTGGGAATGGATGTGGCGCCTACTACTAGAGGTGTGCCCATGAGCCATGAGTAGACATTGGGCCCACTAATAGATAATGAATCCCTTGCCCAACAAATCCTCCAGCTGCTTCTTCATCTCTACCATTTTTGCTGGAGCCATCTTGTATAGAGCCATAGATATTGGCATCGTCTTTGTTTCCAACTCAATCGTAAAAGGATCAGACCAAGATGGTAGTAACCCATACAACGACTGAAACACATCCTCGAACTCTTGAAAACTCCGAATATCATCTACCGCAACCTTTTCAAAAGATTCTAACATAACTGCTCCAAGCTCGTCTATGACTTTGACATAAGCCACACAAGGCACCAAAGGTCACAAAACACATATACAATGAGAAATCAATCCATAAAGTCACATAAAACACAAAAGAACAGAGAATTAATAGCCTAGATAAGTCTTGGTCATGAACTCATTTCTAAGACAAGAAGGTTCTGACTAACCACGAACAAAAACAACATCACATCAAGATTCTGTGACGCCCCTATTCTCAAATCTCCACTTCCAAGGGTAGATCTCTCAAGAACATGCACATAAAATATTTAGGAACAGACGTACAACTTCCTCTTCTTCCTTTCTCAGTGGGGGAAGAAAGTGGCTAACAAAACATTAAACTTCAAGTTTTCTCCCTTCTAAACAAAGCCATAGGATTTCCCAAACCCAAACCACACAAACCAGAGGACTTAAAACTAAAATGGCTAACTACAATTTGTTGGTGTCGATTAACAGCCATCCCAAACCTTCCTTATGGGTTGCGGGTGTTAGAATTATCCTTCTATTATGTAAGTATCATCTATGTTTAAAATTGTGTATGAGTTCTTTTTTTTTTGGTTGTGTTGACTTTTTTTTTCCCCTGTAAAAGCTTTTACTTTTAGCTGTTTTAATAAAAAAATTGTACTAAAAAAAAACAGACATGAAAATTGTAATTCTAGAGGTCATTGGTTCACTCAAGCTTCTAAAATACTCATTTGTAGGTTGCAATAGATATAATTTTGTGCAAGTTACAATTGATGTAGTAGAGTCACATATGAATTTAGTTGACGCCAAAAATATGAATAGAAAAATTTAATTTATTTTTCTCTTCTTAGAAACCATTTTACATAGTCTTAAAAGAAAAGATAATCGGAAAATAATACATATATATATTGATGATGGATTGTCATGTAAACTAATAAAGGGAGAATGAAACTTCAGTTTTTATAAATGATGTCTTAATGAAGGGTATTGAAGTTTGTTATGAAACTTTTTTTGTTATCCAATCAAACTCTTTATGCAGCTCTTTATGCAGATTCTTTGTGCTATCATCAAACGTCTTCCCATGTGATTTTCTTCTTAAATAAATTCCATCTTCTCTTGCTCTCCATTCCCATAAGCCTTTGACTTTAAATGCTCTGAATTTCTGAGTAAGTTTAAATTTAGGTCCTTGTAATAAAGTACACATAAAACGCGTCCTACCGAAAATATTACGCTTGAAATAATTTGTATAACTCCCTCCATTTGGTATTTTTTTTGGACCTAGTACATCATTTTTGGAGTAACATTTCATCAACAATGTTTTGTTCATTTTGAGTTCGTTCATGATCTTGATTCCAGCGCTGGATACATGACCAAACAAACAAAGAGTCAAAACAAATAGGAAAATTGTGAGATTTTTCATATTTTGTTTTTAACTGTTTAGATTTCTTTTTGTTGTGTAGACTAGATATATATATATATATATATATATATTGTGTATTAATAAACAACATCTATGTTCCTTTATTTGTATTCATAGTTTATTATTTTCCAGTGAATATAAATTTGCTAATTATAACTAATGTATCAAATCATCATAGAACATATCAACTATGGTAATAAGAGTTGTAATTTTGTGTACTAGCCTAACAAATAAGATTTTTTTTTAAAAAAGAAGCATTGTAGAGTTGACATTTGACACATTTGGTACCTCTTCTTTTGACATGTGTCTTTACTCTTAGTTCTAAAGATATTATTATAATAGGGGATAATTGAATTTAATAATATTATCATACTAAATAAAATAAAATTCAAATTTTACATAATGGTAAAATAATTTTAGGATACACTTTTTTCTGAATTATTTCACCATTTAAAGTTAGAAATATTTCTAACTTTAAATTATTTTTAAATTAGTTAATTCTGAAATAATTTTAAAATATAAAAAGTAATACTATTTATCTTAAAGACACATATTTCTTTGTTTTCTTTTTCATCATTTCAAGTAAAAAGTAAATCAGACTATAAAAATAGTAAAATCTTATATAATAAAGTAAGGTTCACTCTTAACTTGGCACTAGAGAGTGACATTTGGCAAAAATAATCATCAATATAATCTCTTTTTCATTAAATTATAGTCTTTAATATAATCTATATCCCAAAAAGTTATATAATCTACTTTAACTTTGCACTAGAAAGTGACATTTGGCACCATAATCTACAATGTAATCTATTTTTCATTAAATTATAAGCATCAATCTAATATATTTTCCATCAAAATAAAATTAAATAACAAAAAATATAATCTACTTTTAAAATATAATCTTCAATATAATCTATTTTTCATTAAATTAAAATTAAATAACAAAAAGTAAATAATTTACTTTTAAAATAGAAAATTTGTTAGAAATACTCTTTCTTGGTTATTTTCATTTTAACCCTCCTTTAATTTTTAATTACATTTTAACTTTGCATGAAAAATATTTTAATCAATAATATGACAAACAAAATTTTTCCGACAAAGAAATTTTGACATATTTTCCCACCAAAAACTTTTCGAAAAAAAAATTCCCGCCAAAATTTTTGTCAAAAAAAAATTGATAAAAAATCTTTGACAAAACAACTTTCCCGCCAAAAAAATTTTACAAGACTTTTATAAGGTATGAAACGATTTAAAAACCTTATAAAAGCTTTATTAAGCCTTGCAAAAACTTTGTAAATGGGCGATGATGACGAGTGCGTTTTTTAGGGTTTTGGTTTGAGATTGTTGGATACGGTGGCGTTGGGAGAGGATCGAGAGTAGGTCTCTCGGTTGCTCTTGTAGGTTGTCGAATACGGGACTGGATTGGCTTTCCAACTTTGATTCTGAACCGGCGAGGTCAGTTATTCCCAGATCCAGCCTCATGTGGGGGATCTTCAGTTTTGTGGGCTTTGACGATAAGGGTTCAGGAAGTGTTGAGGGGAAAAGATACATGGGCCCATGGTGAGGGATGTATGATTTTGCGTTTATCATGTATTTCTGGAAGGATCTGCGTTATCGGTCGATTGGATTTGAGGTTTCCATTTGTGGGTTTTTGGGTTATTGTGAATCTCGATTTGATCCTGTGGTTCTATGAGATCTTTGCTATCATGATTATGATTCTCTTGACAACAGGTTATGCGATTTTCTTTCCTTGGCTTTGTGGATTGATGGTAAGAGGATATTCATATATTTACAGTCCCGGGGAGTTTTGAAGGCAAGCGGATACGATTTCAGATCTTTTTCGGGTTGGTGGTCTTGGGATTTGGGTGTATATTTAGCTGGTCACGAGGTTTCTTTTTTCTCGATCTACCTTTACATTTCCTCATTTCGTGGTGTATTCGTTGTTGTCTCTTTATCGGAGTATTGCTTTTGGTCTCTCAGAGGTTGTATTTGTGCTCGAATATGTGGTTTGTTATGGCTCAGTTGGCTCTTAACAAAGGAAACGTTGCGTTGGTCTGTACGGAGGTTGTGAAGATCTCTGGTTCTGTCTTGGCTCAGCGGATTCAACAGTTCTCCCTCACTTTAATTAGAAGGCTGATGAATCCTGCGGTTCAGAGGATGGAGTCCTTGATTGCTTATCTGCCCAAGATTTGGAAGTTGGAAGCAAAAGTTATGGGGGAGGATTTGGGATAGGGAACTTTTCAGTTCAATTTTGAGGAAGAGGCGGATCTTCAGGGATTCTTACTCAATGGTCCATACCACTTCAATGGATGGATGATCTCCTTAGTTTGTTGGGAACCCATTAGTTTCTGGGTGAAGGTGGGAGGCATTTCTATGCATCTGTGGGAGTTAGCAACGCTTGAGGATATAGAGAAGAAGGTTGGGAAGATCAAGGAACTCGATGTGGAAACAGGAAGCATTTGAGTCCCGGTGAATGGATTTAATCCTCTGCTTTTCAAATTGGTGGTTCCCTTTGATACAGGTGATGAGGTGGTGGTCACCATCGAGTATGAGAAGTTGTCTGGGTTTGGTAAACATTTCTTCAGATTAACACACGATGTGTTGGTCTGTCCCGAGTTGAAGAATGTCCCTGCTGGTCGCGGGAGTGTGCACCATGTGGATAAGAGAGGGGTACAACGACAGCAGACTATGGTAAAAAAGGGTCTTGCTCAACACGATGGTGGGTGGGAGAAACCAAGAAAACATGTCAAACGGGCTTTGGAATTTCAAGCTGAGCAATATAATGAAAGGAGACAACCTTCGTTTCGGGGTGGTGAGTCAAACTCTTCCGGAATCTCTCTTCAAGAAAGGAATCAAGGGCATGTTTTGGGACAGAAGATGAGATATCATGCTAGTGGGTCAGACACTAATATGGGATATGATCTTTCTGATTCAAAGATGGCTGGAGGTGTCAAGATGGATCCTTCGGTTGGGTTACCACCACATAGGAAAGGTATTCGACCAGTGTGGACCAAACCAGTGTATAAGGTTAAGCAATCCTCCGGTGAGAAAAAGTCTCAAGGCCTTGATCATAGCGGTGCTTTCCCTAGGGGAGTCGAGGACAATTCAATGGAGGTGTCAGTGGAGAATGGTTCAGGTGGAGGGGACGAGGATCTTGAGGATCCGGGTTTCAATGAAAGTACTGGTGATTTGTTAGAGGATGGGGAATTTGACGATTGTTTCAGATAGAAGGGATGTTAGGGAAGCTATCTGAGCCATTGTTTTCACCGGAAAAGGTACACCGTAGCTTCTACATTGATTTCTTGTCTGACAAGAATCATCTGCTTGTGTTAAAAACCAGAAACCCTAATCTGTGTTTCAACAGTTTTCTTCTACTGCAAGTTTCAGATTGTTGTCAGCTTCTTAAGTCTTTTTATTCCAGTTTTCCATCCAGTCCAAAGACAGGTGAGGGTGGTATTTTCGGATATGCATTAGCCTCTTTCCTTATATATTCTTTGATAGTTGTGACTTGTGAGTATAGGCTCGAGAATTTTCTTTGGGTGGTTTGTATTTACATGATCAAGTTAGGTTGTTAGTAATTTGAATTTTTGATGTTAATGCTTAAAGATACATGTAAAGACAAGTTTACAGATGGCATAAGCATTTGCATGAGAACGAGAATGAGAATGTTAGTGTGGGAGTAGTTGTGCCATGAGGGTCTTGCTCTAAGTATGGGTGTAATTGTGCCACAAGGGCCTTTCTCTGAGTGTGATATTTAAGGTGCATGATAACATGATAACGAGATAAAGAAGAGTAAAAATGAGTTGTGTTGCATTTCATCAATTTGATGATTGTTTAATGGTTAGACATTCTGATTCTATGCTAAGTAGTGGTCGTGTTTATGTTTGGTACATGTTTACTGTATGAACAGGGGGCAGAGTTTATCTCCTCACTGAGTAAACTTGTTTTACTCACCCTTTTTTCTTTTTGCTTCTTAAGGTCAGGAGAGAAATGTGAATATCTACGCAACTTTGTACTTTCTTTTGGTGTATTTTTGGGAGTGGGTTGTGACACTCGACGTGAGGCTCCACCTACTGCGACCCCACACCCCGAAGTACAGCACCACCCACACTGCTCACACCGGCTCCACCTGCCCCATCAGTACCACTATCGGCCAAACCCACTAACCTCTCCTAAAACGCTTGCGACTCACCGACGCCCTCAGCCATCACACTTTGATCCATGGTCTCACTAGCAACTGGACCTCTGCCATTACAACGACCACGACTGCGTCCACGTCTACGACCACATCCATGACCACGAACGCGTCTATAACCAGCAATAAAACTACCTCTAACCATCTGTGCTACCAAAGACAAAAGGCTAAGCAAACAATTCAAACTGCACGCAAAGAACAAATCTTACTGTGAAATCTCATTGATGGCTTGAAGGGGATGGTACTACTACCCCATACCACACACACATTGACTGACTATTCATAATCAGTTCCATCACACAACCTACAACTTCAAAACATCATGCACCAAGCACCAGAGAAAATAGTTAACCAATTAAATTCCGTAAAACACTAGAAACCAACCATTAACCTGCCTTAGAACCGTAAGGACTCTGATACTAAACTGAAACAATCCGACCTGTTTATTTATTTATTTACAATAAATATTTAATTAAATACACCATAGTATTTAATTATAACCAACCAATAAACCAACAATAACCCAACATAAATAGCAGAAGACATATCAAACAACCTCCAATATATTAAAATACAATACCATTCATAACCAATATAAACAAGCAACCTGACATAGTTCTCACCAGGTTCCAACGAGATTAACATGAACACAACTCAATATCCGAGATCCTAGATCATCCTCCTCCTCATCGCCATGAGTCCACGTCCCATATCACCTACACCACAAACATCAGTTGAGATGCATAAGCATTATCACAAATACTTAGTGAGGCAATCCTCCGATCTACTAGGCTATACACACAAACAATTAAGGGCATAAACAAAAAATACCACATAAGCAGCCAAACAAGAAAATCAGAAACCAGAACTGCGTTCACAGGCACCTAGTGTTGGTCGATACCCCTTCTGGTGTTGGTCGACACCACCAGACTACACCACTTCTTTAACGCGATTTCCTTTAGCGATATCGGATGGTGTGTCGATCGACACCGCAACTCTACAACACCTTCGCTGATGATCTCCACCATCAATCAACCCTAAAACTCCACCACATCATATAAAAAAATATTGTGATTCATATTAATGTTGCAAAATTAAGTGGAATTAGGCAATGAGATTTATGACTATATATTATTGTAATAATGCAACAAAATAATAATTGCAGTGGCAATATTTGCAACATTTTTAGTCGTGAGCATCGTCATAAAATATATGCGACAAGCGTATATTTAAAAATAATTACTACTAATTTTGTAGCATTTATTTACGTCAATATATAGTTGGATTAGACCATTGTGATTATACCACTAATTTGCTGCATAAAATTGTTGCATTAATACAAAACCTATAGAAATATATTACTTCGTTGCAAATTTGTAATAATATTTGCTATATTTTTTCTTGGGCAATAATTTATAACAATTGGAAGTTGCAAACGTATGTCACAACTATACGACAAATTTACTACAAAAATAATGTTGCATTAATATGAAAATATAGCAAGAAGGCTATTTATTGCAGATTTTGCAATATATATGCAACAAATACCAATTTGCAATGCTCTTATAGCAAAAATAGAAACTATGACACTATTTTCTTGTAGTTCTTAGTCGAAAATTAGAAAGAGATAAAGAAACCCTAAATGGATTTTTTGCCTAGTAGTTAATGAAGAGGATTTGCAAAGTAGTCGCAGAAGAGACACATACTAAAAAATATGGGGGGGGGGATATTACACTCCTAAATCTTGGCAAAAAATACTAAAGATTAGACAACTATCAAATAGAGTAACACAATGGTCTCAGAGGAGTAGCAAAATCGTTGCAACACCGTAGCAAGATAGTCGCAACATAACAAGGGTCGCAAAGTTTGTAACAAGTGAGTCGCAAATTGTTACTCTATTGTGACTCTCATACTTTAATCAAAATACAAATTTATGTAATCTATAATTTTTGACCATTTCTATTGAAGGTCTGATGAGACATAGAAGGCATTCAAAGAAACAAAAACAGAAGTCTCAGGGGCACGGCATGAAATCACACTGGTTGAAAACCATGAAGAAGCGTCAAGGTGGTTTAAAGTTTCCTAATAGAGGACGTGTGACATTAGGAAAGAAACATTACTTGTCTAAAAATGTTCAAGAACAAGACGATAATTATTAATTAGTCTCTTACTCGAATGTAAATAAAAGTATTTTACAATGATTTAAGTTGCAAGTTTGGATATCTCCTAAAAATTTTTCCTTGTGTCTTAGAAACTTAGTTAAGAGACAAATCACTTACCTCGTTCACATGAGAGGAACATCTCACGCTCCTTCTTGAGCCAAGTTACTGTTCTGTCATTCTGTTCTGTGTTACACAATTTTAGTCTTATTCAACTGTAACTACTGATTTTCGGTTTAGCTTCTTTGGTTCTAGTATTGGTTCGGGATAATTGGATAGTCTTGGTTCAGAAGTTTGAAAGGAACGTAAACATTTTGTTACATTGCCATTAGGAAAGAAACTATCGAATTACCTTTAGTTGATTTAGTGGAGATGTGATCATGTTTAAGGGAATTAATACGCTCTGTTCTTGTTTTAGTTGGTTTGAAAAGGTCTGGTACGGCCAGTATGGTTCAATCTTCAGTGCATAATCAAACCCAAATGTATAATAAGATATTTTTCAAGTGATTAAGATTAATGTCAAACATTGTGCTATTATTTGTTATTTTATACAAGTTATCTTCACCAACAAAACATATACTGTATTTAGTTCAGATTTTTTTTATGTATCAGATAATGGCTTTAAAATTAATTAGGTTTTAAATTTTGTAATTAAAATATACTCCTATTAGCTAAGAAATGACTTATTTTAGATTAACTTCCCAATTTCTATTTATAATTAATAATTAATTTATGAATTACATGAGAGATTCTAAATTATTTGCTTATTCTACGATTTTGGAGGAGTTAGTTTGGATTTTATTTGTTGCTATTTCTATATATCTCGGTAGGGATTTGCTTTACTCTGCGTCCTTGCTTATGAATCCTATTAATTTGTTTGGCTCCTGAGAATCTTATATATCCCTTTGTTCATCTTTTTTGATGTTTTCAGGCTTTCAGATTTCTCCGGATGCTGAAAGCTCTTAACAATGGATAGGTTAAGTCATTTACATGATGAGCTTCTTTTGGATATATTGTCGTTACTGCCTAGTGCTAAAGATGTTGTGGCCACAATGGTTTTATCAAAACGTTGGCGATTTCTTTGGAGGATGGTGCCAACGCTTGTGTACGATGATAGCTATCAGAACACTGATAAGAAAAGATTTTCTACCTTTGTAGACAGGTCTATGGTGTTGCACAAGGCTCCAGTTCTAGATACTTTGCATTTCAAACTCGGTAAAATCTTTGGTACTGGATATACTCTGGCTAGAGCTGCAGATTATAAATCTTGTGTGCGTAAACTGGTTATCGAGATCGATACTTCTCCTAGTAGTAGTCAACCTCCAGTCATGGTTCCTTGGAACTTGTATAGTGGGGTTTGTAACATGCTTGCGACCTTGATACTACATAATGTGGTTCTGATGGAATTTCCTGCTACCCCAGTTTCTTTCCCATCCCTAAAAAAGTTAAAGCTTAAATTCGTGAAGTTCGCAGGTAGTAAAGCTGTCAGCAAGCTTTTATCCAGTTGTCCTGTTCTTGAAGACTTGGGTTTGAAGGAATGTTCAGGTGCCACCATTTGGAGCGTTAGAGTGCCATCACTAAAGCGTTTATCCTTATTAGAAAAAGTAAACAATGTTCTTCATGAGTTTGTCATAGATGCTCCTTCTTTGGAAAGCTTGAAGATTGTTGACTATTCGCTTGGCTCTCGTATCGCTGAGAGTAATATGAGTAGGATCATCACCGCAAGTGTCGACTTGTTTACTCCCCAAACAGAGCAGCTTATGGGCTCTCTAACTTCAGCCAAGAGTCTTTTTCTCTGCCTACCAAACTCAAAGGTAACATGTTGTTTAGTACACTTTAACTACATTTGATATGGTCACTAATTGACTTCTCTTATGATCGAAACTATTGACACTACACTTCTCATGCACTGAAACTATGCAGGATGCGTATCCTGTTGGCAGAATATTCCGCTCTCTTGTACATTTGACTATATGCACATGTGAGACAGACTGGTTGAATGTACTTATACGAGTGCTGAGAGATTCCCCTAATCTAAAAACTCTCAAAATTCAACAGGTATGTACATTTATATTTCACCTCAATTCATTCAGTATCATTAAGATTAGGTTACTTTAATTACCAGTACTATATCAGTACAATCGATTGATATGTTGCGATGTACTTTGTATATCTGATCAGTACCATGCCTTTCGAGATGGTGAGCCGCGCCCGTGCTGGAAAGAAACGAGCTTGGTGCCTGAATATCTGTTACCTAGTCTTGAAACCTTTGAATGGGTAAAATATCTAGGGACAGAAACAGAGAAAGAAGTAGTAGCATTCATCTTACGAATCGCAAGCTGTTTAAAGCAGGCCACTATTAAGTCTTCTAAACCTGTTGACCACGACAAGAAACTTGAGATGCTCAAGGATTTTCCAGTATCGTCTAGGCGTTCACCAGCTTGTCTGCTTGCTTTCAGCTGGAGTGTTATATCTTAATCTTAGATAAGCAACTAGAAATTTGTTCTGTTTATCTTTTTCTTAATTTTAGCTCATTGAATGTTTTTATGTTAGAAAAAGGTTCTTGGAACTCTTGGATATATCTCTATCTTCCTCAGACAGGGGTTGCTCTCTTTGTTGGTGATTAATTACATACACCTCTAGTTGGAGGAGTGGGGTGGTTCCATTTATGCTTTTAGATGAATTTTGTATTGTTTGATCAAAAAAATTGGCCGCTTTTTTTCATTTTTTTTTTTGAGACAAAAATTTGGTCGTTTGAAATTTCTTAAAGAGTTATTTAAGTTGATAGATAACAAGATTTAGAAATATATTAATGAAATGAACATTTTATAACTTTGCATATATGAGCCAAAAAAAAGAGATTATTTTTGCATATAGTATAGGAGGAAGGTCTTGTAAATCAGGTAAGCAGCTATGTATCTCATGTTTGACAATCAGTGAACTTCTACATAATGCTATGCGCTCAATATACAGAGACAGCGAAGCCAGTCGAAGTCAGTCGACTGAACATCAACATAATGCAATGCGCTAACTTGACTGAAGCTATAGAAGGCACAAGCTGCTCAGTATGAGAAAGCAGCTTTGTATGTTTTTTCCTTGTAATATATATATAGATCGTTGAGGCTGCTTTGTACTCTTTGCTTTCTCTCGGAGAAAGATTTTTTTAGGTGTCTTCATTAGTTTGTGGTTTAGTTTGTGGTATTTGCTCCATTTCAGTCTACTGAGTAGGTTAGAATTAATTGTGTTTGTTGTCTGCTTGTCACTTTATCACCTTTAAACATTCATTTTTAGTTTACTTTAAAAAATATTAAACTACTGATTTCCGTTTTCTTTTGTTCCCAATGGTCGACTGCTTTGAGAAACGCGACTATTATTACTAACAAAGACCTTAGCCCTTTACCCTTTGGGGTTAGAAAAATAGTCATAAATTCTTAGAACCTGAAGCGTCGAAGAATTTTGAAAGTTGCACCGCTTTCAAATCAATTAATATTCTTATATTAAGAGAAGTTGGCATCACCGTATCAGTAGAGTAAAAAAACAGTTTTTTTCTGATTATACAGAGCCGTTTAAGGTAATTTACCTATACTGTGAATTTCTTCTGATTCTCAGTCGTGCTTATTTGATTTTGTAACTTGTAAGTTTAGTTCATAAATATAATTCCTGGATTAACTTTGAGCGCTAAGTGAGTTTGGATTTTGTTTGCTTCACTTTCTATTTGTGGGTTATGTACCTCGCTAAGGTTTGCCTTTGACCTTGCGTTGTTGCTTATGATTGTTTGCATGGTTCCTGAGAAAAACACATACTTAGAATTTGATATCCTTTGTTGCTTTCAAAATCTGATTTGTTCATATATTTTTTTAATGTTTTCAGGTTTTGACTTAGAAAGTGTAAATCTTTTATAAAGCTCAAAGCTTGATTTAAAGGGGATATGGATATGGATAGGATTAGTGAGCTGCCTGATGAGCTACTCTGGAGAATATTGTCGTTACTGCCGGCCACAGATGTGGTAACCACAATGGTTTTTTCTAAACGATGGCAACATGTTTGGATGATGGTGCCAAAACTTGTATACGATGATAGCTATAAGAACCACAGCTATGAAAGATTTTCGCAGTTTGTAGACAGGTCTTTGTTTCTGCACGAAGCCCCGTTTATAGAAACTTTGCATTTCAAACTTGGTAAAACCTGTGGTGCTGGAGATATTCGAGTCTGGACTAGAGCTGTAGAGAAATGTTGTGTGCATGAGCTGATCATCGATATTGATTGTTCGTCCAGTACAACTCCAGTCAATATCCTTCCAAGGTGTTTCTATACAAGATGTCAAATGCTTGTTACTTTGAAACTTAAGAGTGTCATTCTTGTGGATTTTTCATCTCCGGTGACTTTTCCGTCTCTCAAAACTTTGAGCCTTCATTCTGTTGAGTATCCTGGTGAAATTTTTCTCGACTCGTTTTTTTTCAATTGTCCTGCTCTTGAGGATTTGGTTGTGGAGAAATGTCCTAATGACAATGTGGAAATCTTCTTCATTACTGTTCCTTCTCTCAAAAGATTAGTATTGCGGTTTTACGATATAGATGAATCTCATTTATTTGTGATAAGTGCCCCTTCTTTAGAGTTTTTGGACATTGTTGACCGTAGCTGTGGTTCTATTAGTGTCGTTGTCAATATGCCTAAGATTGTTAAAGCAACTATTGACGTCACTAGTGTTTATTATCCTTCGGAAGTTCTTGCTTCTATCACTTCAGTCAAGCATCTTGATTTATTAACTTCAAAGGTATTTTTTCTTAACCTTAGGCTAGTTTTTCTATCATTCTTCCATGAATACGTGCCATATTTGTTGATGCTACATTGCTCCTGTACTTATGGTGTTTCTTTTGCAGTATCCATATCCAGTTGGTAGTATCTTCGGCTGCCTTGTACGTCTAAAGTTATGCACATGTGAGGCAAAGTGGTTGAATCTACTTATGTGTCTTCTCAGAGATTCCCCTAAATTACAATCTCTCAAACTTGGAAAGGTAAGTACATATTCTAAACCCAGTTTCTTCAGTTTCCTTGATCAGTACATATTTTGTTCTAATGCAGTGTACTTTTATCACTTAATTTATGTCAGTACAAATACAATGACCGTTGGACTTACCAACCACGCCCATGCTGGAATGAACCGAGTTCAGTCCCTGAATGTTTGTTATCAAGTCTTAGTACTCTGGAATGGGTAAAATATCAAGGAACAGAAGCAGAGAAAGAAGTAGCAGCATTTATCTTAAGGAACGCAAACTGTTTAAAGAAGGCAACTATCTCCTCTAATTACACCGATCCCAACATGAAACTTAATATGCTCAAGGAGTTGTCTTCGTCGCCCAGACGCTCACCTATCTGTCAGCTTATTTTTAATTAACCGAAGTTATCATGATCAGCCCTGAAGGAAAAAATATGTCTAGTAAGTCTCGAGTAACACAGCTGTTCTCTGTGTGTCAGTGCTTAATCCGAATTTTAGTATGTTGAAAGATTACAGTTGAGCTCTTTCAATCTCTTATGTCATGTCTCTCTACATTAGACAAAAGAGAGAACCACTGTGTTACTTGGTTTTATTTATCTGCGTTAATCATTTTCTGGGTCTTATAGACTTAAATATTACACAAAATGAGCATGTTATGTTGGTGTTAGGTTGGTTCGATTTCTTGGTTTGAAATATTAGTTGCTCGAAAGTTTGTTTGTTTAACTTGGTTTGAAAATTCCTGGTCAGGCAATAAGGTCTTTTATTTACGAGTACTATATCAGTATACGTGGTGCTATACTTGAATCTCAGTACCATCACATTCCCGCGCCCCCTGCTGGAATGAAACGAGCTTGGTGCCTGAATATCTGTTACCTAGTCTTGAAACCTTTGAATGGGTATATTATGAAGGAACAGAAACAGAGAAAGAAGTAATAGCATTCATCTTACGAATTGCAAGCTGATTAAAGCAGGCCGCTATTAAGTCCTCTAGATCCATTGACCACGACAAGAAACTTGAGGTGCTCAAGGATTTTTCTGTACCATCGAGGCGTTCACCAGCTTATCTGCTTGCTTTCAGCTGGAGTGTTATATCTTAATGTTAGATAAGCAACTAGAACTTGTTATGTTTAACTTCTTTAGAGCTAGCTCAATGATTGTTTTAAGCGTCTCTGCGTGCTGAAATAATAGGAAAATTAAAAAAAAAAAATACTCACTTTATCTCTTTATATTAGGAAAAGGTTCTTGGATCTCTTTGGACCTCTGTCTTCGGGATTGCTCTCTTTGTTGGTGATCCAACCCACCTTGGTTGGAGGAGAGGGTTGGTTCCATTTATGCGTTATTGTTTGATCAATAATTTTGGTCGTTTGAAGTTTCTTTTAGAGATAGATAACAAGATTTCGGAAGATGTGATATTTAGGAAAAAACACAATTTAGAACTTTGCAATTAATAAACAATCTGTTGACAAAGAAAAAATAAACAATCTATGGATACAAATCTAGAGCCAGACAAAAAGAGATTTTTTTTGTTTTTGTTTATGTATAGTGTTTGCTTGTGATTTTAGTTTCCTTTAAACAGTGTTTTTTGGTTTACAACTTTACATACTTTTTCTTTTTGTTAGGGTCATTATGTTGGTTTAGTTAAATTATAACTAAACTACTGATTTCCGGTTTAGCTTCTTTTGGTCTGACATTGATTCGGTTAACTAAAGAAGGGAAACGAAAACTTCTTGACGCCTTTAAGAAATAGCTTCTAGGTCTTTTTGCTTCTTTTTCTATATACCTCGTTAGGGTTTTGATTTTACTCTGCGTCTTTTCTTGTGACTATTTGTTTGTTCCAAAGAATCTCATAATCCCTTATTCTTCCTTTTTAATATTTTCAGAAATTTGCGGATGCTGAAACCTCTTAATTATGGACATGATAAGTCAGTTGCATGATGAGCTTCTCTTGGGAATATTGTCGTTACTGCCTACTGCTAAAGATGTTGTGGCCACAATGGTTTTGTCAAAACGTTGGCAATCTCTTTGGATGATGGTGCCAAGGCTTGTGTACGATGATAGCTATCAGAACATTGACTATGGAAAATTTTCTACCTTTGTAGACAGATCATTGGTTTTGCACAAGGCTCCGGTAATCGAAACTTTACATTTCAAATTTGGTAAAACATGTGGTAGTACCGGAGATACTCTTAATAGAGCTGCAGATAAATGTTGTGTGCGTAACCTGATTATCGAGATTGATACTTCTTCTACTAGTAATACTCCAGTCACACTTCCTAGGAGCTTGTATACTGGGGGATGTACAAGATTTGTGACCTTGGAACTTAGTAATGCGGTTCTCGAGGATGTTTCTTCCCCAATTTCTTTCCCATCCCTTAAAAACTTGAGTCTTATATTTATGAAGTACCCAGGTGGTGATGAATTTGTCAAGAGGCTTTTATCAAGCTGTCCTGTTCTTGAAGACTTGGTAGTGGAGCGATGTCCAGATGACAGTGTGGCCATTTTCACCGTTAGAGTACCTTGTCTTAAAAATTTAGTCTTGCAAAAAACAAGGAAAGTTATAATAAACGAATCTCATGGGTTTGTGATAGACGCTCCTTCTTTGGAGCGCTTGGACTTTGCTGATTATTCATGTGGGTTTTGTATCGTTGAGAATAATATGTGTCAGATTGCCAGAGCAAGTATCGACGTTTACTCCCCCGGAACTAAGCAGCTTTTGGGCTCTCTAACTTCAGCCAAGCGTCTTTTTCTCTGCTTAACAAACTCAAAGGTAAATGAACTGTGACTGATATTTGATCTTTAGTCGAGTTCTCTTATGATCGAAACTATTGACACAACATCTCGGTATATGCAGGATGCGTACCCTGTTGGTAGTATATTCCATTCTCTTGTACATTTAACTATATGCATATGTGAGACGGAATGGTTGAATGTACTGATACGTGTGCTCAGAGATTCCGCTAATCTTAAAACTCTCAAAATTCAAGAGGTATTGTTGTATATACATATATTTCACCTCAATATTCAGTCATTTTGTTTTATAAGGTTATTATTTACGATATCAGTAAGGTTGATATGATGCGCTATACTTGTATCTCAGTACCATTACATTCGGACTAGCGAGCCGCGCCCGTGCTGGAAAGAAACGAGCTTGGTTCCTGAATATCTGTTACCTAGTCTTGAAAAATTTAAATGGAGATATTATGAAGGAACGGAAACAGAGAAACAAGTTGTAGCATTCATCTTACGAATTGCAAGCTGTTTAAAGCAGGCCACTATTAAGTCCTCTAGATCCATTAACCACAACAAGAAACTTGAGATGCTCAAGGATTTTCCTGTATCATCGAGGCGTTCACCAGCTTGTCTGCTTGCATTCTTCTGGACTCTTAAACTTTAATCTCATATAAGAAATTAGAAGTTGTGATGTTTATCTCTTTATATGTTTAGCTCATTGGATTTTATTAACTTCTTGCTCATACTGGATTAGATATATGTTCTTTTTGTTACTCTTTTATCTCTTTTGACTAGGAAAATGTTTTTGGATATTTAATTTATCGGAAACAGTATGTACACCTCTTGTTGAAGGAGTGGGTTGGTTCCATTTGTGGGTTTAGATGAAGTAGATAAATATATAATAATATTTAGGAAGATATTTAAGACAATAACAATGTACAGTAAAACCTCTATACATTAATAATGTTGGGACCAAGACATTTTATTAATTTATCTATAAATTAATATTTATTAATTTATAGTATAACTTAATAATAATTATTTTATAAATCCTTCTTTTAATAAAAGGGAAATACACAACTTAGTTTTTGTAGACTTTATAAAAAATATAAATGGTTACAAATGCATAAAAATAAAAATAGGTTATATATAGGATATACATTAACTCTATACTCTTCATAAGATAACTCTTCATATATAGATAATAAATGATAAATGATAAATGATATCCATAAATCGTGGAGCAAAATTTAGTTATAATATATATGAAGATCCTCCTTTCGTATGTTTGTATCAAATCGTAGACTTTATAAAAAAAATAGAAATGGTTACAAATGCATAAAATAAAAATAGGTTATATATAGGATATACATTGACCCTATACTCTTCATAAGATAACTCTTCATATATAGATAATAAATGATATCCATAAATGATAACCAGGGTCCAAATGATATCCAAATTTTTTACTGAGTAACGGGTCAAAATTTGAATATCTAAATTCATTTCATATATTTCTTTTGTTGAATTGTATAGTTTTATATACTATAATAAACTTTTTAAATAATTTAATTTGGACATGTGCTGGCTGTTTTTAAACTTTTTAAATTAACAAACATAAGTTACATATTTGGTCCTAAAATTAATATGTGCTATACTATAGATTAAGTCATAGAATTAACTATCAAAATACAATATATAATTTTAAACACTAGACAAATCAAATAAAATTAACAAACAAAAATATATAATGTTGTTTAGGGTTTGTTGATCCCTTTCAATTAAATAAAATTTACCAAATAAACAAAAAGAATGAATTTCAACCCGTGCTCTAGCACGGGTTATATTCTAGTATATCTTTAATAGTTTAACTTTCAAAAATTATGAATTGAGACAATTTTAAGAAAACAAAATTAGACTTTTGGATGTTCTAAATTTTATGGTATTGGAATTGAACTTTTAATATTTTGAAAATATTATTAACAATAAATTATAAATACAATAGACAAATTCACTTATACACATGACATACATAAATTCAAATTTATGAATAATAATATCAATTGTTGTATTTTAATAGTCAATCAAACTATCAAACTGTAATGATGGATATATAGAAATTGAAAACTTAAAAAAAATGTAGCTAGTTTTTATGACATGTTACAAAATATTTTATATCATTATAATACAACATAACAATTTTTATTATAGATTTGAGCTTTAGGAGAAATATACATTATTATATCAGCATATATATATATATATATATAAATTTACATGAATATTAATTTATGATATTATTGGATCATGTTTTACATGAGAATTTCAGAAAATTTATTATCTTATTATTTTATCGAATTTTGTTATTTTTTACACTGGCCCGACTTGAGACTTGTAAAATTTATTAATTTATAATGCTTATTAATTGATAGAGTATTACTGTATAACTTTGCTACTAATAAGTAAAAACGATATATATGAATACAAATCTAGAGCGAACCAGGCATTTCGTTTACCCAAACTGAGCAGCTTGTGGATTCTATAGCTTTAGTCAAGCGCCTCTATCTCTGCTTACCGACCTAAAAGGTAATATGCATTACTGGTTTCCTCTTAAGGACTCATTTCTGTCATCCTTGAGAGGGTATAAGACATGTTCAATAGCCAAGTAAAATCTCTTTGAACGGTTTGTGATCTACACCTTAGATATGTTAGAGTTAAGCTCTAAAGAACTTTGAATGCTTTTTTCTTTTTTCATATATCTTTGAGTTTGTTATGTTCTCGCTCTTGCCCTGCCTCTTTGCACTGTCGTCTGTCGGAGAAAGAATCATAAACATATTGTGTCCTTGGCTTAGCTACAGAATATCATTTTCTGGTTTTTGCTCCATTAATTCTGTTTAGTGTGTCGACTGATTAGTTGAAAATTGTGGTTAAAAAGATTTGTGGTTATACTTGTTACTCTATTTTCTCCATCGGGGCTTGTTTTCTATCGGTGCTTCTAACTGTTGCAATTACAAGTTTGTTTAGTTTATAGCAATGTTCAAGAAAGCGCTAGGCGGTGTCTAGGCGGACACCCTGCGCCTAGCGCCTAGAACGCTTAGTCGGGGCCTAGATAAATTTTAAGCGGACTAGGCGGTTTAGCATAAACTCTTATATATATAATATATTATATATATATATATAATGTAAATTTATAACAAAGCAAATAATCTATATAAATAAAAATCCTAAAATCTGTCAAATGAAAAAAATAAAATATGAATTAAAAATTTACTCCAAAGTCCAAACTCTAGTAACGTTAAATAAAAAAACTAAATGGTATGCAATTTTAATAATAAATAAATTTTAATGAAGCTTCTAGTCACACCTTTCTTCATCTTATCCATCAAAAGGGTGATCATCATCTGACTCAAACTCAAAATCTACTTCTTCTTCATAATCAGACTCATCAAGCTCTCTAGCCAAATCATCATCTTTAGATGTGTCTCCCATAGTTTCAGAAGTATCTCCTAGTTCCACATCATCTTCTTCAACGATCCAATCTTGAGCATGAATAGCACAATCAGCAAGTAGTACGTCCACTTTCTTCTCTTTTTGTTTTTTTCGTTTGGCCAACAGCCTCATGTTAAATTGGACGTAGACAAGATTATTCAAACGTTGTGTATCAAGTCTGTTTCGTTTCTTGGTGTGTACCTACGTAAAATATGATTAGTTAGACACAAATCTAAAAAATTAATTTTTAAGTTCTGAAAGAAATAGTTTATGTAGTTTGAATTACCCCTTCAAAAGTACTCCAATTACGTTCACATCCGGATGAGCTCGTTGTCAAAGACAAAATCTTCCTTGCCATTGTTTGTAGCTTAGGAACCTCAACTCCATAGAAGCTCCACCATTGAACTAAAATATATTTTTATTTAATAAACAACTATTGAAAAAAATTAAAAACTGAATAAAATAAATACAAAAATTCTTAGAGAGCAAACCAGGATCATAATTTTCATCGTTTTTGGAACATCCTTTCATGGCTGTAGGATGCCCGAAATTTCCCTCTTTTTTGGTATACTTTGCAAGTTCAGTGTTGATGACAAATGTTTGAGTATCAAGATCATTTGGATAAAACGCATCAACACACTTGAAAGTAGCACTAATGACATCCCGGTCAAATTGGATAGTTGAATCCTTATAAAAATAATAAGGATTCAAGAGATATCCCATCCAATGAAGAGGACTATCAAGTCGACCTTTACTCTTCTGCCCAATGATATCAAGTATAGGTTTGTAGTTCTTCTCAATATCTAAGACTTTGCATATCTCCTTCTTTGCTTCTTCCAACTCTCCATGTAGAAATCCCATTGTTGGCTTCAAATCTCCATCAGCTAATCTAAGTACTTTAACCAAGGGTGCAAAGACTTTGATACACATTTCCACACCATCCCAAAATTCCATATTTGTTGTTGTATGATATGCTGCAAGTCCTTTGGAATCTTTTGCCCATTTACATGTGTCCCATTCGGTGCTAGCAAACATCATCTTTAAATGCTGTTTCTTCTCTAGCAAACTTTGCAAAGTAAGGAAGGCTGATGCGAATCTAGTTACTCCAGGCCTCACAATGTCTCTGCTCTTTGTAAACTTCCTCATCAAAGATAAAGTCTTATGATGAGCATAAATAAAAATAGTAAATGTCTTAGCCCTGTCAATCGTTTCCTTGAACAAAGGAAGCTTAGCAATGCCTTCTACCATCAGATTTATTGTATGAGTAGCACAAGAAGTCCAAATTATTGTTGGCTTCACCTCCTTTAATAACTTAGCAGCAGCCATGTTGTTAGTGGCATTATCAGTTACCACTTGAACTACTTGATTTTCACCCACTTTCTCAATGCACTCATTGACATACTCAAAAATATATTGACCTGTATGGGCATCTTCAGAACAATCTTTAGAGGAGAGAAACATTGTACCTTCTTTGGAGTTTACACACAAATTCATGATGCTTCTTCTTTTCCTATCTGACCAAGAATCTGTCATGACAGAGCATCCACTCAGCTTCCACTCATCTTCTTGTGCTTTCATTATACCAGTCACTCTACCAACCTCTTCTTTTAACAAAGGCTCCTTCAATTGATATTGACTAGGCGGAGTGACACCAGGTCCGAATTGTCCAGCAGCTTCAAGCATTCTCTTAAAATCATCATTCGCAATGGCATTAAAGGGAATTCCATGAGAGTAAACCCATCTAGCAATATATTGATGGACCACATGCAGTTTCTCTTTCGCAATAACATTCTTGATATGTTGTTGACGTGGTGTCAATATTGGACCTTGGGGAGATTCATGATTGATGTTTGAAGTAAATCTATCCAAAGGACCAAACATGCGAGACATTTTGTTAACTCCCATCCCATCTACTTCAATGACTTCATCTTCCATTTGCCTTCTCTCATCAATATTTGCTGAATTCCGAATCTCAGAATCTTTCATCCGAACTCGTTTTTTTTTGTTTTTTGCTTCCTGCATTGCTAGCTTGCACTTCTCTTGATCTTCTATATTGGAATTTGGACAACCAGACACATTCCCTTGTATTCTAGCAACATGTTGTTTCAACCTATGAACTCCACCTGAAAACTCTTTTCCACATAGTTTACATTTTACTTTGTCCAAATTGGTGGGATTTACCAAAACTCCAAATTCCCAACCAACATCTTTCGATTTTCTCTGCAAATTTTCTGTCTCATTCGTTTCTCCCGATGCCATGATCTAAACAATGAAAAATGAAACACGTAATTAAGATACTTTTACAAAATTACTGAAGTAAAATAATAGAACAAATGATCAAGAACTAAAATAAAGTAATAAACCCAACGAACTATCTATCTAACCATATAAACAATTGCCAACATAAACAACTAATATAGTAATACTGTAATAAACAACATCTTCCCTTCCCACTAACAAGAAGACAAACGTAGAAGATAAACAAAAATAACAAAAGGACAAATACATGGAATTGTGCTCTTGTACACCTAAAAAGCAATCGGATTCAAGGATGTAAAATTATTCTTTAATCAATTAAATAACAGCACTTAAACTCGTCAGTTGTTTTACCAGAGGCTATGAGCGTAGGAGACAAAGAAAGGCTGAGACTAGATGATGCAGGTCTCTTCAGTTGGGAGAATTGGTTGAAAACAGAGTTGATTTGAGAGAACAGAGTACGACGGAATCGTGTTGTCGTGGGTTTCAACCCAAAAAAAACCCTTTCTTTTTGTTTTTTTTTTGGGCAAAAAAAAAGTAAAACTACCCTTAATCACCGCCCAGACCGCTTATATCCGCTTAATCACCGCCAAACCCGCCCAAACTTGACCTCCGCTTAATACCCCCGATTTTACAAAAATCCACGCGGACTAAGGACGCCTAGCGCCTCAGCGGCGCCTAGGCCGACTTTTCGAACACTGGTTTATAGAGTGTTAGACTAATCAAACTACCGATTTCCCGGTTAAGCTTCTTTTGGTCTGATTGGTTCGGTTAAATTGGACCATCTTGGTTTAGAATTATATGACAAGGTATATAAAAAAAGAACATGAATTAAGTGGTGAGGGTATAAATTAAGAAGGGATTTTTGCCAAATATGCCATATTTTAAAAAAAAGTTTTGGGGAATGCCACATTTGTCTCATTTTTCTGAAAATGCCACATTTTTACTGTTCACATGTGATTTTCGTGGACGAGATCTGATGGACAAATTATTAGAGTAAGTCATAGACTTGTCCACGAATTTCATTTTTCTAACTTGTCTACAAGAATTATATTAACGAAGTTGTCCACGAGTTCAAATTAGTTATCTATATTATTAAAGATAAGTTGTCTATGAAAGATAATTAAACAGAAAAATGTAAAGTTATTGAGATGGTGGACCAAAAAAGGATGATAGACCAAAAGAAGATGGTGGACCAAAAGAAGATGGTGGACCAAAAGAAGATGTCGAGGAAGATGAACCAAAAGAGGATGGTGGACCAAAAGAAGATGTTGAGGATGATGAACTAAAAGAGAATGATAGACCAAAAGAGGATGATGTGGATGAGGGTGGACCAAAATATGACGTGGAGGATTGGGTTTCTCGCCGGCATCTTTCTCCATATAATCTTGTCCATCATCAACATATTGTCCATCATTCACATCTTGTCCATCATCCACATCTTGTCCATCATCCGCATATTGTCTATCATCCGCATCTTGTTGATCATCGGCATCTTGTCCATCATCCTCATTTTGTCTATCATCCGCATCTTGTCCATCATTCACATCTTGTCCATCATCCGCATCTTGTCCATCATCCATATCTTGTCCATCATCTATATCTTGTCCATCATCCGTATTTTGTCTATCAACAGCATAGTGTTTATCAGGGGTATTTATGTCTTTTTAAGTAGATTGTGACATTGTGGAAAAGAAAAAGAAAAAGTGGCATTTTGACTAAAGTTTTTTACTATTCATGGCATTTTTATTAATTAACTCAATTAAGAATACCTTCTCCGTTGAACGAGAAAAGTACCGGACTAGTTACAGGTCAACGTATATATATATATAAGGTATATTTTCATAACACGACGACATTTGACAGCGTATATTTTCGATACATGTCCTCACTTAACAATTATTAAATTTTTTTAATTTATTTTCTTCAAAAATACATACATTACTTTTTATATTCACTAAATTTACATGATATTGATGTACTATAAAAAATATATTGACATTTATGCAATGTCCTTTTAGTAATTATATATATATATATCATTAATCAATATTTTATATAATTAACATAACATTATAATTTCGTAGAGGCATCATTTATAAATATTTTATATGATTACCATAATATAATAATTTAGCAAACAAGAAAGAATTAAATATTAATATTAGAATTTGGACAAAATAATTTTCCGATAATTAAAGATTTAAATATTAATATCATTATCTTGGAAAAATATAATGTGATCGTTATTAAATTCTTTACTAATTTCAAGGTATAAAAATATTATAATATTATAATAATTATTTGTTGACAAAAAAAATTATAATAATCGTTTCACAGTTTTTGTGTCAAAAGATCAAATCAATTTATTCTAAAATAATTCCAAGATATAAAACAATATGATATATATATATATATATATATATATTTTAATAGTAATCATTAAAACAATTTATTCCATATTAATTCTTTAAAATGTAACTCCCATGATGTTTGAATTTTTTTAAAAACAAATCTTTCATCATATGAATACACTTTAATGTATTAATTGCAATACAATTTTTGTTTTACAAAAAAAAAAAAAAAACCGACAAAAGCTATGGTATATTTATTCTTTGAAATGTAACCATAACTCCCATGATATTTGATAAAAACAAAAAACTGAAAAACCTCTCATACTACTACAAATTTATCTATAAATAGCTAAACAAAGTTTTCATCAAACATCATATTCTACCTCTCACATAATTTTCTAAATTTTGTAATATTTAACATTTTCCTTTATGTGACATTTGTAGGTTTTGAAATAAATAAGTTGAGTCTAAATTTTGGAACATATCTAGAAGTTAACATGTGAAATATGGTTATACATTATAAATATGGTTATACATATCTAGAAGGTCTTAGGCACATAACACATTCTCACTTATAATGTTGTTTCAAATGCCTATTTTGTGTATCAATATTGTAATTTGTTATTCTTTTGATCCATTTGATAAATTTTTAATATAAAAATTTTAGTTTTAGATCATAATTCATAAATTCTAATAGATTTTATATCTTAGTCACAATATTTATGCTACTTATTACCCATGCTATATTTTACACAAGTGTGTTTGTATGTATTACCCATGAAAATAAGTTTAAACAAATATTAACTGTTTTGAATATTATTACTTTCAATTTGTTCCTTAACATTACAACTGTTTTTGTATGTATTTATTAACTTTCTTTCCGATAACCATTTCTATGGTCCTTTATTTTATTTATAGGTTATGACTTTTGATGATGAGAAATGTTTTGCGATGGTTTAGGGTTTACGGTCAAGGAAGATTTGGATGTCTAGGTGATATATATCGCATGATATGGGTTCCCAAAGCCACGTGATTCTTCCAAATTAAGTTTTTATTTTCTTACACAGTTAAATCTTAATTATTTTCTTAAAATATAATTTAACATCTAATTTCTTTTTACAACATTATTGTTTGGGTTATACTATGTATGCACTTATATTCTCTTCTCATATGTTCCATTATTTTTTCTAGCCATATTTGATTGTTGATGATGTGATGATAGTGCTTACCCACAAGAAGAGCAAGGCAATGGATTTGACCATGTGTGAAAGTTTCATCAATATGCATTTAACAAGACTCACCTCTACCACGTGATTATCAAGTCGAAAGATCCAAAAAACCCTAAGCTAATCCCAATTTCATTCTAGAGAGAGGGAGATGGAGGGAAAGAGAGAGAAAAAGATGTCTTGGTGAAGTAGAAAGATTTGAGTTATCTTTTCTTCTATCCATCACATGATTTTAGAAATAAAAACACAGAAGACAAAAAAAAGATTATCTGGTGAATAATTATTTTACTAGATAATAACCCGCGCTAGTAGCACGGGGAATTTTTTTTATTTTGTTACTTGTTAATATTATGTTTATGTTGTATCATTCATTTACATGTTATATAATATAGTACTATATGGTGAATTTTGATTCATATTAAACTACTACCGATACCCGTATTGGACCCATTTTTCGGTTTGTATCCGTCCCGAAAAAAGGTACCCGCAACTTTAGGGTGGAGTGAAGGGTATAATAATTATATTATCCATGAAATAATGATCGAGTATCAGATATTATTTTAATTTTTGAGCATCTCGTTACCCGTCTTATTACCTGTCTTATTACCCGACTCATAAATACACGTTAATATTTTGTAGAATAATGTTACCAGCGTGAGGAAATATTTATGTAAATTTGGATTTGTTTGTTACAAAATAATAGTAGAAAATTTATTAATTCGATATATTTTATAAAATCATATATTTAATTTACTTAAGGTCATACTCTGATTTCGACCCGTAGTTGGTACTACTATTTTGATTTGGTGCAATATCAAATTCGTTAATTATACATTTGGTAAAGCCAAAAAAATCCAATAAAACATGTATTGACCCGTGATTTGGTATTACAAATTGATTTGATCGTGTTTAGATATCTTAATATACCAAATTTACAAATTGAAGTTATTGGTATAACATGTTGTATATTAATTTTATAGGTGAAAATTACAATTAGGTTATGTATATTATCAATATTATACACTTAGTATTGTTTATATAGTGAATATTGTGTATAAACAATTAAGTTTTAGCCAATTAAATAGTTTGTTATTATTTCCTAAGATTTATGAAACAATAAATAGAGTTTTATTATTTTTAAACAAATCTAAACTTTTCTTTTGTTAGTTATTAGAATAATTAAAATATAATAGCATTTTCGTAATATGTCACATTA
Source organism: Camelina sativa (assembly GCF_000633955.1). Classification (NCBI taxonomy): domain Eukaryota; kingdom Viridiplantae; phylum Streptophyta; class Magnoliopsida; order Brassicales; family Brassicaceae; genus Camelina; species Camelina sativa. The sequence continues at coordinate 22,725,931 of NC_025686.1, read as the reverse complement.
TAACTAGTTAAATTTTTAACAACATAGCTTAAATAAGTATATAGATATATTTTAAAAATATAAACAATGTTGTATCCTAATTTTAATATATATTTGTTATTATTAAATGATTTAGATATGTAAATATTTAATCTTAATTTTATAAATAAATTTAAGTTTTATAATTTTTAAATAGTTTGTTATTGTTTCCTAAGATTTCTGAAACAATAAATAGAATCTGTTTAATTATTTTATTACATAATTTCGAAATAATTTTATTATTATTTTATTAAATAATTTCGAAATTATTTTATTAATGATTTCTTTTAATCTAATAATTTAATAATTACTATTTTTTAGAAAATTATTTTCAGGTCACAACAAATTAATATTAAGATTCTGTTATTATATTTTGTATTAAAATACAATGGCATTTTGTGTAATATTGTACATAGAGTAGGGTTATTTGTTTAAAGGGTTGATTAAATAAGTATATAGATGTTCTCTCAGCTTATGCAGTTAACACTAAAAAAATAACTCAATAATACAATGATATGTTTTTACTCTTTTTTGTTGGTCATTTTGAGTATAATCTATACTAGTATTTTTGCAGCAGTTTTTGCTCAAAAAATCATTTTGGAAACAATTAGCATTTAATGCATTGTCTTTAATATTAGTTACCAAAATTTTCAAAATTAATTAAAGGTAAGATTTAAAAAAATATAGAAATCTCTCTATCTTATTCAAACATAAATATATGCTTCTCTTTCATTTTTATTTAAATTTAGATTTAATTAATCTTAAATTATTCTATAATACATTTAGTTAATAAAAATTGTGATTTTTTCCTGCATATGATGTAATACAAATTTTTAAAAATGGACATATATTACTCAATAGATGAATAAAAAATACAGATACAATATCCCACATCGCCTAAAAAAATTGGACAATAGTTCGGAGTCATACTATAAAAGAGACCAAAATGATTCATGATATAAATGAGTAGAAATCTTGATTTATCAGACATTCAAAATTAAAAAAAAAATTATTTAGTTTATTCTGGTTCTTAAAATCTTAAAAATATTAATAATATTTAAACGTTTATGATGTTTCAAATATTATAAATATTTAAACTTAATAAAAAGTTTAACTATTATAAATATTTCAACTTTTTAAAAAGTTAGAAGACCTTTAAAATATTAATAATATATTTAAACTTTTACGAAACTTCAAATATGAGAAATACACAACCATTTTAAGAATTCTAAGTATTATAATATTTAAACTTTATAAGAAGCGTCAATCATAAAATGTACATGGTTATACTCTTAATAAATAATATATCAACTCAATCTAATATTTATAATACAAAACAATAAATATTAAAAATTAATATGCTATAGTGCGAGTTAAATATCTCGGGACGGGGTTATATAGCTGGACGAGTTTTATCGATATTTATCAAAATTTAAAATATCATTAATTCGATATTACACTGGTAAAACATCATTTCATTATTTTGTTAACACTATCAGTATCAGAGAACAGACATATCTAATTATATTGATTAAATAAATATTATGTAAAAAATAAATTATATTACGGTATTATATGGTTTAAACCATAAAATTAAAAATTATTATATAGTTATAACATATTTAACCAACAAATACAACTTATAATTGAAATGTCTTAGTTATAAATAATTTGTTCCACGGTGTACCGCGGGTCCTAATCTAGTATATATATATATATATATATATATATATATATTAACAGAAAAGTATAACACAAAAAGGCAATTTTAATTTGCTATAATAATATATCAATATATATTAACAACATTTTTTTTACCCAATTCTAGACTAAAATTCTGTTTGCATTTAGAATGTTCAATAGATATAAAGTACGTGATAAAAGTATAGAAATATCTAACAGAGAATCTTTTCCAAATGGAATTAATCAAGAAACAGAAAGAATTCCACTTCTAGAACACAAATGCATTTGAAGTCATTTGTATAATTCATTAAGATTAAAATATTTTATTGCTAAAACATTCAATTTATAATAATAAAACTTTTAAGCATGTGTGAAGCATGCTACCTTTAGTTATCTAATTAATGAAATTAATTACATAAAGAATGAAAGAAGAGCATAAGTTTCGGCTCAAGATGAGGTTATTCGAGAAATTTAAGCTACTGTCTCGTCCTTCTTGGAGGTGTCTGGTTTTAGAAGACATTAATGTTTTATAGATTATGTTAAAAGCGGACAAACTAACACATAATGTCAATGCTCAGCAACATTTAATTTTATATGTAATCAGTGTTCTTTTCCCAACGTAAAAAATGATTGTGCATCAAAACATGAATAGCTTTATATATTATGGGATACACACTAAATATTTTAAAGTAACCTTTCATATTAATAAAAAATTTCAGTTTAATGCTTAACTAATCAATAGTCATTCATTTTAAGTGACTGAGAATACTTATTTATAAACAAAACAAATAACAAACATAAGATAATTTATCGAAACCCAAAATTTTAAATTTTAAATATTTTAATAAATCTAAAAGACTAAAATATGTTAAAATTATTATAAAGTTATCTCGCGCATCGCGCGAGCCTACTTCTAGTATATATATATATATATATATGCTTTCGAAGTAGTATTAATTCGTGAAAAATCTATCTTTTTGGGTAACATTTGTTGGATAACTCAACTTGTGGAAGAAGCTATCTTCTAAGAAATTGCCAAAAGAGATTGAATATGAAAAAGGAAAAGTTCCAAAATCAATAAGTTGTATAATGTTAATTCTAATAGGTTTAGGAGAAGCTTAAGTCTATAAATATAATAAATAGTCTATGGAGAGATGTTCTATAAGACTTGAGAGAGATTTAGTTTTGAGAAGTTTCTAAATCAATAAGAGAAGTGTTCTTATTTTTCAAGTTTTTTAATTCTTAGAACATTAAGCGTTCATTGAGTTTGGATAATTGGATGTCGTTTGCTTCCTTTTCTGTTTCTGAGTTATATGTACCTCGTTAGGGTTTTGCTTGTTGCGTAGGAATATTTGTTTGGGTCCTGAGGAAAACAGAAACTGAGAGTCTCTTATCTCTTGTTTTCCTTTTTCGACGTCTTGATAGGGAAATTTGTGGAGGGATTTTGGAAAGAGTTAGTTCTCAAATCTCAATCATGGATCAGTTACCTGAAGAATTGCTCTTGAGAATACTGTCGTTTCTGCCTACAATGAAAGAAGTTGTGGCCACAATGGTTTTGTCAAAACAATGGAAGTCTCTTTGGATGTTTGTGCCAAAACTTGTATACGATGATAGCTATAAAGACATTGATTATGAAAGATTTTCCCGCTTTGTGGACAGGTCTTTGTTTCTGCATGAGGCTCCAGTTATAGAAACTTTGCAGTTTAAACTTGGTCAAACATGTGGTGCTGAAGATATTAGAGTCTGGATTAGAGCTGCAGATAAGTGTTCTGTGCGTGAACTGCATATCCAGTTCGTCAGCCCTTCTAGTGCATCTCCAACCATACTTCCGAGGAGCTTGTACACAGGGTGCAGAATGCTTGTTACCTTGAGACTAGATAACGCGGTTCTTGTGGACGATGTTAGTTGTCCAATTTCTTTCCCTTCCCTCAAAATATTAAAGCTCGTATCCTTGAAGTATCCAGGTGGTGATGAATTTGTCAACAAGCTTTTATCAAGTTGTCCTGTGCTTGAAGAATTGGTTGTGATGCAGTGTCCTGATGACAATGTCACTGTTTTCACCGTTAGAGTGCCTTCTCTAAAGCGTCTACTCATGTGCAAATCATTAGAAAAAGATAGTGATAATGCACATGGTTTTGTGATAAATGTTCCTTCTTTGGAGATGTTGGAGATACTTGATTTTGCGAATGGGTTTTGTGTCATTGAGAATGAAATGCCTAATATTGTAAAAGCAACTATTGACGTTAATCAGACTCATATTGGGTGGAATATTCTGAGTTCTATAATTATGTCAGTCAAACGTCTCTATTTATGTTTATCAACCTCAGAGGTATTTTCTTCATAATTGCAAGTTGTGGTTTCTATCATTCTGCCATCTGCACGATTTGAAATAGTTGGTATTCTTGCGATCAGGTCTCTAGCCACTAACCTTTCTTGTACTTATATTGTCTTGTATGCATGCAGGATGCATATCATGTTGGTAGTATCTTCCACCATCTTGTAGAGTTAACGCTATGCAGATGTGATGAGCAGTGGTTGAACCTACTTCTTCGTTTGCTTGGAGATTCCCCTAAATTACGATCTCTCAGACTTATTCAGGTACATATGTAAATCTCAACCCAACTCATTCAGTGTCTTTGACCAGGTTGTTTTCCAATTCATTGTCTAATGTACTGTTTATATCAGTACCATGACAATCAGGCTGACGAACCGAGCCCCTGGATTGAACCGAGTTCAGTTCCTAAATGTTTGTTATCGAGTTTTGAAACTCTAGAATGGAGAGCCTATGAAGGAAAAGAAGAAGAGAAAGAACTGCTAGGATATATCTTAAGAAACGGAAGCTGTTTAAAAAAGGTAACTGTGTCCTCCATATTCACTGACAGCGACGAGAAACTTGAGATGGTCAAGGAGTTGACATTGTCCACTAGGTGTTCACCTACCTGTCAGCTTGTATTTAACTGAAGCTACAGTAAAACATGTCAAACATTACAACGTTGGGTTATGTTTCGTTAATGTTAGATATACTTTTGATGTTTTTTCCTTTTCCAAATTTAGCACTTTGAATTTCTCATTTTCTTTTTGCCCAAGTCTCTGCGTACTAGAAGAAAGAAGGAAACGTAGTATTATATTTCCTTGGTTTATATGCAAGCATCACTATCATCTTATGGGGTTTTGCTCCATTACTCTAACTTTTTATTAGGTACGTACTGTCACACTATACCCTCTAATAAAACAAATGTGTTATTCTTACAAACTTTATCACATAACTTTTCTAATGTTAATTAAGTTTAAGCTATATATATATATATCAGAACCGGCGCAGAGGGCCACAAGCCCAATTATTTGTTTGTGCCTGTTTTTAAATATTTTTCAAGGAAAAAATAATGAAAAAGGGAATATTAGTGCTGCGGTTCGAACTCGGAACTATTACCACTAGGATAAAGAGACATTTGACGAAAAAAAGGCCGATTATATGCATATATATTTTACGGCCGCAAGTAGATGTTGGGTCTTCCGCCGGTATATATAAATCAATACAATAAAAATAGGATGCCTTGCTCTCCTCATCTGACACATCAGCCTCAACATTCAAGCTGGTGTTGACACCTCATAAAAAATCAATAGCCTATCAAATTAAAACGATTAATACACATCCGCTTTTTTTTTGTCTAGGTGTACACATCTTAAGCGATTGATTTTATTTGTTTTTCTTCTTTTTCCTCAATTGATCGATTTCGATGGTCGATTCATTTGTTTTCCTCTCAGTTTGTTGGTTGTCAACTGATTTCTTGAGGTTGAAGAACATGTATCTCCAATCAATTTATCAATCTATATTCGGTTTTGTTGATTGTCAACTGATTTCATGAGCTTCAATGAAAGAGTGAGAGACCGGCCTCGGGGAAGATGAGGATAGCTAATCCTCAAGTAGTATTGTAGTAGACTTGTTCGGAAAACTTAATTTAGTGAGTTTTGGGTCTTTGGGGAGAGTAGCGGTTCAAATTTACAATTGCTATAGCAGTTTTAGGCAGCTGAACTTCATATGTATGTTTTCTAGGGATTTTTCCATGATCTATGTTACTGAATCGTTTGGCTTTTGAGTCTTCTTACCATGTTTTTTTTATTTGGTCAAATCCTGATAACTTTGGTTAAAGAATTAGGAACTTCTCTGTTTTTTTTTTTAACTTCGAACGTATCTTAAGAGGAAATTTTCGAGGTTTGTTTCATCTCCTAAATTAAACCCGATGTACGTTAACACAACCCCCAAAACTCTTCAATTGCCCTTTTTTGATATAATAGTTCATGTTATGTTTGAGTTCCATTTATATTTTAAATCTTATAGACCAAAAGAACAATCCAGGTAGGGTGCGAAATGAGAGTTCTAATTCACATGGTAGTGCTTCTCAAACAATGGGATTCAAGGCGTTCATAAAGGAAAGAAAAGAGTCTCCAATTTCTAATTTTAGTACATAGCACCAGGTTTGCTAACTTCATCATCTATAAACGGACATTTGTATTTCGTGGGACTTCATTTTGTGTAAACGATCTAATGTCATTTCCATAGCAGAATGATCTGGGCAAGACTCACGGTGCATCCTTTCCTAACATCATTATCAAGGTTAAACTTTCACATCTCTTATGTTTCGAAATGAATTGCTTCTTCTTTAATTACTCTGCTTGCTTTTTCACAAGTCTGGTGGAGTTGTAGCCACGGACAAAGATTACCAGCAAAGTTGAAGGACGTTTAGGATTCAGGTAAATTTTTTCAATCATATCTTTTATTATTCAATTTTCATGCCTTTGGAAATGAAATTCAAAATTAAAAAGCTTAGTTTTCCAGAAATATTTTTACGGTCTATCGAAAAAACTCTCTCTGTATGCCAATACATCAAGTTTTAGTGATATGCAAGTCTTCTGAATTGGTGGTGGACCACAAGCTCCAATATCACCTCTGCCAATCAGGTCCAACCGGGTGTCAAATCTGTTGAGGGTGACGTCTGTAAATATCGATGATCAGGATCTGCTACATTTTTTTATCGATGTCTCATACGCAAAAGTACCAGACCAGATTGACTCAAGGTAATCTCTAAAAGTTCTTGTTGTGTCCAAAATTAAAAGCTTTTGTTTCTTTTGGTCCTCACGTTTCTTTGATGTTTCTTTCTTTTCTCTTTGTTTTTTATGATTCTTCTGTGTTTGTGTTATTGTGTAAATGATGGAAGTTGATATACTGAGGATGAAGATAACGTATTTAGCACCACTCCCTGGGAACTTACTTAGCAAGTTCTTGATCGCTGGATCTTTTTCATGGCTTGAGGAGTCGAGGTGATTTGGTTAGAGAAGAGAGAGGTATGTTTTGTGCTTTCAGAATTACGCATCAGCTCAAATATGTTACTTAAATTACAAGTAGCCCTTTTTCCTATACAAAATGGATATTATTTGCTTTTATGATAGGAGATGATAAGCTCTGGACAAATGCCCATTGTGTGGAACATGAAGTTTACTTTTCTTCTTGGACTTCATTTGTATATGTTGTTTTCCTATTATGGACTTTTTGTATCCTTTGTCATTTTATTAACTCTTATCTCATAACTTTTGATCTGATTAAAGTTAAGAGAAGGGAAGATGATAGAATGTATGTGGCCAAATAATGATTTGGCTTTAATATTAGTTTTCTTTTAATAAAAATTAAATATTAATGTGATTTCTATATCATTTATATATATATATATATATATGACAAAAATTATTACTGATATTTTAAAATTTTATCTTCTAAAATTTAATAGAGAAACAAAAATTCAATTTAATTTAATGATAAAAATAAAATTTGAAAAATGATATTTATAATGATAAATGATAAATTTTTGAAAAATTGTTTTGCATTTACTTTTCAATAATTTTAAAATACATTATTAGTGATAAAAATTATGTTTAATTAAAATAAAAATAACTATTATAGTTACATCATTATTTATAACTATTATATATATATATATATGTTGGTCTATACCGCTGATGGAATCATTTTTTGGTTAATTTTTGTGTGCCCGTTAAAACATAAGCCATTTCAAGATTTTAAGTGATAAAATCATTTAGTAATTTATTATTGGAGTTGAAAATTTGAAGGTTTAAAGTCGAAGTGCCACTTGTTCTTTTTAAGGAGATTTTCTCTTAAATAACAGATAAGTAAATTTAAGAATAAAAAGCTTTTTCTTCTCAATCTTCTCAGTTCTTCCTGATTAACATTTGGGTCGAAGAAATTAGAATTGAGTGATTAATGTATGATATATGATTATACACTAATACTGTAGACTTTTTTTTAAAGAAAAGCATGTTTAATGGAGCATGACTTTAGAGTTCAGATTATATATGAATAATTTTTTAAAAATGAAATTCTTTTTAAATTAAATTAGAATTTAAACACAATTATATTTTTCAATAATTCAATATATCTAAAACCAGTATTAAAAAGTATCTCGCGGCGTAGCGCGGGTCTAACCTAGTCTTATATAATATGACAAGATTTTTTTTAACTTTGCCTATCGTTGCGACATTTGGCGTTCTATTTTAGCGACAAGTGTACTTACATTAATTTAAAATTTGATATTTTAAAATTATTTACTCTACCAAATCTTTAATTATTTTTGGTTAGTATTATTTAATACTATTTTATAGCAAAAGTCTATATAGTTTATTTTTGAAACAACCCGACCCCTTTTTTTTCTTTTTAATAATTAAATACAATATATAATTAAGTATCCCATACTACTTAAATAAACAAACCAACCCACACCCGGTAACCAACCAATAATAAACCAACATCCAATTACATGCACAGCGGAAACATATCAATAATACAAAACCAATACAATAGCATTTCTATCCATTCTATCCAGCAACCTAACATATCTCTGTCCAAGGTTCCATCCTAAACAATATAACAAAGACCAACAACACACAAACGAGACCCTAGTTCATCCTCCTCCTCATCGCCATGATTCCACGTCACATACCTGCACACCACAAACAACAATTGAGATGCGTAAGTATTATCATAAATACTTAGTGAGGCCGTCCTCCCATCTACTGGGTTATACACACAAGCATATGAGACCCTCAAGTTTAAGCAAAACAAACAACACACAACAATACATCAAACCAGGAAATCAAGTCTCGACTGAGACCAGTGTCGACCGATGCCTCACGGTGTCGATCGATGCTACAAACAATGGTGTCGACCGATGCTAAACAGTGTCGACCGATGCCACTCCAAATGGTGTCGACCGATGCTTCCTAGTGTCGATCGATGCCTCCTCTGCAGACACGATCTGCGCGAAACCGAACATCGAACTCTCCTTCCCAATCATCTCGAATCCGTCTCAAACTCACCCAATTACCTCAGAAATCACTGGGAATCACAAAAGCAACGAACCCAAGCAACAAAACAACACAAACAACAAAGAAAACACACAAACAAGAGAGATCTCATGCTTAGATCAACCATGGTCAAGCACTCACCTCAAGAACAGGAAGATTGGATTGAGAAACGTGGAAAACAACACCTCCAGAAGCTCCCCCTTCGTTTCCAGCAACAACTAACCCTCCTATAGCCTCAGATCTCTCCAAAAACTCCAAGAACAAGCCCAGAAAGTCACAAAAACGTTTCTCTCTCTTTTCTCTCTTTCTTTCACTAAGCGGCGACCAAATAACTCCCCAAAAACCCTTAAACTCGTCCTTAGACGCTTATAACACGATTTAGGGATTTAATTGAACCAAACCGAACCAATTCGGCAATTAATCAAACCGGCCGAACCCAGAAATTAGTGGTGTCGATCGATGCCACTAGGGTGTCGATCGACACTCCTCCCAAAATCACAAAATCTGGTTCGCGGATGTTACAATTCTCCCCCACCAATATGGATTCGTCCTCGAATCCCGCAAAACCGTCCAATTGTCAAGGACCTCCGTGCCACCGTCAACACGGCCCGCACGTCCCCGACCGGACTAAATACCGTCAGCCAAGGTTTCCCGTGCACTGTCGCAACAGCCCGCACACCTCCGACTGAACCACGAGGTCTCCCTCTAGTCAATATACTCACATCAAAGACACTATTTGCTCACAACTCAGTGCTTCCCCCGTCCGTGGTCGCAACCAACGAATCATGCCGGCTCGCTATCAGGCCAACCGCCTTAAGCTACGGCATCCAGGAAGTCACTCACACACACACTCCCCCCGCTCTCAGGTCGCAACCTTCGAGTCATACCGGCTCACTGCCAGGCCACAGCCTACAGCTACGGTATCCAGGGAGTCTCACACGCCCACTCCCCCCGCTCTCGGGTCGCAACCCTCGAGACATACCGGCTCACTGCCGAGCCACGGCTCACAGCTACGGTATCCAGGGAGTCTCAAATATCCCGCTCTTGGGTCGTCACCCAAAAGCGCGCTCTCGGATCGTCATCCGAAGCAAACATACCACTCCCACTCTCTGGCCACAAAGTCCATCGAGCTATCGGTATCACATGAGTTGGGCCCACACAATCCTGAGCAAACAAGTCCGATGTCAACGAGTATCTCCCGACTAGATCTACCTCAACACTTTCCATTTCTGGAAACTTCTATTTTTTTAGAAACTTTCCTCTTTTAGCATTGCGCCTTCACAAAAACTCATATCCCAAACACCACCATGACCACCACTCGGTCACCCTGGAACACCCTACCCCCAAGGTATTTCCATACACTTTTCAAAAATAGAAAAGCTCTAACTCCTATAAAACTTTCCATTTATAGCAACCTTCTATTTATGGAAACTTTCCATTTATAGAACTCCCGAGCTATTTCCTTTCCACAAGACACACGAGTCAAAAATCCAAATGAACTCCATTTGCAATACATCCACTTACACAACTCACCGCCAACGGTATTTCCCGATACCGGCGTGATCTACCACTTTCCAACAACTTTTCAATAGCCAACTGCAACCACCGCACAGAAGCTAAAAACACTACACAGCTAACAATACACAAAATCACTTACCATGGAATCTCATTAAAGGCTCGAAAAGGATGATACTAGGACTCCATACCACATGCAAATTGACTAACTACTCATAATCAATTCTACCACACAACATCATGCATCAAGCAACAGGAAAATAATTCCACCAATTAAATTCCTATACCACTCTAAATCATTCACTTAACCATCCTAGAACCGTATGGGCTCTGATACCAAAATGAAACAACCCGACCCCTTTTTTTTCTTTTTAATAATTAAATACAATATATAATTAAGTATCCCATACTACTTAATTAAACAAACCAACCCACACCCGGTAACCAACCAATAATAAACCAACATCCAATTACATGCACAACGGAAACATATCAATAATACAAAACCAATACAATAGCATTTCTATCCATTCTATCCAGCAACCTAACATATCTCTATCCAAGGTTCCATCCTAAACAATATAACAAAGACCAACAACACACAAACGAGACCCTAGTTCATCCTCCTCCTCATCGCCATGATTCCACGTCACATACCTGCACACCACAAACAACAATTGAGATGCGTAAGTATTATCATAAATACTTAGTGAGGCCGTCCTCCCATCTACTGGGTTATACACACAAGCATATGAGACCCTCAAGTTTAAGCAAAACAAACAACACACAACAATACATCAAACCAGGAAATCAAGTCTCGACTGAGACCAGTGTCGACCGATGCCTCACGGTGTCGATCGATGCTACAAACAATGGTGTCGACCGATGCTAAACAGTGTCGACCGATGCCACTCCAAATGGTGTCGACCGATGCTTCCTAGTGTTGATCGATGCCTCCTCTGCAGACACGATCTGCGCGAAACCGAACATCGAACTCTCCTTCCCAATCATCTCGAATCCGTCTCAAACTCACCCAATTACCTCAGAAATCACTGGGAATCACAAAAGCAACGAACCCAAGCAACAAAACAACACAAACAGCAAAGAAAACACACAAACAAGAGAGATCTCATGCTTAGATCAACCATGGTCAAGCACTCACCTCAAGAAAAGGAAGATTGGATTTGAGAAACGTGGAAAACAACACCTCCAGAAGCTCCCCCTTCGTTTCCAGCAACAGCTAACCCTCCTACAGCCTCAGATCTCTCCAAAAACCCCAAGAACAAACCCAGAAAGTCACAGAAACGTTTTCTCCCTTTTCTCTCTTTCTTTCTCTCCAAAAACACAAACGGCGACAAAAGAGACTTTCTGAAACCCTCAGTTCGTCCCCGACACTTAACAAAACGATTAGGGTTTTAATTGAACCAAACCGAACCAATCAGCAATTAAATCAAACCCGACCAAACCGGAAAAACATGGTGTCGATCGATGCCAACAAGGGTGTCGATCGACACCCACACCAAAATTACAAAAATTGGTTCGCGGATGTTACAATTTTGGTAAAAAAAAATTGTTTTACAAGAATTTATTTCGTTTAATTTAATTTATACGTTTTGTAAATTCCGCACTAACTTTTCTTTATATTTCTTTACTCTTCGTCTACCAAAGCTTTAATTATTTTTGGTTTTTAATTTAGTATTATTTCATATCAAATATCTCTATAGTTTACTTTTGTTAAAAAAAAGAAAATCTATTTTACAAGATATATTTATTCTATTTTGTTTTTACGATTTATAAATTTTTCACTTATTTTTTTATCACAACCGTAACCTATTACTTAACTTTTTTTATCGGTTTCACATGTTAATATTTACTTTTTTTGTCAACATGTCAATATTTACTATATATTAAATTATAATAATGTAGAGTTGTGAGAAATTTTCATTTGGCACCACTCTATTTGTTTAACATGTGTCATTTTGTTCAATTTTAATGAAATAAAAGACACATTATTGCTAATCTAAAACTAAATTGTCTACACACATTTTTTTAATTTGAGACATTTTATTTGTTCAGTTTCTTTAGATTACACTTACTTCTCTCAATCAATTACCTTTATGACATTATGGTGGACGTTTTCTTTTGTTCAAACTGTTCATGTTGCAATAATGCATTGACCAGATTAATTACAATTAATAAGATTTATAACTGTATTTATTGCCATGAATGTGATTACTGAGAATAATGTGTCAATGGAATTCCTTACAAACTTCAAATAATGTTTAGTGTTATTATATAAGATCCAATGCTCACATGACTAATTATGAAGAAAATGATCACTCAATATGTCTTTCTTTTCCCATCATTTCCCATGGTACTTTTTTTTTTAGTTTTTTCTTATGAAGTTTTCTTAATAAACATGATGTCTTGCAGTATGATAATTAACAGATTAATTTCTCTATGACTATTTGAAGAAATCGTCTACAAAGCCATGTCAATGTTTTTTTTTTTTTTGGTATCAGAGTTTTGTCAATATTTATTAGCCTCTTTCCAAGGATTATGTTTTATGATAGTCATGATTTAAAGTTTTTGCATTGTTTTGTAATGTGATTTTTCTAACTTTCAAACTATAGTTGGAAGTCTTCAGTGATGAAGATGAGTCTAATGCTTGACTCCTAAAACACAATCTCTTTGGTTTTGAATATTCACTCATAATATTATAGTTGTAAGTCCCTTAGATTTCTTCTCTTTAGTCCTCTGATCTTCAACTGCAATATATTTCTAATTTTATGTTTTGTAAATTTGCTTTGTTTTTCGTTTTTAAAAGTTCTTTATCCCCATTACAAAAAAAAATATTTGCATATTGATAAAAAGATTGAGCCTAATTTTACCGTGTAATGCATATATATATGGTCAAAAGATCACGAACTTCTTTATGCCTCTTTGGAATCACTTCCCAAACTTACAACATCCTTTCGCATTACACAGAAAAACATTACAGAGACCTATTGTAAAATATTTAATATATATATATATATACACATATTGTAATCGTTAAAAGTGGTATAAATTAACAAGTAGATTAACCTGTACAAAAGAAAAACTACTTTTATATTGCATTGGTATTGTTTGTGTTACCAATCATACATTATATCTATTTTCCTGTAACCCTTACTCCATCCGTCATTATGCCGAAAAAAACTTACACCATTTCCAATGATTATTTATAATTTTTTGTTTGAATTTCTATTTTACATTTAGAGTATAATTTTGAAGAGATATGGTTTAGTATTTAGAGTATAAGAATAAAAGCATGATGCTATTTTAGTATTTTTAGAATATTAGAAATGATTTGCTAAATTTAAAACCAAAACTTATTTTTATGCAATATATGAAAATTGTCCTTCTTTTAACACACTTCATAATTATAAACTTATAAATGTATGTATTTAAATTCTTTTCAAGGTATATAAATAATATCAAGTACATTTCATATATAATTTAACGAAATTTTATTTTACATACAAAATATTTGATTTTATAACCCACACATCGCGTGGGTAACTTCCAAGTTTTATATATTAGAAAAATGATTTATTGAAATATATGTGGGGTACTTGCGGATCTCACGAATTCAAGCGGGAGGGATGCAAATACATTAACGACTCAAAATATTTAAATCTGTTGTAGGATGGCTTAGCGGATGGGTTTGACCCGGTTAACAATTTAATTTAAATTATTTGGTTCATGAAATTTTAATTTTTTTTACGGTCCATCTGATTTGATAGTTCAAGATTTTGATAGAAATCTAATCGATCACTAATTCGGTTCACATTCGATCCACATCCGCCATCATGTCAATTTAAAATTTATGGTGAAATGATTACTATTTTAAAACTTTATAAATTTGATGAATTTAAATCAATATAAGTTTGTATTATAAATGTTATAATAAATAAATATATTTACAAATATAATATTTCAAACAAAAATTTCACTCCGTGCAACAACACATGTTATTACCTAGTTAGTTACTATTCATAAAAAGAACAATTTGAGCGATCTAAAAATGTCCACTTCAGCTTTTTAAAAACAATCTCTTAAAATGCCATGTCAGCATACTTGGTCTGCATGTGTGAAACATAAATTTAGGCTAGGAGATGCCTACGAGTTGCGTCCAACCAAACAAATAAGGAAGATCAAACGTACATGCGATCGAAAGAAGATTAAATAAGGAAAACATATGAGGAATTATAAGAAGGGTTTGGGACATAGCGAACGTCAAACGTACATGCTCCGATCCAATTCGATTTTGCACTCATATCTTGGTTTTAGGTGGTTATGATTGCACTCATCTCATGTTTTCAGGTGGTTAATATATTTCGATTTTGCATTCAACTTAGTTTTGTTGATTATTTACACAATAATGGAGACATGTATTTTTTTTGTTTTTAATATTAAATATGCAAAGAGAATCTTGATGGAGTGTAAAATTTGACCCTTATTTAACATTTATTCAAAAAAAAAAAAAAAAATTTGACCCTTCCATTTTAAATTAATGTTGCTAATGTGTAATATTGTATATAAGGGTATGTATTGACTATTGTTCGGCTCTTCAGTTAAGCAAGAGAAAAAATCATTGTTTTGCTTGATCAATAATGTATATGATGTCTCTGTGTTTTTTTTTGTATATTTTTTTTTGGATTTAATTAGGACTAATATGTATCTGAAAAGTAGAAGGCTGCGATTTATAGGAGATCATGTACTTTTTATTTGGACAAAATAGGAGGTCATATTCATGCAGTCAATTTGGCTAATGATTTGCATCTTATTAAGGCGTAATGTTTTTTTTTTCAATTATTGGGCCACAATAAGCTGATCCATTAGCTAAATTCTTACGAATATAGGGAGCGGGACTAGATCCCTGGTGTGATGATACCTTGTGCATTAAAGACTTACGCCTTAAAGGTCACTAAGGTCACTTCACTTAAAGGCGTAATGTTTTTAAACAAAATCTTTGTTTTTTGGAAAAGTTTGATAATAGTCAACGTTCAACTTTAATAATATTCATTTATGACGTGACTATCTATACTATTAATTGGGGAGCACACTTAAGGATAAAAAAAAAAAAAACCATGTATGACATACAATGCTCTACAAAATAAAAAGGGAAAGAACAAAGAAAAAAAGATTGAGGGCAAAGAGGTAATCTGTTTAAATATAAACACGGGGATCCAAAGTGTTTGGAAATAATCTTATTCGGATCTTTGATATTCTACATGGATGTCCAAACAAGTAAGTTCTCGAAAACCTCTTGAGTAAAATTTAATGTAAAATTTGAAAATACCAACCATATAATATTCGTTAGTCATCTAACCTCCAACGAATCAGGGATTCTAAACAAACACGTTTTAGACAACTATACCATTCACCACAAACGTCGCCATAGTATTCATTGCCATATCTGTTCGTCAATTTTTCTGCACAAAACACGGCGATCTTTGCTTTAACAGAAAATACCATTAAACTGTTTTTGCTATAATCATCACCACAATCAATCATTTCCATATCGTAATTTAATTTGCTAAAATTATGCAAATGAAAACAATAAAGATTTTAAAAACTTACCATTCCTAATATCATGTTTTACAAAAATTGTCGCTATTTTTGTTAACAATCATCCTCTACCGTATCTCTTCAAACAAATTATCTATACGAACATGAAATGAAAATCTGGAATTGATTTTCCGAATATTCTATCATTACCAATATCGCAACAACTCATAACCAATATTTCTATATAAACAAGAGAATACGCCATACACTTAAATATGTTTAGGCTTTTACAATATCTACTATACTTGCAATGATGACCCGTTTTTATATGTTTGTAGCTGAGTAAAGAACATACCTAAGTTCAGATTCTATAGATCCAGCTGACAAACGGTATGAAAACAATCTAGTGCTTACACCTGATTTCTAAAATAGTCTTAAGGTATCTGGAGTCCCTAACCATCAAATATGATTGAAGGTTGGTAGTCCAATAATGTTATTAAGGAATATAGATCCAAGAAGAGGGTTGATGAATGGTACAAGGTTGCAGATTAACACAAATGGCTGAGTTTTTTTTGGAAAATATTGTGATTACAGGAGATAGAGTCGGTGACAAAGTGTTAATTCCAAGGATATTGCTCACTCCTTCTGATACTAAACTACCATTCAAAATGCGTCAGAGATAGTTATCTTTAGTTGTTGCTTTCGCAATGACTATTAATATAGTCAGGCACAGTCTTTGGATTTTGTTGGACTCTATTTGCCTAGACCATGTTTTCACATGGTCAGCTCTATGTTGCAGTGTCAAGAGTGACTTCTAAAAAGGGTCTGAAGATTTTGATTGTGGATAAAGACATAAACCTTCTGTAGGAAACTATGAATGTTTTTTTGAAAGAAGTGTTTTGGAATTTGAAATAACTCGCTTAGAAAGTGTTCATCAAGGTAAGAGTACTTCTTTAGTGTTTTTTTGTATTTAAATATTTTAAAGATATACATTTCTACGAATTTTTGAACATATAACCTATAAACACTTCTGATATTTGAAAAGGATTATGACAATGGATGAAAAGACTGTCGACGATGGGGTAGAGGAGTATGGTTTCTGTTGCAGAGAAATGTTTACTAAAAAATATTTGTTTCCTTTGTAAATACTTTTTGAAAATCTCAAATAAAATTGTGTTGTTTAATTATTCTTTGTTAATCATAAACAATCATAAAATTTAGACAAGATTTAAACGCCAAAAAATTTAGATGAATATGGAACTTGAAAAACTTACAAGTATCAAGTGATGTTGTATTCTTTACTCGACTGCCAGTTTATAAGTGTAGTCAACATAATCTAAAAACAGAATCAGCCTAAAAAAAATTGTATTAGTGTTTTGTAAACTTAAAAGCCAAGTAATTGTTTAAACTTAACATTGATTTAAATACTTATCTTTGGTTTAATCGTAGTCCTCAACTGTTTCATATCCTGAGAAGGTCAATAATACACAGATTTAAAAAGAAGAATTGACAAGTTAAAAATGTAATTTCATAAGATTTTTATAACAGAATATGAAGCAAACTAATTTCTAAAGGATCAAAAAGTCGATTACTTTGGACAAATTCCACGTTAAGTCTATATTCAAACAAAAGACATCAATTAGTTTACAAATCCAATAACAAATTAAAATTTTGGTTTAAATAGAGAAATAGATCAAACCATTTACTTACAAGTTCAATCGATTTCCAAGAACATCAAAGAGAATATTGCGGATAATGCCATGAACAGTAACATTGTTTCTCTCCAATGTCATTTTCCTTAAAACATTTTTTAAAATGCCATATGACCCACTTTCATCTATTTAAAATGACAAAAATACCCTTTATTTTTTTTCTCTCTGGATCGCTCATCTCTCATCTCTCTCTTTTCTTATTTCCTCTTTCTTTTTTTCTTCAACAACAAATAAATCACTACACATGATATATATTTCTTCTTTCTTTCTTTCTTTCTTTCTTATCTTTGTTGTCTTTCTTTCTTTCTTTCTTATCTCTGTTTTCTTTCTTTCCCTTATTTTCTCTCTCTCTCTATTTGAAGATATTAATTCTCAAATCTGCTTACTTTTTTGTTCTCTATTACTCAGATTTGCGGCTCAGGTGGTGGACACAAGTGTTGGAATCCAAGAAGCCATCATTGGAAATCAAACTAGGTATTACTTTATAGACCAGATTTAGAAGAGAGGATTCAGATCTGGTCTACCGACATTTGTCTATCAGTGGACTCCGCTTGTCTATTGTACGATTAGTGTGGGCAGACCTACAGGGGTGGACCAATTTTTTGTTATCGAAGGACAAGTGTTGTCACCAAGCGGATCTGGTCCACTAAGAAAAACCGGTGGACAAAAACGTGGTGGACATTACTTTATAGACCAGATTTACAAGAGATGATTCGAATTTAGTCTACCGATATTTGTCTATCAGTAGAATTTGCTTGTCGATTGTACGATTAGTATGGGCAGACCTAATGGGATGGACCAATTTTTTGTTATTGAAGGACAACTGTTGTCACCAAGCGCATCTGGTCCACTAAGAAAATCGGTGGACAAAAACGTGGTAGACGAAAACCTGTCCAAGCATTGATTTTGGTCCACCGGAAAGGATCTCCATACATGAAGGGTGAAAAAATGGTTTTATGTTATTGATAGACAAATGTTGTCAAACCAAACAGATTTGGTCTACTAAAAGTGCAGAAGACATAATTGGGGTGGACAAGTGTTGTCAACAATGAGGATCTGATCATTTCTCAGACCAAAGAAGCTAAATGTAGTGAACAAAAACTTGGTTGCACAATTATTTTTTTTTTTATTTTTATTTTCTTCTTGTAATTAAAGGGTAAAAATGTATTTTACTTCTATGGCATAAAACAAAAAAGTGGCATTTCTAAAGAGAAAACAAAAAAATGGCATTTTTCACAACTTTAGTTTTGAAAATGACATTTCTCATAAAATTCTCAACATCAAACATCAGTGACTTTAATGGTGGATCTGAGTTTTTCCTAGGGAAAACGTTTGACGTGATTGATGAAGTATAAAGAACACTGTTTAGAAAGCCACTTTCCTAGAACAGAAAAAGGAAATTAAAATCTTCGTAAACAACAAAATCTAAGGTTCCAAGGCAAACAACAAATTCAATTGTTAAACGAAATTGAAACGACTGTTCCAACTGTTAACTTACCCGTTCAGAGAATCAATTCTCCAACTGTTAAGATATTGATGAAGTTTCTGGATTTTAGGAAAAAGGGAATATCAATTTAGATTCAGCTGTAATCGTATTTGTTTCGTTGTGAATTTGATTCGAAGAGGAGTGGAGAAGAAGACCCAACATTTTTTGTCTTTCGTTTCATTTCCGTTTTTTTTTAATTACAAAAATCCTTTCACAAATCAGAAATGGAATATGTTCAACGAAATTACGGCCCAATTAAATTGAAATCATACAGGCCCATTACCATTTTGTGAGTATTCGTTACCAACTAATCCAATACTATCACTACAAACATTTTTATTAAAATTACTACTAAATTTAATAAAAACCTACAATAATAACACAATTACAAAAATATAAAATTAAACAAGTATTAGTTTAAGAAACACAAATATGAAAAAAAATAAAAATAAATTAACCCTGCACGTATGTGCGGGTCCGTCACTAGTGTTTCTTAATATTGGAGGCTAATTTCTATAAAAAATGACATTTAGTACTCGATTTAAAGTTTAATAGTTTTACCTATTTATAACAAAATAGGTAAGTGTTTTGGATCCACACGTATGTGTAGGTTTTATTTGTAGATGTATTTGTTGAATAACATCTATAATATAAAATTATATTGGTTTGCTTTAAACGTCTGAATTAAGGGATGATATAAGTGAGATGTAGACGCCACCAGCATTGCTTCTGGTTCTCCTAATCTACATTTGGTTTTAAATAGAAAAACAAACCCTGCACAACTGCTAAAACTAGGACATTGACCTAAGACAAAAGAAAACTTGCACAACACTACCTTTCCTAATGAACTACGTGCTAAATAAAGCCATGGAGACAACACCATGAAGCAAACAATCAACTCCAACAACAACCACCAAATATAGCTCTGGTCAAATCACCTTTTTAGACCCTGCAGCTACAAACAAAAACCCATTGTAACATATTATCAACTCTTCCAGTAAGTTCAAATTCTTGGTAACAGGGTCTAAAACCAGCTCTACATCTGTTAAAAATAACAATGAGTACCTTATGATATATCATGGTTTTTAGCCATGATATAAGTCTTATTTATAGAGTCTTTTTGGTATTTTTAGAGTCTTTTTGAGTCTTTATAGGATTTAGCATGGATGAAAGCATAATGGAGCTAAATAGGAAGATTTGAAGCTTAATCAAGCATTGAGGCTGAGCTACGAAGTTGGGAGACATGTTCAGAAGGGTGCATCGATCGACACAACATATGCATCGATCGATGCTAGGCCAAAGTCGAAATCGGAAGTTTCTCTCACAAGTTTTGAAGATTTACAAAGCTGCCCTAAAGTTTTCCATATTTGCATCATTAGTCACTGGACGTGTTTAGAAATATAAATAGGATTTTTATGGTCATTGTTTAGACCTAAGCTTTATTTTTTCCTGCAATTTTTTAGAGCAAAACCCTGAGAGATTTTTGAGAGCTTTTGGAGAGAAGAATCAAGACTCCTTTAGAGAAGATTCAGAACTCCTTTTCTTCTTCCTTTAATCTCTTAATACTATCTATTTTATTCATGATTTATGTTTTTACAATTATGTCTGAGTAGATTTGCTTGTTAGGTTTAGAATTTCTCACTAGGGATTTCATGGATTGTTAGATTTGTTAATTTAGGATTCATTATCTTTCTTGTTCTTCACCATAGATTGTTCTTAATGCTAGATCTTTGATTAGTCATCTGGATTTAGATCTTAGGATTATTAATTGATATGAAAGTATAATTGATTTTCCTAATAAAACCTTTGGTGAGCAAAATTACTTTTTACAAAGAGATTTGAATTAGTGATTTTGTGAACTTATCTAAACCTGATTTTATTGCTGGTTTTTAACTTGAATTTTGCAAAGAGATTTGGATTTTCTGGTTTTAAAACTTAGATAATATTTGCAGTGAGAACTGATTTATTTTATAATTGTGTTTAGAGTTCAAGAACGGTGCTTAATTGTTGAATCCTGCTTGTTTAATTAATTGATCTGATTTTCCATGATTTCCTGAGAATTTCCCTGAGCCTAGCGTTTATTCCTATTGATTTACAACTCCTTTATTTTTTGTTTTTGCATTGCTATTTAAATTACAATTTTGGTTTAGCATAATTAAAAGATTATCAAATCTATTGTGTGAATCTTGACTTCTTGTGGATTCGATCCTAAATACTACATTGACCTCTTAATTTGAGAGAGTAGCCGTAGGGTAAATTTGAGCATATCAAATTTTGGCGCCGTTGCCGGGGACTCTTTTGATTCACCATTAGATTAAAATCTTTGATTTTGTCTAAATTTTTCTTTTTCTGTTTCACTCACACGCTTTTGTTTCTTTTCTCTTGTGTGTTTCAGGTACATGCCTAAGCCTAGCACCAGGAAAAATCCTACTGGTCTGGTTGTGAAGCTTACAAACCAAGAGCTAGGACAACTAGAGCGTGAGAACACAAAAGCAGCCACATCAACAAAGATGGTCAATCCAATCATATTGAGACCAGATGTGGCTGGAGTTTTGAGAGATCAAGAGGGTCATGTGCGCAACAAGCTAGGCCAAAAACTTGATGCTGATGGACGAGTCATTCAGGAAAAACTCGTCGTCGCTGATGAGAATGCAGACGGCATCGATCGACGCAGCGTCGGCATCGATCGATGCAATCAAGAAGGCATCGATCGACGCATCATTGGCATCGATCGACGCAATGTCGGGGCTGGTGCGAATGGAGCCAATTTGGATGGTAACAACCAGCAGAACCTTCAGCCTAGACGGGACAACAATGGAGAGCTTGTCAAGACTCTTGCGGACTTCAACAGGCCAGATTTGTTTTATAAGTACCATTCCGCAATTGTTGCTCCTCCATTCCCAAGGAATGATTTTGAGCTGAAGCCTGCAAACTTTGCTCTTGTTGGACAAAGACCATTCCAGAATTTGCCACATGAGAAGCCTCTGGACCACATTGAGCACTTCGAGGACATAGTTACAAGCATCAAAGCTAATGGACTCACAGAAGACTATCTCTATTGCAAGCTTTTCCCCTACTATCTCTAAGGCAGCTGAAACCAGGCTCTCTGACGACCTGGCATGACATCAAGGTGGCATTCTTGAACTATTTCTATGATGATGCAATGTCTGATGAGCTGAGGATTAAGCTCTCCACCTTTAGACAAGGACCTGCTGAATCTTACAAAGCTGCTTGGGTAAGATTCAAAGCATACAAGAGGGATTCTCCGCATCATGGGTTTTCAGAGGTGCAGTTGATTAGTATCTTCTTCAGTGGTATTGATTGGAGATATCAGATGGCTTTGGATGCTGCTAGTGATGGGAACTTCAAGACAAGGTACCCATATGACGCTGAAAAGTTGATAGAAAAGCTAGCATCATGCAACAGTACCAAGAATGCAGACTTAGAGCGGAAGAGAGCACATGAAGGCCATGATTCAAATCAGTTTGCTGCAGTGAATGCTAAGTTGGATACAGTGCACAATCTTCTTGTGGGAAAGAAGTCTGTCCATTTTGCTCAAGATGTTGAGACTTTTGAGCCAAAAACCAGAGACTATAGAAGAAGGTGTCAACTATGTGTATGGAGCTGGGTATCAAAATCAGAGATTTGGTCAGAAGAATTCCTTCACAGGAAATCCAAACAGCAACTTCACTAGGAACTATGGTTCTTCTTCTTACCAACCCCTCCCTCCACCCAATTCAGAGAGCAAGATGGAATCAATGCTTGGACAGATTTTGAAAGGTCAACAGAAGTTAACAGTTGACTTCAATGGAAAGATTGATTCTGTATACACTGAGCTGACTGGGAAGTTTGATGCATTAAAAGACAGTTGGGTCTATTAATAGACAAGAGGAACTTCTTTCTAGAAGAACAGAGTCGAACCCCAAGCATTCTTGTAATGCAATTTTGGTGAAGGAAGGAGACGATAGTACGGTAGTGGAACCAGCATCGACCGATACACATCAGCATCGATCGATGCAACCACTATCAAGTGTTGATCGATGCTCTGTCAGTGTCGATCGACACCCCCCACAGACAGCTACGGTTTCTGTTTCAGTTCAACTATCCAATTCAACACAAGCCTATAAGCCTAAAGTCCCTTTTCCTAAGCCTAGGAGGTCCAAGCAGAAGATTGAAGAAGCTAAATGCAAGGCTATGATGGATAAGGTGATGATAGAGATGCCTTTGATTGATGCTGTCAAGTTTTCTCCTGGGATTAAGAGATATGTGAAGAGGATGGTCACTAATGGTTTGAGCCCTGAAGAAGGAGCTTTGCTTACCAAGGATGTCAGCTCAATTTTGTTGAACCAGCCTGCTTAGAGGAAGAAAGAGAGGAAAGAGAAAGTGGTTATCTCTGAGAAAGTGAGTGCAATGATTCAATGTAGGATTGCAAAGAAGTTACCAGATCCTGGAAGTTTTGTGTTAGATTGTTCTATTTCAACAGGAAGGTTTTCACACTCACTTTGTGATCTTGGCTCTAGTATTAACTTGATGCCACATTCTGTTGCTGTGAGACTTGGGATGACAGATTTCAAGCCAACTAAGATCTCTCTTATCTAAACTGAACGATCCCGCAGAATTCCTGAAGGTGTCTTAGAGGACATTCCAATCAAGATTAGAGATTGCATGATTCCCACTGACTTTGTGGTGCTGGAATATGACAAAGAGCCTAGTGATCCTCTCATTTTAGGACGCTCATTATTGGCTACAGCTGGTGCCATCATTGATGTTAAGAAAGGACACATATCTTTGAATGTGGATGATTTAGTCATGAACTTTGAGATGGACAAGCTAAGAAGAGCTCCTACCATTGATGGTCAGACATTTCTGTGAAGATTGCTTCTGATGATGATCCACTCATAGAGCTTCATGAAGACATTACTGCTGGGTATGTCAAAGAGTTGGAGACTGTTGAGAAAGTGAGCAAGCAAGCTGTTAAGCTTGAAGATTGGAGTGGAGATCATCTAATCAGTACTAGAGATCATGATGAGGTTCTGATGCATGACAAGTCGCTGGTAGATGACGTTTTTGTGATGGAAACACGGGTTTTAGAGGTTAGTTGCAGAATCGTTGAAGAAACACGAATTGCAGACCAAGCATCGATTGATGCAGCTGTTGCATCGATCGACACTCCTTCCAGAGACGGCTCGGACTTGTCCACAACCACATATTCTCGAGTTGGTTCTTTAGCTGCAAGTCCTAGACCAGTTGTCAAGCTGAAATCTCACCATTCCACAGTCCAGAACCCAGAGGTAAGGCAAAGGTATGCATCTTCTTCACCTAAACCTTCTCCATTCATCAATAAGAATTTGAAAGGTACAAAAACTGTTGTGCAGTTAACCAAGCCACGAGATTATCGTAGAGCGCTTGTTTCTTCTGTTGATGATTTTGCAGGACTTAAAAGAAAGCCAACCATACCTCAATCCCGCCCTGGTCTTGTTCCTCACATCCTTGGAAGATCTCATGCACATATTGCC
Organism: Camelina sativa; assembly: GCF_000633955.1. Taxonomy (NCBI): domain Eukaryota; kingdom Viridiplantae; phylum Streptophyta; class Magnoliopsida; order Brassicales; family Brassicaceae; genus Camelina; species Camelina sativa. Next base: position 22,701,071 of record NC_025686.1, on the reverse strand, counting down.
TACACACCACCTTGGATGAAGAGGACATACTCTCAGAAGCATTCACTGCCATGTTCCAATCCACCGGATGCCTGAGATCCGACACAGTCAAGCTAATGACTGAAAACAAGCGCTTAGTGGGAGGCAACCCACTGTTAGTTTTTTTTTCTTTTTCCTTTTTCTTTTGAATTATTTTTATTTTATTTTATTTTATTTGCCAATCTCTTACTTGATAGCACTGGGGACAGTGTTGTTTAAGTCTGGGGGAGGCAGTTACTAACTACATTTTTGTTTTTGAAAAAAATAATGGTTTTATTGAGTGAAAATTTTGGATGTCAAAATTTTGTTGGGAACTATGATTTTTTCTTTTTAGTGTACTGCCTTGGTTGATTAATGCTGCAGATTGAATCCACAAATCCGACTGATAAAAAATCCAATGGCTGATCAGTGAACCAGAAACATCCGAATTTCCAACAGAATCCATAAAAGCTTGAGGTAATTTCTGTACTTTTCTTTTTACCTCATCAAGGAGATTGATGTTCATAGAGCTTGACTCCTTGTTCATACCTGACAAGTAAGACTTCAGATAGAAAATGGTACTCCTCTCCCTTATTTAAGTTAAAACATTACTGAGAGCTTTGTTAAAGAGAGAATAAAAGATGAGATGATTTTGAACAGTTTAGAGAGGTAGGTAAATTACCTGTGACCTCATTATTCTACTCTTGAGTCAAATGATCATATAAAGCTTGGAAGCGAGAGGTAGGTAAATTACCGATGACCCCATTATTCGCCTAAAACTTTGAGGAAAAAAAATAAAAAAACAAAGCAAAGCTCTAAGGAAGATAAAATAGAATAAGTCTGGGGGAGAGAAAGAGTACCACATGTGGTAAAAGATATGTCTTGCTTGTTATGGTATTGTACGGGAATGAGTCTAGAAGGTTCTTGACATTGATCAAATTGATGAGACCCACCGATGAAGACTTAATGGAGTAAGTAGTGGAATTTGGTATGAATTTGGGATGCTATGAAAGTCAACGGAGACGTACATGGTGGTTCGATTTGGATTTATCAGCTAAGCATATGGATTAAGGTTTGGATGATCATGGCATTACTTCAAAAAGAAAATGGGTTCCTGTGTTTCAAACCTCTTTCACATGGCTAAGTTTATGTTTTGCTTGAGGGCAAGAAAGACTAAGTCTGGGGAAGTTGATATATCATGGTTTTTAGGTGTTTTTAGCCATGATATAAGTCTTATTTATAGAGTCTTTTTGGTATTTTTAGAGTCTTTTTGAGTCTTTATAGGATTTAGCATGGATGGGAGCATAATGGAGCTAAATAGGAAGATTTGGAGCTTAATCAAGCATTGAGGCTGAGCCACGAAATTGGGAGACATGTTCAGAAGGGTGCATCGATCGACACAACATATGCATCGATCGATGCTAGGCCAAAGTCGAAATCGGAAGTTTCTCTCACAAGTTTTGAAGATTTACAAAGCTGCCCTAAAGTTTTTCATATTTGCATCATTAGTCCCTGGACGTGTTTAGGAATATAAATAGGATTTTTATGGTCATTGTTTAGACCTAAGCTTTATTTTTTCCTGCAATTTTTGAGAACAAAACCCTGAGAGATTTTTGAGAGCTTTTGGAGAGAAGAATCAAGACTCCTTCAGAGAAGATTCAGAACTCCTTTTCTTCTTCCTTTAATCTCTTAATGATATCTATTTTATTCATGATTTGTGTTTTTACAATTATGTCTGAGTAGATCTGCTTGTTAGGTTTAGGGTTTCTCACTAGGGATTTCATGGATTGCTAGATCTGTTAATTTAGGATTCATTATCTTTCTTGTTCTTCACCATAGATTGTTCTTAATGCTAGATCTTTGATTAGTCATCTGGATTTAGATCTTAGGATTATTAATTGATATGAGAATATAATTGATTTTCCTGATAAAACCTTTGGTGAGCAAAATTACTTTTTGCAAAGAGATTTGAATTAGTGATTTTGTGAACTTATCTAAACCTGATTTTATTGCTGATTTTTAACTTGAATTTTGCAAAGATATTTGAATTTTCTGGTTTCAAAACTTAGATAATATTTGCAGTGAGAACTGATTTATTTTATAATTGTGTTTAGAGTTCAAGAACGGTGCTTAATTGTTGAATCCTGCTTGTTTAATTAATTGATCTGATTTTCCATGATTTCCTGAGAATTTCCCTAAGCCTAGCGTTTATTCCTATTGATTTACAACTCCTTTATTTTCTGTTTTTGTATTGCTATTTAAATTACAATTTTAGTTTAGCATAATTAAAAGATTATCAAATCTATTGTGTGAATCTAGAGTTCTTGTGGATTTGATCCCTAAATACTACATTGACCTTTTAATTTGAGAGAGTAGCTCTAGGATAAATTTAAGCATATCACCTTCATGAATCAACAATCACAAAACAAATGCGAATAGAAAATATTAATTAACCGTCAGTTCTTCTTCTTCCTAGTGCAGTGATGAGTAAGCAGGACTCTGTTTCGTGGAGACGTAAGCTGAAGCTCGCACCTCCCAAGCAGTTTAAACGAGTAGTGTAAGGATCCCAATGTTGCTCTGACTCTGAAGGTGGCTAGAATTTGGAATTCCAGCTTGTTGTTCTGCAGCTGTTTCTGGAGCCCCATTTTGTCGGTTCAAGGAAGGCTTTTGAAGTCTGAGATGAATCTTAATGACCCAAATTTTGTCTCGTGGGTTGTCAAGTTGAAGGGATAGATCAGTTGATGAGCAACTACATTGTTGTTGAGGTATAGTTGTGCCATAGAGCTATCAGCTTTTACTTTGATCATCTTGTTCCGGTTTTCAAAACTGGAAATCACGATCAAGTCTTCAAGGTTGGAAGAGTTGGTGCTTTGGATGTTGAATAATATTGGCAATTTGGGTCTGATCACAAGCATAGCGAGTGACACAAAGATTAGGACGATAGCAAAGAGAGATGATACCTACTACACACCATATTCACAATGGCAAAGATAAAAATGATGCATGCGACACACCAAACCTAGAACTATACATACGGATTGAGTTGATTTTTGTTTTCTATACGAATAACTCTCAAGAAGTAGGTCGCGTGTTGAATGGGGCTTCGAGTTACAAAAAGAAAAATGGAGTCAGTGTTTCGAACAAGAAAAGAAAAATAAGAAGCAAATCTGAAAATATTACTAAGTGTAAAAAATTGCAAAAATATTGCTTAAATTTTGCTTAAGAATTGCTAAACATTTTTGTCTCTATATTATTAATAAGTTTAAGTATGCAATAAATAATAACTAACTTTATTTGGCTATAAATTTTGAATACATATAAAATTTAAAGGACTAATTTGTAATTTATGATTTTATAAAAAATGAATTAAAAGTCTCTTAACATTGACTCAAAAATAGAGATCTCTATTTTAGTGATAAAAAAATGGGAGACGAGAGCGACGCTAGGGTTTTGGCGACTGGGGAAAAGGATGTGGCGATGATGGAAGTTGGTGACGGGGGAGACCGTCGGGTGATCCGCCTGACGCCTCGCGAATCTGGGTTGACAAGGTGACGGGCAGAGCTGGTGGGGGTCGGCTGCATCCAGAGTTGGTGATGGATGATGAGTTCGTCGAAGCGCATGTGAGTCTCGAGTTTCCGAATGGGGAGGATGGGGAACCGGTGGTTACAATTGGGAAGGAGGTTTTGGAGGTGATGAATGGGTTGTGGAAGCAATGCTTGATAGTGAAAGTGCTGGGGAGAAACGTTGTGATCTCGGCTTTGTCAAAGAAACTGCGAGAGCTGTGGAGTCCGAAGGGAGGGATGCATGTCATAGATCTACCACGAGGGTTTTTCATGGTCCGCTTTGATGATGAGGAGGAGTATGTGAACGCATTATCAGGAGGTCCATGGAGAACCTTCGGTAGCTACCTTATGGTGCAGGCTTGGACACCGGAGTTTGATCCGTTAGTCGATGACATTGTCACAACTCCGGTGTGGGTTCGCTTGTCCAATATCCCGGTCAACTTTTACCATCGGGCCATATTGATGAGCATTGCGAAAGGTTTGGGGAGACCGGTTAAGGTGGATATGACAACCCTTCACGTCGAGAGGGGTCGTTTTGCTCGGGTGTGTGTGGAGATTAATTTGAGGCGGCCTTTGAAGGGCACTGTCATGGTGAATGGTGAGAGATATTTCGTATCGTATGAGGGTCTCCCAAGCATTTGTTCTGTTTGTGGTTTGATGGGCCATACAGTGCATGGTTGTCCTAGGAGAGTAGTGGAACCAGTGGTACCAGTGGTTGAGGTCCCAGTGCAAAAGGAAGGGGGACCATTGGAAATCATAACTACAAATTCCGATGGCTTTACAGAGATTAGGCGCCGCGGGGGTAAACCGGATTCTTCACGGAAAGTTTCCACATTTGTGGCTGGTGGATCTCCGGGTTTTTCGGGAAGCAATCTCCAGGGAATCAGGCAGATCACAGAATCACCGAATATCTCGGTGTCTAACCAATTTGGTATGTTAGAGGAAGATCGTAATCTTAAAGTGAGTACTGAGGATGCGCAAGTTTTGGAGGGAAATAAGGAAAATATTCCTTTTTCAGTTGGGTCTAGAGAAGGAAAGAGTGGGGTTAAAGAAAGAGGAGGCAACGTTATTGGGCCAGCGAACAAAGGGAAAGGCCCAACTCGGGAGGTTTTGAGTGAGAAGAACCAATCCAGGAACCAGAGTCGGGGTGGGTTGGGGCCGAAAATTAAACAGAAAGCCACCAGGCCCAATAGAGGGATTGTCTTTGGCCCAACTAAAGGAGGGATAGCGATGTCAACCTCGGGAAAACGATTGAGAGGTGAGAGTGGCGGCACTGGTCGAGCTGGTGGGAGCTTCGCGGTGGCCGGAATAGTGACTGATGACACCAATTCAAGGTCCGCTCTTACCTCCGGTGAAGGGGAGTTACCGAGACAGGATATGGGCGGTGATATTAATTCAAATATGGAGATTGTTCAAGTTAATGTTTCGGCGACGGAGTCGGAGACGAGTGGGGGCAGCGAATAATGAATTGCTTATTATGGAATTGCCGGGGGGCGAATAAACCTACCTTTTGGAGAGCCGTTAGATACATGCTGAAGAAATTCAAGTCGGAGGTCCTTGCGTTGTTCGAAACTCATGCGAGTGGGGATAGAGCTCAGCGGATCTGTAGAGGGCTTGGATTTGAGAATTCTTACAGGGTTGATGCGAGTGGTCAGAGTGGGGGGATTTGGCTGTTATGGAAATCGGAGGTTGGTGTTGTGGATATAGTGAGTTTATCGACTCAGTTCATCCATGCGAGAATTACTAAAGATGCAGACATCGTCCATCTAGTTGTTGTTTACGCAGCTCCCACGGTCAGTAGGCGTAGTGGCTTGTGGAATGAGCTTTGAGCAGAGGTCGAGTCCGTGATGGAGCCGGTAGTGGTTGGAGGAGACTTCAATACCATCGTGCGTCTTGATGAAAGATCTGGTGGGAATGGACGGTTGTCAGCAGATTCTGTAGCGTTTGGGGAATGGATGAATGAGCTATCTTTGATTGATATGGGGTTCAAAGGTGGTAATTTCACTTGGCGTAGAGGCAGGGAGGAGAGAACCTTTGTCGCTAAAAGATTGGATAGAGTTTTGTGTAGTGTTGCGGCGAGGTTGAAGTGGCAGGAGGCGTCGATCACGCATCTCCCTTTCTTCTCCTCTGATCATGCTCCGTTGTATGTTCGATAGAAACACACGGAGATAGAAACACACGGTATTTCCATACCTCTACGGTGATACGGAGAAGAAGGAATAGAATTGAAATGTTGAAAGGAGATGATGGGAGTTGGATTTCAGATGCTAAGTTGTTGGAGCAGATGGCTGTTAGTTATTATAAACGCCTATATTCTATGGATGATGTGGATCCTGTTGTGGAGAGACTGCCAAGGGAAGGCTTTGCACCATTATCTGCTACCGACCTGAATATGTTGCAGAAACCGTTTTCAGCTTTGGAAGTGGAGAGTGCTTTACGCAGTATGGGGAAATTTAAAGCACCAGGTCCTGATGGCTTTCAACCGGTTTTCTATCAGGACTGCTGGGATGTTGTGGGAAGCTCGGTAGTGCAATTAGCCTCTGTAATGTCCTTTTCAAAAGCATTACGAAGGCTATGGTGGTGAGACTTAAAAGGGATTATTTCTCTCCTGGTGGGACCAGCTCAATCCAGTTTTATCCCGGGTAGATTAAGTACTGATAATATTGTGATTGTACAAGAGGCTGTGCACTCAATGCGGAGAAAGAAGGGACGTAAGGGTTGGATGCTCTTAAAACTAGACCTGGAGAAAGCCTACGATAGGGTCACGTGGGATTATCTAGAGGATACGCTGAGAGCAACAAGACTTCCTGAAAGTTGGATTAATTGGATCATGCAGAGTGTAACGGGTCCATCAATGAGTTTGTTGTGGAATGGTGAGAGAACAGAGGCTTTCAAACCTGAGAGAGGGCTGAGGCAGGGTGATCCACTTTCACCATACTTGTTCGTGCTGAGTTTAGAGAGGTTGTGTCAGCTAATTGATAGATCTGTCGGTTTGAAAGAGTGGAAACCTATCAAGCTTTCACGGGATGGCCCTCAGTTGTCGTATATTTGTTTTGCTGATGACCTTATACTGTTTGCGGAGGCCTCTGTAGCACAGATTAAGATAATCCGCAGAGTTTTGGAGAGGTTTTGTGTGGCGTCAGGACAAAAGGTCAGCTTGGAGAAGTCCAAGATCTTCTTTTCTGAGAACGTAAGCAGAGAGTTGAGGAATCTAATTAGTACGGAGAGCAGAATTAAAGCGACAAGGAACCTTGGCAAATATCATGGGCATGCCAATACCGCAGAAAAGAATTAACAGAAACACATTCGGAGAAATTTTGGAGAGAGCAAATACACGTTTGGCTGGGTGGAAAGGGTGTGTATTGAGTTTAGCTGGGCGAATTACCCTATCTAAAGCAGTGTTGTCTTCTCTCCCAGTTCATTCGATGAGCTCGATTGTACTGCCACAATCTATCTTGAGGGACCTAGATAAGATCTCCCGTAACTTTATCTGGAATGGCTCATCTGAATCACGAAAGCAGCATCTAGTGGCCTGGGACCAGGTTTGTTTACCTAAGAGTGATGGTGGCTTAGGCATTCAGTCTGCGATCCCTATGAATAAAGCGTTAATCGCGAAGATTGGGTGGAGACTCCTTTACGATGTGAAGAGTTTGTGGGCTCGTGTTTTCAGGAGTCAGTATAGTGTTGGTAAAGCGAACTGGATTGTGAAGAAGAGCAACTGGTCATCAACGTGGCGTAGTGTTGTTGCGGGATTGACATAGGTGGTAATCCCAGGGTTACGTTGGGTTGTTGGTGATGGCTCTAAGATCAAGTTCTGCAAAGATACCTGGTTAGGGAATACGCCTCTCGCAGAGTTGGTAACGGGTGAGCTACCGGATGGTATGGAGAGTCTTAAAATTCGGGATCTATGGATTGAGAATGTTGGGTGGAATCTTGCGCGGATCGAGCCCTTGTTATCTGAGTATGCAGTCTTGTGTTTACGCGCAGTAATGGTGGACTCGGTGACTGGTGCACAGGACAGGCTTGCGTGGGGTGGAAGTAACGATGGTGCCTTTACGGTAAGGTCTGCGTACTGTCGACTCACATGGGATGAATCCCCTAGGCCGAATATGGCTTGTTTTTTTGCGCGAATTTGGAAAGCTGCAGTTCCCGAAAGAGTACGAGTCTTCCTATGGTTGGTTACCCGACAAGTCATAATGACTGAGGTAGAGAGACAAATGAGACATCTGAGTGACTCCGGAGTGTGTAAAATCTGCAAGGGTGGTTTTGAGACCATCATTCATGTATTAAGGGATTGTCCGGCGATCTCTGGCGTTTGGATCCGACTAGTCCCACCAAACAGGCGAGATAGCTTCTTCTCCCAGTCTTTGATTGAATGGGTTTATGGAAACCTGGGAATGGATGGGGATTGCGATGGCGTACCATGAGCTACGTTATTTGGTATGGTAGTGTGGTGGGGATGGAAATGGCGTTGTGGCAATATTTTTGGTGAGAATGGGAAGTGTCGGGATAGAGTGAGGTTTGTGAAAGAAATTTCCCGCAAAGTTGCACAAGCTCACGGAACCCTTACTCACACAGAGGCACAGGTTGGTAGTGTTATAAAGCAGATCTCATGGCGGCCCCCACCTCTCGAGTGGGTGCGTCTTAATACGGATGGAGCCTCGAGAGGTAATCCGGGCTTGGCTACAGCAGGAGGTGTGTTGCGGGATTCAAGTGGAAGATGGCTATGTGGTTTCGCCTTGAATATTGGTGTGTGCTCGGCACCCCTTGCAGAGCTGTGGGGAGTCTACTATGGTCTTTGCTTAGCTTGGGACAAACGCATTCCAAGGTTGGAGATCATTGTGGATTCGGAGTTTGTTGTTGGTTTCTTCAAGACAGAGATCAGTTTGACGCATCCGCTGTCTCCCCTAGTACATATGTGCTATGGCTTTCTCCAAAAGGACTAGACAGTCCGCATTTCACATGGGTATAGGGAGGCTAACCGTCTTGCAGACGGGTTAGCTAACTATGCATTTTCTCAACCCTTAGGGGTAGTTTTATTTGATTCTTGTCCTAGTTTTGTCGTTTCTATTTTTGAGGATGACTCTCGGGGAACTGCGTTTCCTAGAAGAATTCGTTTGTAGTTGTTACAATTGAGTTGAATGAATTTGGGGGGGACTTTTGTCCCCTCTCCCCCACCAAAAAAAAAAGAGATCTCTATTTTAGATAGGTTGGAAAGGTTTTTTTCTCTTAAATGAAGTATACATATAGAAATGGTTAATAGGTTGCGAAGGTTTTTTTCTCTCTAAAATGGAGTTTACAAATAGAAATGGTTAATAGGTTGGAAAGGTTTTTTTTCTCTAAAATGGAGTTTACAAATAGAAATGGTTATAGGTTGGTGCTGAGCTAGTGAATAAAGAGGGGGTCAACTGACCCCATAACATTTATGAAATTTTTAATTTAGGCTTGTAAATGTATTATACAATTGCAAATTTGGTTTGTTTTTAGTGAGTTGACCCCCAAATCTCAACAGTAACAAAAAGAAAAGGAAATATCAAGTAAAGATTCTAGAAGAAGATTAACAAGAAAATAGGAAATAGCAAATAAATCTAAAAAACTAGGGTTTGTTAGCATTTTAGTACGTTTTTGAAACTTAATTGTCAAAAACATACAGAAACTATTTATAATAAAGAAAAGTGGGTGTTGTGAGATAGATGGATGTAGAGATAGAGTTCTAAGTGGGATAGGGGAGAGGAGAGAACATTACGAAAAGGCCCTGGTCAATGGTTTTGGGAAGAAGGAGGAGAGAGAGGGAAAGAAGGAGAAAGCGTAGAGATAGGAGAAAGGCATAGTGGGTTTGTAACAAAGATTTTTTTTTCTTCTACTTCACGGTTTCTCTCACTTTCTCTTTATACATATATTATTTTTTATTTCTTTTTCTTTTCATCACATTCCTCATTTCCAATTATTCAAATATTTATTAATATATTTTTTGTTTCCAAATTTTTTCTACTTCCAAAAAATTTATGTTTTTTTCTTTATAATTTGATATGTATTTTGTTTTAATGATTTTAAATATATTTTTATTCAAAAATCTATATTTGTATACGGTTTAAATCATTCAGCATGTTTGATAGATTTAAACCGTCCAGCAATTGTGGTGTACGGTTCAAAGCATCCAACATGTTGGATAGATTCAAACCGTCCAGCAATATTTGAGTACGGTTTCAGCCATCCAACATATTTGATAGGTTCAACCCGTCCAACAATATTTGTGTACGGTTTAAACCATCCAGCATGTTAGATAGATTCACACCGTCCATCAATATTTGAGTACAGTTTCAGCCATCCAGCATATTTTGATATATTCAACCCGTCCAACAATATTTGTGTACGGTTTAAACCATCCAGCATGTTAGGTAGATTCACACCATCCAGCAATATTTGAGTACGGTTTAACCATCCAGCATGTTGGATAGATTTGAAACATCTAACAATATTTGTGTATGGTTTAATTTTTCCAATATATTGGATAGATTCAAACTATCCAACAATATTTGTATCCGTACACCTTATGAAGTATACAACTGTCTGTACACATTATCAAGAGTGCAAATGCATGTACACATTATTAAGTCTACAAATGTAATTTATGTAATTCTTAGGGTTTAGATGTCTGTACTGCAATGGTTTGGTAAAAATTACATATGTACACTTAATGAGGGTGTATAGGCATCTGTACACGTAAAAATGTGTACGGATACAAAAGATGTATATAATATATTTAAAAATTATTATACAAAATTCATATCAACTTGTAAAGAAAAAAATATCGTTTTTTTGTATCTAAGATTTTTTTAAAAAAAATAGATTATATCAACAATCATTTGAGAAATCAAGAATTAGGGAGAAAAAAGAAAGTACAATGGCAACAAATGTAATTAATAAGACTTTTGAATGGCAGAAAAGGAAAGGAAAACACACGAACAGTGTCAAATGTGGGTTTCTCCAATTGCAAATAGTGACTGTACTAGTTTGATAATTATGTTTCGAAAACGTACTAATACGCCTAATAATCCAAAAAACTAATAGGAGAAAGGAAATAACAAAGACTAATTAGGAAAAAAGGAAAGAAAAAAAAATTGAAAAAAGAAAAATAGGAAAAAGAAATAATAGCAAAGACAATAGAAAAAGGAAAACATAAAAGTTATTTAAAAAGAAAATAAGATTGAAGAATCTAACGGTTCAAAAAGAATATAGGAAATAGCTAACATCAAATCTTGACCGTCATAAACCTTATATATAAATACTGTATAATGCTCCACTCTCTCAGTAACATCACTTCTTCGTCTTCTTTATTTTTATTTTTTTTGTTCTCCTCCGTTACAATAGCCCCCTGGTGGTGTGGTGTGATAATCTTCTAAACCTCGACTTTGGGTTCTTAATTTTCAACTTTGGGTTTTCTAAATTGCATCGTATTTACTTGTCGGTTTTGTTTTTAATTTTGGCTTCCTCAGTTTTAAACTGTGCCATGAGGGAGTTTTCAACATCATCCGTTGCTTTTTTGATATAAATATGTTCGTATCTCTTGTTATTTCAGGTTTTGGATGTGTGCTTTTATTGATCAGTTATGGCTTTGATGGACACGTTTCACTTCTTTTTTGTGCAACGTCTTCATTGGTTTTGTTCATCCTCTTAACACATCTTTCACTTCTTCTTCTTTTATAGTTTTATTCCTTACGTTTCTTTCTTCATCTTGCAGGTTTTTTGGAAGGGAATTATTATCTAATCATTACGTTTTTTTGGTTTGATATGATATGGAAGAGATTGATAAGGGATTACATTAAAGTAGTTGCCAATTTTGTTTGATATATGATTGCATCTAATGTCGTTTGGATTTGATTTCAATTAAAGGTTTGGGAGGAGGACACTGTTTGGATACACTTGCAAGATGTACAGAAATAAAATTATGGCCAAACAGATTGGATCCACGTCCTTTTAATAGTTATAATTACCTGTTTGTCCTGATTTTTTTTTCCTTTTTCTTCCTTTCTTTTATCGTAAAGATAACATATGGAATACTTGTTTTTTTTTTTATTATTCCTAATTGTATTGCCCAATTAATAGTATAAATATCATATTCAAAATATCAATTTAGGAATATAATGTTGAATTTGAAGATTGTATAAACAAAAAATAATTGAGGAAAATAGAAATTAATTTAGGAGAGTATTTTAGGAATCAAATTGGTTAGGCTATTATTGACATACTAGTATTAGCCCCATACTATGTACGGGAAATTATTTTCTAAACTTAAAATGTTATATTTTTAACAACTAAATATATTTAAAATGTTATTACTTATTATTGTTTTATCAAATACCTAAACAATCATCACATCACCACAAATTCGAGGGCAAAACATCTGTTGCATAAACAAACCCCTTAATATGTGATGATGCATCTACTCATGTGTTTGATTTAGTAAATTTTGTTAAATTATTTTAATTATTTGGAAAATAAGTAATTATCACATATACTAAAGATAATATATATAGAAAAGATTTGCATTAGTAACGAACTAACCTTGTTTCACTTTTTCGTTCAAAGTATTGAATTCATGTATCTGAGTCGTATATCCATGTTTCCATTGAATTCTTATAATAGAATAGAAAACAGATGAAAGAACGATATACAAACTCTATAAAATAATTGTCTAGAAAGAAAAGTGACAATCTTAGATCTTTTGACTTCATCAGCAAATTTTTTCACACTATTTCATGTAGACATAATAGAAGAGTTCTAATATATATAATTGTGCCATTTGGATCTAATGATGTCGTTGTTTTACCTCTACACTCTCATATTGACCTTGTTTTGCTGGTGGGTCGATGTTGTTTAGTGTTTGCTTTGGAATTGTATGCATCTGATATAGTCATTGCTGATGGTTTCGTCTGTAGTATTTGTTAATTAATGCTTCCAATATGAAGAGAGATTGAAGTAAAGATATTTGAGAAGATGGAAGGATCTTGGATGAACCACACTTACCCAATTTCGACAGTAGAGGCGTGGGAGTTTATTCTCGGAGGCAGATTGCTGCGCGTTTCTTTGTAAGCCTAATCTTGATTTAGAAAATAAATTGGAAGTTTTTGTTAAAGAAAGAATAGTAATTGATTATATATGCAAGTAATTGTTTCAAATTTTAACTGAGAGCCGTTGAGAAAGAGATGGTGGTTTTGCTACTGGATAATTGTTAGGTTTTATAATAATTATTTAGTTTGGAGAGATTAAGCAGAAAACCGTAGATGGTAGGTTATTTGATTAATATTGTCGTTTTAATAATTATTTAGTTTGTAGCAATACGTAATTAATAATTGATAAATTTAAAATGTTGACAAAAATAGATAAATTTAAAATATATTCGTTGATTTTTTTTTCCAAAAAATATGGTGAAAATACGACATTTTAAAATCATTAGTTAAAGAGTGAATTTTAAAACTCTCTCCTTCAAATTAGGAGATGTGTTCTTAGAAAATTCGAATTTGTAGCATGATTAAAGATTAATTGTTGGGAAAATTGATTTAAAATGACATTTGTTTCTTCAATTTGTCCCATTATGCCTTCTACGCTAAATTTGCCACTATACCTAAATTACCCTTTAAAAAAATGAAACTAACTTTTAAGCAATTTTAAAATTTCATTCACCTAAAAACAAATTCTACAAATAAAAAAGAGGTTGTCATAAGGTGTTTTTGATGAAAATTTTGTGTTTTAACATTGAAAAAAAATTATTCTGCAACATTTAGAATACATGTTCTACTAATTGTATATATTCTGAAGATATTAGATTATAAATTCTACATACTGTACATGTTCTAAAAAATGTAGATTACAAATTCTTCACACTCTACTTGTTCTGAAAACTTTAGAATAAATATATCTTCTAAAAATGTTAGAAGTCGGATTTTGTATGTCTTCTACATAAATTAGAATATATATTCTACACATAACTCTATATTCTACAAATTTTAGAATTTGTTTTCTTCACTTTATACATATTCTACTAAAGTCAGAATATGAAATCTACATTTTATCATGTGTCCTGCGAAAATTAGAACACTAATTCTACATTTTCTTCTATGTTCTTCATAATTTAGAGAGTATATTCTACACTATGTTAGACAAGGAAACTGAATCCAAAATTTAAGGAAACAAAATATTTACATAATCCCGAAATTATGCTAATCATATATATTCTTAAGATTATGTTCTAACATGTTTAGAAAACATGTTCTGAAAACATTAAACACCATTTTTAATCGATTTTGTTCAAGGTTTTTCAACATTTTCCAACCTAAATTTCATTCAAGAGTTCATTTTGCAGTATGTTGCAAATCTATGTAACATGTGGTGTATGGAGATGTATCGGCCAAAATGAATGGAGATTTATTGTTGATGAAGAAAAACGTGGGAAACTTCTTACTTTTCAAGCCAATTCAACTCTTGAAGAGCTAAAGATGATGGTTATGGAAGACTGTGAAATACAACAAAATATGGTTGATGTGGAATTTAGTTATTTACCCTTTGATCTCAGTGTTGATTCTCCTCCGGTTGTTATGATGAATGATCGTCAAGTGAGACATTTTGTTGCTTATTGGAGAATGAAGAATAACATACGGTTGTGTGTGACGTTTAAGGCCACGGTGAATGATAGAAGCAATATTGATCTGAATAAGGAACCAAACTATTCAAGTGAGGGAGGCGTTGACAATCTTCTGTGTGAAAAGCTGCCAAAATTTGTGAACAAAGCAAAACCGAATGATTCTAACTTCATAACTTCTAAGGACGCTGAAGTTGGTGCTAGATCTATGATGGTTGATTCTATGGTAAAGAAGAGACAATATTTCAAAAGCAAGGAAGCTTTACAGGCAAATTTAGAATTTTTGCGATGAAGTATAACTTCGATTACAGAGTTACTAAATCTGGTACAAGATTTTGGTGTATACGCTGTATTGATAATGTTTGCAAATGGCGTGTTCGTGCTGAGTGCTTCGAAGGGTCTACGTGTTGGAATCAACAAGTATGTGGGTAGCCATACTTGTGCTCCTTCAAGGAAAACGAAATTTGGTAGAACACCTTCAGCAAGAACAATCGGGAATCTCATCAAACATAATTATGAAGGTGCCAAGGAGGGACCTAAACCCAATGACATCATTAATATTATGCGTACGGAGAATGGATGTGAGCTAACTTATTCCCAAGCTTTGGAATCTCGTGAGTATGCAGTTAACGAAGTAAGAGAAATCCCAGAGAAAAGTTTTGCTAAGATACCTAACTACTTGCACATGCTAAAAGAGGTGAATCCTGGTACGCATACAAATTATGATGTTGATTGTGATGGTAGATTCAAGTATCTATTCATATCATTTGGTCAATCAATAAGAGGGTTCAACAAGAAAATTCGGAAGGTCATTGTAGTTGACGGAACGTTTTTAAAGAACGAGTACAAAGGAGTTCTACTAGTTGCTACAGCGGTAGATGGTAACTCTAATTTGTATCCAATTGCATTTGGGATTGCTGATTCTGAGAATGATGCTTCATGGGAGTGGTTTTTAATGCAGCTTAAGGTTGTTATTGCGGATGACAAAGATTTAGCTTTTATATCAGATCGACATATATCTATTGGTAAAATGATTGGAAAAATCTACCCGTTGACTAAACATGGTATTTGCATCCACCACTTGATAGGTAATGTCGTAACAAATTATAAAGGAAGAGGTCTGGCTGGTCATCTTGCAAAAGCGTCAAAAGCTTATAGAGTTGCTGAGTTTGATAAACATTTTGCGGAAATCTACAATATCAGTCCGGCGATTGGAGGTTATCTACAGGAGGCTGATGTGAAAAAATGGGCTAGATGTCATTTTCCTTGATATAGATATGACATAAACACCAACAACCCTGCTGAATCAATAAATTCAGCTTTGAGATCACCGAGAGAGTATCCAATAATTCCTTTGTTAGATAGCATTAGAGAAATGTTAACCCGCTGGTTTATAAGCGTAGGGCATTAAGTGAGCAGCAGAAAGACTCTTTAACCATTGAGGTGGAGCAGAAGATTTCTAGAAGAATAGAGAAGGGTGAAAAGTTTAAAGCTTATCCTATTTCTCAATTCATATTATAGATTAAAGGTAAAGGAGTAGATTTTATTGTTGATTTGGAGAAGAGGACTTGTTCATGTGGAAAGTTTGATATAGGAAAACTTCCTTGTAGACATGCCATAAAAGCATGTTTTAGTATTGGAAAAAGTCTGTACCCATACGCTGATGATGTGTTCACTACTGCTGCATGGAGATCATTGTACGAGGAAACCATTAATCCTATAGGTGTTCCTGAAGATGAATGGTGTGTTCCCGAAACTGTTGGTGATGTAAAAATTGTACCACCTGAGACAAGAAGAGGAGCTGGTAGAAGAAGAAAAAGAAGATATGAATCAGTGGAAGACAAGATAAGATCGTCACAAGGAGCGAAGAGGCGTAAGTGTGGCCGTTGTGGTAAAGAAGGCCACAATAGATCGACATGTGAAAACACGATCTAATAATAGGTTTGTTCAGCAACTTTTACACATCATTTCAAATACATGTTTTAGTTCCTTTAATTTAACAATGAATATATTTTTTTTCTTTTTCATCTCAGGCTCGTCTTGTTAGCTTACATGGAGGTTTAGATGCATGACATGTAGTAGTCATTATTTGGAGTTCACATTATTGGATTTCACGTTAAATCAATTTTCTTATGTTTTTTAATTTTGAATTGCTAATGTTTCAAATACATGTTATTGGATTTCTTATGTTTTTTAATCTTCAATTGCTTATGTTTTAAATACACGTTATTGGATTTCTTATATTTTTTCATATGTTTATTGTCAATGTTATTGCATTGTGTGAATTTTAGAAGCATGACACCCCAAGTTATAGAAGACGTGTTTGAAAAATTTGTGTGTGTCTCGATGGTGTTGAAAAGCTAAATAAGATAACATAAATAAAAAACATGAGCTAAAAGACGTGAATTACAACCAAATAAATAAAGAAATGATAATGCCAATAAGCACAAGATGAAACAATAAAAATCGTAGCACAATTAAAATTTTAACTAAGGTCTACAATATGAGGCGACACAGATGGAGGCTCATACTTCGCCATTCGCTCAATGAACACAAGATCAGATGCTGCTTCCCACAAGTCAACTGCAATCTTCGTACGAGCTTCTTTAATGTTGTCATCGTTTATCAAACTCATATCCAGATTATGCATATGACACTCTATGTATTTAAGTGCATACACTCCACAATCACAGCATGACTTATTAAGATTTGGTGGCACTGAAGCAAAAATGATAGAATATTGAGACACATGAAGATATTTACCATAGCTTTTGGTCTGAACTTCCTTCACAAGTCGAGGGATGAGGATTGCAAATGGATCCACATGACTTCTGTGAGTTAGACCAGAACAATCAAATACTTCAACAGTTCTTAGGCCAAAATTAATGCACAAAGATATCCATTGATTATTATTGATGTTCACAGGAGCGTAAACTCTGTCGAAGTCTAATGCCCATTTCTTCTTCGTCTTTCCATGAGAAGGCAAGTCACCGTTTGCATAACCCAAGATCACAGAATCCCACTTGTGGCCTTTTTTACCTTCTCTAAACTTCAAATATTCGTTTTTGATTTGCATGCTAAACAAACAATTCATGAAGACAACACGATTTGACTTCAGTTGGCCTAAAGATGTATTCTCCCGAAATATATACATCATAGCATCCATTTCCTGAAAAATATTTCATTGCAAAAAAAAAAAAGTTGCAATTATAGAGCAGTTTCTTTTTCCTCCTCTCCGCACCATGATCAGGTTGTCTCTTCCTCTTGCAACCTGACTCTTCATCATTACCAGCTTGCATACTCTCACCACTCTTTGTTGCACTAGACCCTTGATTTTCTTCAGACACCTCACTGCCAACATCATCTTTTAATTGAATATGTTCACCCTCCACAGTTCCCCAAATATCGTCTGCAAAATCATTTCCAGAACTGATCTTATCTTTCAAATTATCGACTTCACCATCACTTGTTTCATCACGCCAGAAAAACTCAATGGAGTCAACAACGTCGAAATCGCCAGTAATAGATATGTATGGATAAACAATATCCTAAAAAAAAAAGAAAAAAACAGGTAGAAGTTAAAGATTAAACAATGACATCAACTATTAACAAAAATACATGTGATAAGAGTTGGGTTGGCAAAGAAAGTACCTTCGGTCCAAATGTACTTTCTAGTTGGATGATATCATCATATGATACTTTGGCTGCGCCTTTCCAGTTAGAACATCGAGGAGCTTCTCTAAATTTTGTGATAATCTTTTCTCCCAACAACTTTCCAATGTCTGGAATTGCCTCCATCACCCATATTTGAAATGCATATGAGAAACCATCTAATGCATAGCTATTGATCTTCTTCAAATCTTCTCTTTTTTCTATGATAGACTTAGCAAGACTTTTAAAAGCTTTAAGACCCCAAGGATAAGTCCTCACCTTATCAAGATCCATTACCATCTGGATGTATTTGAGTGGAATATACTTTTTCTCATCCTTAGCCATAACCAACCCAGCTATCACAAGAAGATACACCAATCGGATCCTATCTACCTCATTCCATTTGTGAATTACAGGTAAGTGAACATCAACCAAGCTCTTAATGCTAATAGTCGGACCTTTTCTCTTCATCAATTTGCTCCAAAACCCACCATCATCTTTCCAATTCTCTAAATTACAACTAGAATCCGCAGTGCATTTGAGCCCAGTCACAGCATGAAACTCTTGCATTGAAAATCTGAGTGGTTTCCCTCCAAACACAAACCATATCTCTCTTTTTTGCTTTGTAACCAACTGCCTAGACATCATGCTGTGTATCAAACATCCTGAATACCCTAAACCATTCTCGTAGACTGCAAAGACATGTGAAAAGACTGGATCATTCTTCACCGTCTCATACTCTTTAGGTAATGCTTGTTTGACTTTGCCCAAGATAGAAATT
Organism: Camelina sativa; assembly: GCF_000633955.1. Classification (NCBI taxonomy): domain Eukaryota; kingdom Viridiplantae; phylum Streptophyta; class Magnoliopsida; order Brassicales; family Brassicaceae; genus Camelina; species Camelina sativa. The sequence goes on along the minus strand of NC_025686.1, from coordinate 22,682,440 downwards.
CGACAGGAATTATTAATCTTCTTCACTTGTGGCTCAAATCCATCTCTAGACAGGCGTTTAGGAAATTCTGTTTCCATAGCTACACAAAAAAAAATTAAGAAAATGACATTCATTAGTATGATGAACATGATCGATTAGCTATACTAACTGTAAGAAAAAACACAAATTTCAATCGATTAGCTATACAAACTATAAGAAAAAACACAAATTTCAATTGATTAGTTATACTAACTGTAAAAAAAACATAAATTTCAATCGATTAGCTATACTAACATAAGAAAAGACACAAATTTCAATCAATTAGCTATAAAATGTAGAAAATAAAATGAAACAAGAGGGAACATGGGGAAGAGGAAACCACTCACCTTACTTTCTGAATGGCTCCAGCTCTGCTCTTCGCCAAAAAGATCAGATGCAATCTCCTGACTAAGCTTCAGGATTTCATCAGAGACTTGGATCGCCTGCACAACATAATTGGTGAATGACTAAGTTCAAGGGTATATAACCATTGACCTACATAAGGAATCATCTTGGACCTCAAGGATGCTAACTAGTATTAGACAATTAATTCAGGGCATACCACATAATCTGAGTAAAACATAGAAACCAAAAAAGCAACTTGACTAAAACTACGCATGAAAAGTAAGTAATTACCTCTCTAAGTTGAAGCAGTTGTTCTCGGGTGAACCTCAAAAGCTCACGACCTTCAAACCATGTGTCTCCTCTCTGTAAAACATATACAAGAGTCATTAAACTTCAACCTCAGAATTCAAAGCGACAGATGAAAAAAAAGATTAGATTTTGAACGAGTGAGCTCAAAACAATAAAATGTATCCAAACTAAAAAATCCAAACTTTATCCATAAACCAATTCAATACCACAAGAACAAATCCAACCATCTCAAAATTTATAGCTCAACTAACTCAAAAGAACGTGGTAACATTGAAAAATCAACAGACAACAAAAGAAAAACAGATGATTTCAATTGATTAGTTATACTAACTATAAGAAAAAACACAAATTTCAATCGATACATTATCAAATTTGGAGAAAAAAATTTGTCCCACAACAATTAAACACATATAGAAACTATATTGACTATATTGAAACAAATTTCAACCGATACATTATCAAATTTGGGGAAAAAATCAAATTTGGGGAAAAAAACACAACCACTCAATCTGTAATAAATGTTAGACGCCAAGTGCTGGTAGAGTACTTTGTTACATGTATGAACTTCAACCTGAAGAAATAAAAAACAACAGAAAGAACAAATTAACACAAAGTAAATCATTATTCGTTACATTATGAATACAACTCAATGTCGTTTGAGATATCTATAAACCGTAATTGTACTTATCTTTCTCAAGGGTGTATTATTCATGTATACAGAACATACAGATTGAATATTTGCTTCACATCATATTAGATCAATCCTCAAATGACGTCCATAGCTGATAACTTTACTGTGCGCCGCAATAGGTAACTTTAGTGTGCGACGCAATCCGATCCCAAACTGTTTCCTTATTTGATGAATTACAATCTTATAAACAATCAATATGATATGACATGGGAAAAATAAAACTTTGATCGGAACAAAGAAATTTATTTATAATATGAAATAACAAATTAATTTATCTGGAACACATTATAATAGCTGAATCGTCGATGGCCGCAAAAATTGCATCGCAAGTTTCCAAATTTGTAGATCTACAATCTGATTAACAACCAATCTTATTGAGAAGGAGAAACCCAACATAAAATTCGCAAACAATTTTTTACAAAAACGACAGAGAGAACAGATTAATTAACGTGGAACTACTTGGTAATCTGCTCAGTTCTTGAATCTGGTGATGAAACCGATATGAAATTATGGAGATGAAAGCTTCGAATATCAGATTCATATTATCAATGAAGTTCTGATTTCTCAGATTTACGATAACCAGATAGAGGAAGATGATAAGGAAAAAAAATTCAGACATAATTGTTGACTGATTTCTCAGATCCACCAAAACCAGATAGAGGAAGATGATAGGGTAAAAAATTTCAGACATAATTTTTGACGGAGACCTTCTGCTTCACTCGGTGGAGACAAAAAAAAAGAAAAGAAAATTGGGCCTTTCGTACAAAAAGACAGGAGTCCAAAATATTAGCCCGACCATACAGCAATGATATAATATTTTATTTTATATATTTCTGATCAATACTAATAAAAAACAATTGATATAAATACAAGTTGTATACAAGTATACAACTATACAAACAAAAAATACTCCACCACTTCAAATAAATTGCACAACTATAAATACAACTTTGTTAAAATGATATATGGATTAAACAACCTAAATTACAAAATAAAATTATAGTATAAACATATAATTATAAAATGTTTAATATAAAATACTATTACTCCTACATTGTAAACAAAAGTAACTAATCACATAACACTATATTTGTTGACTCAAGTAAATTAAAAGAATATTCTCCCTATATAATAAAGCAAAAATTTACATGAAATTATACAATCCATAATTAATTTATTCAAGCTATAGTATATTTTAAAATTATAAAAGATTTTAATTACATTTATAGATTATATAATAAATAAATTATATTATTTATTTATAAAAAAAAATATATTCCCGCGGTGTACCGCGGGTTAAAATCTAGTTAAGGGTATAATAGAGTTATTAAAGGTATAACTGAGTTTTTCTGTATTCTAAAACCTATTCTACCAAACTTAAAAAAAAAAGCATAGTGGAACAAATTGAAGAAAAAATGTTCTTTTAAATCAATTTTCCCTTAATTGTTTTCATATAATATTAAAAAAATATTTTATTTGAGGTAGTTAAGTTATTTCAAGTTTTCTTGTTTTGTTAGTTATTTAAATTATGAAGTAAAAACCACATATCACAAATTTATTGGCTAAGTGACTTGTGCTTTATATTATAAACTAGATTAGTACCCGTGCTATAGCACAGGTTAAATTTTATTTTATACGACAAATTTAAATATTTTTATTTGATATATTTTTTAGCATTAAACAATATCATCATATAACCTTGATATTTTACATTTAAACCGAATTATAAGTTTATCTTATTTTATCATAAAACTAACTACATTTTAATTGGTGAATAATAATAGGATATGTAAATAAGATATGCAGTTGTTTCTGAGGAAAGAAATACATATAACTTTAAATTGTGATATTACAAATAATAACTTTTAGATATGATATTTATTAAAATGTCAAAATGTAAACCCTATAAATTTTGATTACCAGTGAAGTGACCTTAGTGCAGTGGCAGGAGGTAAGTCCATTTGTAGAAGGCACTATCACACCCGGGATCGAGTCCCGGCTCCTACGAATGTAGGAATTTGGCTAAT
>NC_025686.1:22653748-22676877 GCF_000633955.1 Camelina sativa | reverse complement strand
TGCATGGTTCGGTCTCAAATACCGCATGCTAATACTCGAATGTCTTGTTTCTGTTGTGCGCAGATGGCAAGAGTCGAAAGCCTAGACTACGCTAGCCTGCAAGAATACGGTGATAACTACTTGCAATGGGCAATTGACACCGAGATGAACCTGAAAGCGAAAGACCTTTTCAGATGCATTGAGAGTGAGAATGAGTGTTCCGAAAGGAGCAAGGCTACGGCGAGTCTTTATATGCGCCGCCATATGGACAAAGGCCTCAAAGAACAGTACCTCCATGTTGAAGATCCTCTTGAACTTTGGACAGACTTGAAAGATAGATTCGGGTACAAAGAGATTGTACTACCAAAGGCTCAAGAGGATTTGGAAACAATAAGGATCGATGATTTCGACTCCTTGTATGAGTACCACTTAGAGCTATTTAAGATAGCAACAAACTTAATGATATGTGGTCTTGAGGTTACTGAAGAAGACTTGATAGAGAAGACACTCTCAACCTTTCACACTAATGATGAACTGCTCCAGCAGCAAATTCGTGAAAGGAGCTTCAAAACATATGTAGGTATGTTTGAATGGCTTTCAGAGATCCTGAAGAAAAACACAGAAACAAAGGTGGTGCATCTCGATGATGAAAATCATGAGAATGATGACTCCAATGAGACTTCTGATTCCCTTAAAGAAGATGATTAAGCTCTCTTCAGTTTCTTTTGGTTTGGTTTATTTTCTATGCTTTATGATTTAATTTCCTTTTAATGTAATGGATAATTGCTTTGAATTAAATTCAATGGATTTTATTTTATAAACTATTCTATTAAAATCCGAAATTCTTGTCCTATTTATAGACATGGCCGAGGACATGAGTGAATTAGTAGTGGATAGTGGCTCCAGCCACACCATACTAAAAGATAAGAGATATTTCATAAATCTTATAATGAAAAGTGCAAATGTTAATACAATTGCGGGTATAGCAAATCTTATAGAAGGCTACGGCCAAGCACACATATTGTTGCCTAACGGAACTCATATTGAGTTATGTGATGCTTTATACTCACCCAGCTCTAAGAGAAGCTTATTGAGCTTTAAAGACATAAGGTCAAATGGTTATCATATTGAAACCAAGGGTGAAGGATCTAAAGAGTTCCTCTACATTACAGAAAATGTGAAAGGACAAAAGAAGATCCTAGAGACTATACCTGCCTTAGCCTCTGGTCTATACCATGCTAAGATTAACATGATAGAAGCCAACTTGGCTAAGCACAAAATATACAAAGAAAGTTTCACTTTATGGCATGACCGGCTTGGCCATCCGGGAACTAACATGATGCGTAAATTGATAAAGAGTTCAAAAGGGCACAACCTTAAAGAAAGAAAAGTTCTCCCTAAGAATCTCACATGTGTGGCATGTGCACAAGGGAAACTTATTGTAAGACCTTCACCAGTAAAAGTCACAAGAGAGACTTTACATTTTCTGGAAAGGATACAAGGTGACATATGTGGGCCGATACACCCACCTAGTGGGACATTTCGATATTTCATGGTGATGATAGATGCATCAACCAGATGGTCCCACGTATGCTTGTTATCCACGAGAAACTTAGCATTTGCTAAGCTCTTAGCTCAAATCATTCGATTAAGAGCACATTTTCCAGACTTTCCACTTAAGACTATACGTCTAGATAATGCTGGTGAATTTACATCCCAAGCGTTTAATGATTACTGTATGTCCATGGGGGTGAGTGTGGAACATCCTGTGGCACATGTACATACACAAAACGGATTAGCTGAATCCTTCATTAAACGAATACAATTGATAGCTCGACCATTGTTAATGCGATCGAAGCTTCCTGTGTCGGCTTGGGGACACGCGGTCTTACACGCAGCAGAACTCATACGCATCAGGCCATCTAGTGAACACAAATATTCCCCATCCCAACTCCTATCGGGTCAAGAGCCAGACTTATCCCATCTTAAGACATTTGGTTGTGCCGTTTATATACCAATTGCTCCACCACAGAGAACAAAGATGGGACCACAGAGGAGAATGGGAATATATGTGGGGTATGAGTCTCCCACCATAATAAGGTATCTCGAGCCACTGACAGGAGACCTGTTCAAGGCCAGATACGCGGACTGTCAATTTATTGAGTCCGAATTCCCTATGCTAGGTGGGGAGACCAGCAAGCTGAGCAAAGAATTGACATGGAATCAAACATCCTTAGAATGGCAAGATCCTCGAACTATAGCATGTGATGCAGAAGTTCAGAAGATTATACATCTTCAACAGCTAGCTAATCAATTGCCAGATTCCTTTGCTGACCCGAAAAGAGTAACAAAATCGTACATACCAGCTTGCAATGCACCAGTACGTATTGATGTTCACAAGGAACACAATAATCAAGTTGCTACAGAGTCTATGCCACGTTTGAAACGGGGTAGACCATTAGGTTCCAAAGATAAGAATCCTCGGAAAACAAAGAGTGCAAAACAGACCGAGGCTAAGGGAATTCTAGAAAAGCCAGACGTTGTCACAGAAACTCCTACGGCACCAAATGAGGCTCAGGACGCTGAACCTCAAGAGCCTGAAGGAGTTGACAACAATGAGATCTCGATAAACTATATAATGTCTGGAATACAATGGAACCGAAAAGATGTCGACATTGATGATATATTTGCATACAAGGTAGCACTTGAAATAAATGAGGATCATGAGCCCACATCTATACTAGAGTGTACACAAAGCAAAGATTGGCTTAAATGGAAAGAAGCCATAGATGTGGAGCTAAACTCTTTAAAGAAGAGAAGTGTGTTTGGTCCGACCTTAAGGATAACACCAGAAATTAAACCAGTTGGACACAAATGGGTTTTTGTAAGAAAGAGAAATGAGAGAAACGATATTGTCAGATACAAGGCAAGGCTCGTAGCACAAGGATTCTCTCAAAGACCTGGCATAGATTATGAGGAGACATACTCCCCTGTGATGGATGCAACGACTTTTAGATATCTAATAAGTCTGGCCATAAGAGAAAGTTTAGATTTGCGGTTAATGGATGTTGTAACTGCATATCTATACGGTCCACTGGATAATAAAATTTATATGAGATTACCAGAGGGTATAGAACTCAAAGATAAGAAGAGTTCTAGAGACCAATACTGCATAAGGCTAGACAAATCGCTTTATGGACTGAGACAGAGTGGTCGAATGTGGTATAACCGGCTAAGTGAATATTTAGCCAAGGAAGGTTATAGGAATGACCCGATCAGTCCTTGTATATTCATAAAGAAATTCGCGAATAAGGGATTTGTAATAATAGCAGTATATGTGGATGATTTAAACATCCTTGGAACCTCTGGGGAAATCGCCCAAACAGTAGGATATCTCAAGAAAGAGTTTGAGATGAAAGACCTAGGCAAGACAAAATTCTGTTTGGGGTTGCAGCTTGAGTACATAAACAATGGGATCCTTGTGCATCAAAAGGCATACACAGAAAAGGTACTCAAGAGATTTAATATGGAGCAAGCTCACTCATTGACTAGCCCAATGGTTGTGAGAAGTGTAGAAGTGGATAAAGATCCATTTGCTCCTAAGAAGGACAATGAAGAAATTCTTGGTCCTGAAATGCCTTACCTCAGTGCTATAGGAGCATTAATGTTCTTGGCTAGCCACACTAGACCTGACATATGCTTCGCAGTAAACCTTCTGGCAAGATACAGTTCTTGTCCGACCATAAGGCACTGGAATGGTATAAAACATGTTCTGCGTTACCTACAAGGAACGACAGACTTTGGTTTATTTTACACTAACCATAACAAAGAAGGTTTAGTTGGTTTTGCTGATGCAGGTTATCTGTCCGACCCACACAATGGTAAATCACAAACAGGTTATGTGTTTACACACGGTGGTACAGCGATCTCTTGGCGTTCTATGAAGCAGACTCTAGTAGCCACATCCTCAAATCACGCGGAGATCCTAGCCATGCATGAAGCCAGCCGTGAGTGTGTTTGGTTGCGGTCAATGACTCAGCACATTCGGACAGACAGTGGCATGGACATAGACAAATCAGCAACGGTCATCTATGAAGACAATACAGCCTGCATCGCACAACTCAAAGAAGGTTACATCAAGGGAGATCGGACAAAGCACATCCTGCCGAAGTTCTTCTACACACATGAACTACAAAAGGCCGGAGAAGTTCAAGTGGTGCAAGTTCAGTCATGTGACAACTCAGCCGATCTCTTCACCAAGGCATTACCGACAACAACATTCAGGAAGCTCACGCACCAGATTGGAATGCGGAGGCTTAAGGACTTGGAGTGATGCTTGGAACAGGGGGAGCAATGTGTGCTGTACTCTTTTTCCTTCACTAAGGTTTTGTCCCAATGGGTTTTCCTGGTAAGGTTTTAATGAGGCAGCATCCCCTAAGCACATTGCATCGATCCCTTCCTCGCATAGGCACGGTTGTATCGTCCAAGGGGGAGTGTTGTAAAACACTTGGTGGACTCTACCCAACCGGCCCATTATCAGTCCGTCCGTGCGCAGCCTCTCGACCACACTTGGTCGAGAGCCTTCGGCCCGTTAGTCGAAGCCCATCGGTGATAGCATTAGTATGTCGGTTTACCTTAGGACTTGTAACACTATATATACTTGTTGTAACCTCAATTCCTATCAATAATAACCTAAGAGATTTACTCCCTAAACTCCCTAATTTACAACAGATGATTAATTGAGTACTTGATTGTCAACTGACTTAGCGTTTCCACCGCAACGTTTCAACGTTGAATTTTGGAAGTTGCACCACTCAAATCAATTAGGGTTCTCATTTGAAGACGAGTTGGTTCCATAAACAAAGAAGATGCTACTCTTCTCCGTTTGAAAGAAAAAATAACGGAGGGGTCTGTTTAAGGTATTTTGCCTAATCTTTGATTTTGTATGAGTTAGGATTAATTTGAGTCGCTTTTTATTTTTGGATTCTGTACTTGGCTATAGTTTTGCTTTTAACTGTCTGTTTTTCGTTTCCAAGAGAACACACACACTTAGAGTTCACATTGCTTGTTCGTATCTATGATGTTTTTTTAGGCTTTGGTGTTTGGAAAATCTCCAGAATCTGAAAGTTCGGGATTTGAAAGAAGAAGGTCGTATGGATTGGATAAGTCGGCTACCTGACGAACTGCTCTTGGTAATATTGTCGTTACTGCCTGCCAGAGATGTCGTGGCTACAATGCTTTTGTCAAAGAGATGGCAGTTTCTTTGGAAGTTTGTGTCAAGACTCATTTACGATGATATATAGCTACAAGAATATTGAGTATGAAAGAATTTCGCGGTTTGTAGACAAGTATTTGCTTTTGCACGAGGCTCCAACTCTAGAAACTTTGCATTTCAAACTTGGTGAAAGGTCTGATGCTGTTGATATTGGTGTATGGATCAGAACTGCAGTTATACGCTGTGTGCGTGAGCTGATCATCGAGATAGACTATTCTTCCAGTATAACTCCAGTCATACTTACAAGGAGTTTGTATGCATGCTGTACAATGCTAGGGACCTTGAAGCTAAACAATGTAATTCTTGTGGATGATCCTTCCTTGGGTTCTTTCCCATCTCTTAAAAGAAATGACTCTTGAATGTCTGAAGTACCCAGGCGATGAATTTGTAAACATGCTTTTATCAAGTTGTCACGTTATTGAAGACTTGGTTGTGGTGCAGTGTCCTGATGACAATGTGACTAATTTCGTCATTAGAGTGCCTTCTCTAAAGCATTTATACATCTGTAAATCACCAGACAAACATAGAGATGCTGGAGATGGGTTTGTCGTAAATGCTCCTTCTTGATAATACGGGTGGGTTTGTGTCATCGAGAATGAAATGCCTAATATAGTAACAGCGGATATTGACATTAAGAGTCATCCTGGGAGTATTCTGAGTTCTGTTACTTCAGTCAAGTTTCTCTATTTGTGTTTATCAACCGCAGAGGTATTTTCTTGTTAATTTCAAGTTGTTGTTTCTTGGAAATAGCTGGTCTTCTTGTGATCAAGTCTCTAGCCACTAACATTGCTTTCACTTATTCTGTCTTGTATGCAGGTAAAGGATGCATATCCTGTTGGTAGTGTCTTCCACCATCTTGTAGAGTTAACGCTATGCAGATGTGATGTGCAGTGGTTGAACCTACTTATGCGTTTATTTGGTGATTCCCCTATATTACGAGCTCTCAAACTTGATCAGGTATACATATATATATATATATATCTCAACCCAATCCATTTAGTGTTTTTGACCAGGTGATTTTCTGACTCATTCATTTGTCTAATCTAATGTACTGTTTATATCAGTACCATGGCTATCAGGCTCATGAACCGAGCCCCTGCTTTAAACCGAGTTCAGTTCCTGAATGTTTGTTATCGAGTTTTGAAACTCTCGAATGGAAAGCCTATGAAGGAACAGAAGAAGAGAAAATACTTCTACGATCTATCTTAAGAAACGGAAGCTGTTTAAAAAAGGTAACTGTGTCCTCAAAATCCACAGACAGGGACAAGAAACTTGAGATGATCAAGGAGTTGACAATGTTGACCAGGCGTTCACCTACCTGTCGGCTTGTATTTAACTGAAGCTACAGTAAGACATGTCAAGTCATACAGTGTCTGATGCTTTTCCTTTTCCAAATTTTAGCTCTTTGAATTTCTCATTTTCTTTTGTACAAGTCTCTGCACTCTGCGTGCGGATTCGCTGTTGAATCTTGCTTTATGTTGGTTTAATAGATGGTGTAAACACAAGTCTTTGCTTTTTGAGGTTATGCACTGTGGTGCCATCTTTAATTAACTATCAAACTTTCTTGGACCTACTACTATATTCAAAGAATTATAAAAATCATTCAAACGTCTAATTACATTTCTATGTTAGAATAAATATTTAAAATGTACATGAATTCACATCTTTCTAGAAAATGGGGAAGGCCACTAGCGATTGCCGGAGTAAATCATATTTAAATATACATACATACATTAGCTTTTCTCTCTCATCCCACCATCGTCTTTATCTTTTGACGAATTGAAGTGGTGTCTCTCTAATATATTTAAATATGATTATTCGTTTTTATTGTGTTTGTTTGATCTGAGAGGAAGCTGTTCATCCGGTGTATCAGGTGAGTTTTGATTTCTTTGTTTGGATCCGGTACGGTGTTATTTGCGAATATCTCTGTTTCTTATGAAAGTTTTCACTTTTCAGTGAGCTTTGAAAGCAAGAACGGCTTAACATTTCAGAGTCGAAATTAATCAGGTGTTTTATTATCAATCATTTTTCTATGGATAGTATAAGTCAGTTGCCTGAAGCGCTGCTCTTGAGAATATTGTCTTTACTGCCTGCCAAGGATTTTGTAGCCACAATGGTTTTGTCAAAACGGTGGCAGTTGCTTTGGAAACTAGTGCCAAAACTCATATATGATGATAGTTATCAAAATATTGAGTATGGAAAATTTTCTCGGTTTGTAGACAGGTCTTTGCTTTTGCACGAGGCGCCTGTTATAGAAACTTTGCATTTCAAGCTTGGTAGAAAGTGCGATGCTGTAGATATCAGTGTATGGACCGGAACTGCAGTTAAACGCTGTGTACGTTACCTTATTGTTGAAATTGATTGTTCTTCAAGTACAACTCCGGTCATACTTCCAGTTAGTTTATATACAGGCTGTACAATGCTTGTGACCTTGAAACTAAACAGCGTGGTTATCGTGGATATTTCTTCCTTGGTTTCTTTTCCATCCCTCAAAACTTTGAGCCTTTTGTTTGTGAAGTACCCAAATGACGGATTTGTCAAGAGGCTTTTATCCAATTGCCCTGTTCTTGAAGCCTTAGTTGTGGAACGAGACCCCAATGATAATGTGACCATTTTCACTGTTATTGTGCATTCTCTAAAGAGTCTATTCTTACGTGAGTCACCAAAAAGTGTTGATAATTCTCGTGGGTTTGTGGTAGATGCTCCTTCTTTGGAGTGCTTCGATGTTCTTGATCATAAGGGTGGGTTTTGTATCATTGAGAATGATATGCCTAAGATTGTAACAGCAAATGTTGACGTCACTTACATTCTTCCTGGGAAGATTTTGGGGTCTATTACTTCTGTCAAACGTCTCTATTTGTGTTTATCAACTTCAAAGGTATTTCTTTTGATTTTCTTTTTAGAATCAATCTGTAATTTCTTGTGACAAAACCTGTTGCCGCCACAGTCCTTGTGTACTAATTATTCTTCTGTCGCTTATGCAGACTGCATATCCTGTTGGTAGTGTCCTCCACCGTCTTGTAAACTTAAGGCTATGCACATGTGAGACAGAGTGGTTGAATCTACTCATGTGTTTGCTCAGAGATTCCCCTAAGTTACGGGTTCTCAAACTTGAACAGGTACATATATATATTTCACCCTAAATGATTCGGTTTCCTTGGATCAGTATTTATGTTGATCTAATACACTCTACTTCTATCCCAACAAATTAAATCAGAAACATACCCATCAGCCTGATAAAGCTCGCCCGAGCTGGAGTGAACCGAGTTCAATTCCTGAATGTGTGATATCGAGTCTTGAAACTCTCGAGTGGGTAAAATATGAAGGAACAGAGGAAGAGAAAGACGTATCGGCATTTATCTTAAGAAATGCAAAATGTTTAAAGATGGCAACTATCTCATCTAACTCCACTGATCCCAACAAGAAACTTAAGATGCTCAAGGAGTTATCATCGTCGCCTAGACGCTCACCTACCTGTCAGCTGATATTTGACTGAAGTTAATATGAGCAGCCCCGAAGGAAAAAAAAACATGTTCCATAAGTCGAGTAACATCTGGTTGTTATGTCAATGTTTGATCCTGAATCTTAGATATGTTGAAAGGTTATATTTGAGCTATTTGAATTTCTTATGTTTTTTTGGCGTTTTGCTCTTTACTTAGAAGAATGAAACGGAAGAACCACTGTCTTATGTTTTTGGCTTTTTGCAATACACTTCGTAATGATGAACCACGACCTTGCACAAACTTTTCTTGTTATGTTAGTATTCTATTTCTTGGCTTGAAATATAACTGTTATTAAATTGAAACCGAAAGCTAAGTAAGTTTAGTGTGGCTTTGCTCGGTTCTGTTTTGAGTGTAGCATAACCAGTATGATATATGAAAAGGAGCTTAATTTATAGTCGATATTGTAAGTTAGGCGTTTTACATGGGCATGAGAGGAAGGATGGCTTTTTCAAGAGCGGCTCGGTTGGACGATGTATATACATGTCATCAAATGATTGTGTTTTCTTGGTGGATGGTTTTGATGGATCCGTAGAGACGACCAATGGAGATCCCACTAAGATTTGTATGGATGGATTCATGCAATCAGTCGAAGGCGACAAGACAAAGGTGAGAAATACCTACCAGGTATATGTCTCGACATCCGTTCCCCTGCTCATCACATGTATGAAGGCTACTACTATTAAGTCTAAAGTTTTTAATATTCAGTGTGAAAAAAAAAAATCCAAATGAATATATATATATATATATATATTTACATTTGCTTTTCTTTAGTTAAAATTTATTCTGTAATTCTTAATTTGTGTTACAAATTAAAGAGAAAAAAGGAAACAATAGAAAGAGAAACAGCAGACGTTATTAGACCATGTTTATCGGAGGTTTTAAGAGAGATTTTAAGAGAGGTTTTAAGGAAAAGTAGGTAAAAAATAAATCAGAAAGAAAAGAAAAAAGGAAGAGCTCCCCTTATATAGTATACTCGTTTTTATATAAGAGACGCTGAAGTGTCAACGCGTGGTTGGTTAAATAATTGTATTGAGAACAAAAAATTTTTTGGCCCGATCGTGTTTTTCTCTTCCTTTCTCTCTCGCTCTCTCTATCGCAAACCTCTCAATCCAAGGAGATTGAATCGGTCGGAATCGTTGGAGATGGAATTGGAGGAGTCTGAAGGAGATTGAACTTGGACGAGATTGAATTCGGAGTCTAATCAATTGGAGGAGATTGAATCGATTGGAATCAGAGGAGATTGAATCGGTGGAGCTTGAACCTATCTCTAATGGTAAGTTTCTCATTCTGATAGTAAGAATTTGCGACAGATTGAGGCTTTAAACGTTGTTGTGTTTCTTAGAGAAAGATCCTAAGAAAGATATCAAACTCTTTATCAATTCCCCTGGTGGTTCCCTCAGGTTATAATCTTGATTTGTTTGTAATAATGTTTGATTGGGTTTAGTTTCTGGCTCAGATGATCTAACTTGATGTTCTTTTTGTTTGTTTGGTTAGTGCAACCATGGCTATATACGATGTGGTTCAGCTTGTGAGAGCTGATGTTTCGACGATTGCTCTTGGAATTGCTGCATCAACAGCTTCAATTATTCTTGGTGCGGGAAGTAAAGGTAAGCGTTTTGCTATGCCCAACACGAGGATAATGATTCATCAACCTCTTTATCAGTGCTTGTTATTCATCAACAATATAGATTGTGATATTGTTTATTGTTACTGGAAGATGACCTTATGCTAAGTTTATCTGATTATGTCTTTCATTCTTTATCAGTTCATTTGTTATATTTTGAATTTCTAGGTAGAATTAATCTAGATAGAAAAAAAATTATTTCAAGCACTTTTTGGCTAATTGCAAGACCTATGATATGTTTGTGTATGTCTATGCATTGACACTGTTGCTTCCAAATTGCTGGACTTTTCTAACATGCAGAATGAGTAATTGTTGCTAAACATTGCACTTAAAGGGTCTACCTGCAAGTTGTTTCCTACAGACATATGATGTTCTTTCTCTTTTTGATTTATATTTGCAGGAAAGCAACTGATGCAGAACATTGCAGAGTTGGTACCAAGCATAAGAGCAGCGAAGAAGCAGGAATCTCAGAAAGCGAAGAAGCAGGAACCTCAGGCCCCAACTGCAACCTCTGGAACTTCTTCAAAGTCAGGCAAAGGTGGCAAGAAGAAGAGATAAACAAGCCCTATTTTCTCCCCCTGTCGTTTATTTTTTTCTCCTCGCATCAGGTTCTATCTCTTAAACTTACTGAGAAGAACACAAAGGTGTTTGCAGGTGTAACAATGTTTCAAATAGAAGATAGTCTCTTCACCACTAAGCTATTTTGGTTTAATCACTCTGCTTGGTTTAAAAAAGAACAGAAAGTATTAAAATTGTTATACTTTTGCGATAGGAGTTTGGATGCATAAGCTTTTGCGTTTTACTTATCCTTCAAAAACATTGTTTAACATCAAATATCCAAACAGTACATTTAAGGTCTTGTCAATAACAAAAACTATTTATGAATGTTGGTCGTTATAAGCCTTTGTGTCAGTCCGATCCAACATCGACCCCTTTGTCCTTGAAGAATTCTTGTTATTGATTCATCAACCTCTTTATCAGTGCTTTGTTTTGTTTTATGTTAATCTCTTTATCAGTGCTTGTTATTTGTAAGATTTGGTTTGGTTCTCAACCATTCTTGATGATACCTGCAGCCAGGTAAGAGAAACAGTCTGTGATGTTGCATTCTTGCACAATGAGCAATTTTTTTGTTTTATGTTAATGTTTTTATTATGTTTTGTAAGTTTGAAAATTAATTAAAATGTAATATTTTCTAATTTTATAAAATCTTAAATGTTTACACATTTATACCACTTCTATTCTATTTAAAATTTAAAAAATTTTAAAAAACAATATTTTCAAAAATAAGAGATCCAAAATAAGAACCTACCAATAAAAGAGAAAATTTTATCTAAGAGATCATAGATTCTTATATTCCAAACAGTACACAATTAATTCATAAAAAATTTAAGAACTCCCCTTATATAAACCCCCCAATAAACTTGCCCTTAGCTTATGGCTAAAGAAACAACAAGGCAGCCCTAAATTAATTAATTAAGAGAGGATAGCAATTTGAAG
Organism: Camelina sativa; assembly: GCF_000633955.1. Classification (NCBI taxonomy): domain Eukaryota; kingdom Viridiplantae; phylum Streptophyta; class Magnoliopsida; order Brassicales; family Brassicaceae; genus Camelina; species Camelina sativa. The sequence goes on along the minus strand of NC_025686.1, from coordinate 22,664,999 downwards.
GAGAAACAGAGAAATATTGAGAGAGAGAGATTAGAAAAGAGCCGCCGAGAGTTAAAAGGAGCAAAGAGAGTTAGAGTTTTACCTTTGTGTTCTTTGTGTGAGATTGTACTCTCCTTCTAGCTTCTTGGTCTTTGGGAGACAGTTCCCATTTCTCACCCGAGACGTGATTAGAGGCAAATAACTCTGTTATCAAGTTCCTGTAAGTTCCAGCTAAATCAATCAATCGATCATAAATACCTATACAGTGAAGGAGAAGTAGCGCAAGGGTTTAGGTATTCCACTTTCTTTATTATTTTTTTTTTTGTTTTATTCTTTTGGCACAAAATTCATCGATCTCTGTATCTTCAAAAACGAGTTAACTCTAAGTGAATTTCCCGACGCACTGCTCTTGAGTATATTGTCTTTTCTGCCTGCGAAAGATGTTGTGGCCACAATGCTTTTATCCAAACGATGGCAACCGCTTTGGAAGATGGTGCCAAGACTCATATATGATGATGACAACGATGAAAGTTTTCCTCAGTTATAGAAACTTTGCATTTCAAACTTGGTCAAAACTATGGTGCCGTTGATATCGGAGTATGGACCAGAACTGAACTTAAACGCTGTGTGCGTAAGCTGATTATCAAGACGGACTGTTGTATTAACAGTACAGCTCCAGTCATACTTCCAAGGAGTTTGTACACAGGGTGTAAACATGCTTGTGAGATTGAAAGTAAAAAAAGTGGTTCTTTGGATGTTACTTCTCCAATCTCTTTCCCATGTCTCAAAGAACTGATCCGTAAACATGTGAAATACCCAGGTGACGAGTTTGTTCAGAGGCTTTTATCTAGGTTGTCCTGTTCTTGAAAGCCTTGCTGTGAAACAATGTCGAGATGACAATGTGAACATTTTCACCATAAAAGTCCCTTCTCTCAAGAGTTTAGTCTTAGATAAATCAGGTTTTGAAGATACAGCTACTGCACCTGGGTTTATGATAGACGCTCCTTCTTTAGAGAGGTTTTACATTGAAGATGATTCTAAGGGTGGGTTTTGTGTTATTGAGAATGAGATGCCTAATATTGTAGAGGCAGATGTTGATGTCGCTTATTATCCTGGAAATATTTTGAGTTCTATTACTTCTGTCAAGCGTCTCTCTTTATCTAGTATAACATCCGCAAAGGTAATATCTTCTAAACTATCTCATGCTTTGTTTGTATTGTTTTTACCGTCTGCATCCTTGATTTTGTTTTCATAATCAATTATTGGAAAAATTGTGTATTCCATCACTGATTGTGTACTTTGTCATGTTTTCAATTGCAGGATGCATATCCTGTTGGTACAATCTTCTGCCCTCTTGTATATTTAGAGATATGTACATTTAAAACAGAGTGGTTGAATGTACTTATGCGTGTTCTCAAAGATTCCCCTAATTTACGAGCTCTCAAACTTGACACGGTACATATAATTCGTCCCAAATGATTCAGTTTCTTTGGATAAGTATATATACATGTTGATCTAATGTGCTGTACTTTCTTGTCAACTTATAGCTCTATCACTATGAAGATGATGATGATGATAATCGCCCGAGCTGGAGTGAACCATGCTCAGTCCCCTAATGTGTAAAATGGAGTCTTGAAACTCTCAAGTGGTCAGAATATGAAGGAGCAGAAGAAGAGAAACAAGTAATAGCATTTATCTTAAGAAATGCACACTGTTTAAAGAAGGCAACTATCTCCACTGAATCAACCGAAGAGCCTAACAAGAAACTCCAGATGCTTAAGGAGTTGTCTTTGTTTCCAAGGCGTTCACCTACCTGTCTGCTTGCATTCGAATAATTAAAGTTATGGTCTGACCTTAATTAGTAATATCTGGCTGGAGAGTGTTTTTATCCAAACCTTAGATATGTTAAAGACTCATACAATTTAGCTCTTTAAATTTCTCTGTGGTTTATCTCTCCTTTATTCAATTTGGTAATGTTTTGACTTTTCCGGTTTAACTATATAGTCTTGGTTCTTCAACAAATTGGGCGTTTTTATGTTGTTTTGGTTTGATTTGATTTCTTGGATTGAAATAATTGTGTTGCCGAATCAAAACCAATGAGATTAGATTTAATATGACGAAAAATTTGGTATCTAATAAAACCAATGAGATTATATTATTGAAAAGCAAGAATATAGAGATTTTTGTCACGTAATATCTTCCCAGGCGATCACTTACCTGTCAGCTTGCTATCAACTAAAGCTATGGTCTGACCTAAGTAATATCTAGTAGGAGTGTGTTTTTTATCCAAACCTTAGATTTTAAAAGCTTATCTTTAGGTCTTTGATTTTTTTTTTTTATGTTATTGATTAGAATAAAGAAACATACATTTGATTCTTCAATAAATTGGGCGTTGGTATGGTTTGTTCTTAGGGAGACGAGATCCCAATTAGGATTTGTCTCAATTGACTAATCGCTAACAAAAACTAGAGAATAGGAATCTTCAATGATGAGAAGAAGCGACGAAGGTTTAAGGTATTTGACGGTACGTCCTCGAGTTTTTGTTTTTTGTTTTTTTTAGGATTTAGGATTGATTCTCCCGCAAAGAGGGTGTTTGTGGGAGGTTGTCGTTGGTAACGGTTATTATCAATCTTATTATATAAAGTTGGATTTTGAAAGTTAGCCATTAACAAAATTTTGACATGTGTCAAGTTATTAATCTCAGATTTTGACATGTGTAAAAGTTAATATTTAATAGTTGGAATTTAATTACAACAAAAATAAAATATTTTGTTATAAAAATATTAATAATGCAAAAAGATAAATTTTGATATGTGTCAACACTACAAGAAAACAAGCAGTTTGTGACTCCCAAAAGAGTCTTAAAATGGTCGCAAAACAGCCATTTGCGACTATTACCAGACTATCTAAGTTGGTCGCTAAAAAACGGTCGCAAAATATAACAGTGACAATATGGTGGCATATTTGCGACTCTTTTACGACTAATAAATATGGTCGTATAAAAGCAACGGTTTAGAGACACACAGTAATAGTCGTATATTTTGAAACACCGGTCACAATACTGTCACATATGTGCGACTCTTTTAAGACTAATATTTCAGTCCGCGCCGGCATTCCAGAACGAATTCTTATCGCTTAGCACAAGCGCTAACCCTGACAAGGCCCTACATCGCATATGCAGTTGGAGTGGTTAGTCGATTCATGCAAAATCCAAAGAAACCTCACTTTCGACGAATATTGAGGTACATGAAAGGAAGACTTGACTATGGTCTTCTGTATAAGAAAGGAGAACAGTGTAAGATAGTTGGCTATTGTGACGCCGACTATGCTGGTGATCACGACACGCGTCGATCAACAACTGGAAACGTGTTCAGGCTTGGTTTAGGAGCAGTTTGTCTTTGAAAAGTAAGCGGTGTTTTAGCCGTAACCCTTGTTGGAAGAGAATACCACGTAGGAGTGAAAACTCCCCTGCTCATCTATCTTCATTCCAAAGGCGAACATTTCAATTGAGTGACTGTAACTGCTATCTATAGTTTACAGTCAGTAGTTCTTAACCAACCGCCCAGCTTTATAAAGCTTTAAGAGGGAATAGGGAGTAAGGGGGACCTTCGCTTCATTATCAAATTGACCTGGACCCTCTTTCTTCTCCTGCTGCAGATTTTGCCCTGCGCGGATTCTGGAGCTTCTTCTTTAGTCTAGGATTTCAAATAATAATCAAATCAAAAGAAGCGGCTGGGCGAGAACAAGAAGCGGTCGTCGTACGCCGGCCGGTAGCTCTACTAAGCGAAGAACCGCTCGCTGCCTTTTCTTCGCGAATAACCATGTGGAGTGGAGGTAGCCTAGGAGAAGAGAAGCAAGCTACCTTCGCCTACCTCCCATCTATAAGCGGCAATGGTAAGAGCTGGTAAGCATGGTAACTGTATCGACTAAGGGGCCGGTGCTCCGCGTTCTATCTAGGTTCCGCTCTGACCTTTCCCCACCTCACATAGAAGAAGAGGAAGCCCTTCAATAGAAGAACCCGTGTGAGTGGGAGGATTGAATCATTCATTCATCGGATACGTCTTTTCCCGTGATCCATTTCATGTCAACTCTAATTAGTTATCAAAAGGCCTACCTTACAAAGGGAAACGGCCGCATCGGCCCGCTTCGTCACCGTCGGTTCCCGCAACCAAGCCTTTCTCTTATTCTTTCTTTCAGAAGGGCTTGCGGTTCATTACACCAAAGGCTTTTAGTGAACTATTGAAGCTATCGAGAGAGTACCAAATGCTGACGGTGACGAAGGTTACCGACTTTCGGTGGACGCGGAGCCAACGAGTTCAGTCGAAGAGCGTAACGAGTCTAAGGTTACAGAAGCGTTCGCCAACTTTGATAGGTATAGCATTGCGAGCAAATAGAGAGCAGAGAGCTTACCCTTTCTTTCTATGAGAGTCGCGAGCTTGTTGTAGTCGGTCCTAAAGAACCTTGCTGCTTACTTGCTATATTCCCGCGTTCTTGCACGGCTCGCGCGCAACCCCGCCCTGCTTTTCCCTTCCCCCTCTCCCCCCCCCTTACCGTCCAAAACTCAGAGGCCGTATGGAGTATAGCCAAGTGGTAAGGCACCGGTTTTTGGTACCGGCATGCAAAGGTTCGAATCCTTTTACTCCAGATTATGAACACCCGATCGGATCTGTCAAGAACGAGCTGACGACGGAAGCTCTCATTAATTAGTTGATGAGGGGAAGCGACTGACAGCAGTCCCTGAGCTAAGCCTTGGAAATCTTAATGCCATAATGCCTTTCAAATCCTCCTAGCCATTATCCTACTGCAATAATTCTTGCTAAGAAGAACGCTCATGTTGTGGCAATTCCACCCTGAAGGTAATGGGTTACTCCTACAGCACGTCCTTGTACAATGCTCAAGGCTCTAGGCTGAGTAGCAGGAGCAACTTTTCATTTATTATGAGCCCAAACAATGGATTCAATAAGTTCTTGCCAATAACCACGCCCGCTGAATAGAAACATGAAACTGAAAGCCCATACAAAATGAGCACCTAGGAAAAAAAGACCATATACAGATAACGAAGAACCATAAGACTTAATTACCTGGGATGTTTGTGCCCATAAGAAATCGCGGAGCCACCCATTAATAGTAATGGAAAACTCTGTGCAAAGTTTCCTCCAGTAATATGAGTTACCACTCCTTGATCACTTATACTACCCCTCACACTGACCGTACTTCCGGCAAACATAACTAGTTCTTCGAGTAAGATTGGGTTGAAGCGAAAGGATATTCGCTTTATTAGCTAAGGCTGATTGAATTGCTAACTGAACTTAACTAGTCTAATTCCATTATTCTGACCCTGCAGGCTTTGATCTTTTTGATTCTCATCGAAATCGGAAGATTTGAAAGCGGAAAGAAGATTCTAGCCTTCCTTCCATATTAAAAGATCAAGGAAGACGAGCAAGAAAACGGATGCGCGTTAGCGCAACGGCTTTCGCTAACGTTGTTCAATCCGTTGCTTGTTCCCTTGACCTTTCATTCACACTCTGATTNATATTAAAGTTCTAAGGAAACAAAAAAGTTTTTCTCTCCCAGGCACACTCCCCGAGGAGCCATGAAGAATGCTTTTGTCCAGATCTCACCCACTCTGCTCCCCCATTAGAAACCGATCCATCCTATTATCCACTGGACAAACGGTAACTTTTGACCATCTTTCTCAAATATCCTCACCGGAAACCTAGATCTGAAAGCCACAAACCCTCTTCTAATCGGTTTTATGCTCTTGAGAAAACTGCATTTACTACCACCATTAACTGCAGCTACTCCTAACCAAGTGCCCACCCAAACCTTTTTAAAAAACCACTATAACCGAAGTTTTTGGCCGCTTTTGTTTTCCCGCTCTTACGAATAACGTCCACCCCTCCTCAAATCTACACCAATCCACCCGCAATGTCCAGCCGTATTCAGCATCATTTGAAAGGAAAGGAGATCCAACAAGGCTTTTCCCCTCCACCCTGTAAGCGAATCAGAGCACCTGAGCTCGACACTACAGATCTGATCCAGGAGAACTCCCTCACGCTCATAGGACGACTTACAAACCCCTCGATCCAGCGAATGTGGGCTCTATTTCCGTTCCTTCTAAACCGCTGGAACCTCCATGGAAAAGCTGCAGGTGCAGATCTTGGACAAGGATTATTCCAGTTCACTTTTGAAACGGAGGATGACATTACTCAGGTCCTCGCTAATAGGCCTTACCACTTTGACCACTGGATGGTCATCCTCCAACGATGGGAACCGATTATCTCACCCTCCTATCCATCCCAAATACCTTTCTGGATTGAAGTCCAAGGCATCCCAAAACACTACTGGAAAAAGGAAATGGTGCTCTCCATAGGCGAAGCACTCGGTGAAATCTTAGATTGGGAAATTTCATCATCCTCCATCCTCCTCCAGCTCCTGTTAAATGGCATGGAACCACTCACAAAGGAAACTATCATCGAATTCTCGGATGGAAGCGAGGCTGTCGTGTGCCTGGAGTACAAAAATCTCAAGAATCACTGCTCCTACTGCCAAAGACTTACTCATGATAAATCAGTTTGCCCAGGTCTGCCAGACCAAAGGAAAGATCAAAACCTGCATTCAAGAGCAGCTGCCCCCTCGTCTACACAACAGACCTCATCCAGGAATTACTACACTCCTCAGGATAATTTCCTGCCACCACAAAGACAGACAAGATCTTTTGAGAACCATTTGTCTCAACTCCCAAACCAACAGTCTAGAAAAAGGCCTTATGCAGCAATAAGCTTAAATGCTAGAAACGTACCTGACTTTCGTCAAACAGCACGCAACACAAGAGACCGGCAGGATCGCCTCGTTCATCAAAGCTTCATAGCCAGATCAACCCACAGCCGAGAAGAGGTAACTCCACAGCAATACGGTCACAACAGTCCCCCTGCTCCACCAACTCGCAACCTACAATGGCGAGAAAAAACCAGATCATCAACTGAGATCCATGGTGAACCTTCTGTTTCGTCCAGAGCCAGACGTCCACCCCTGGAGAGAGAAGTTGCAAGCCCAGATCCCCCTACTCCACCCCCTGAAAATGCTCATATCCAGACGATCCAACACCAAGCCTCCCACCTTAAGCACCAGGAGCCTGAAACTCAGACAAGGGAACAAATCATGAATGAGCTGCAAGAGATTACCATCCAATATATGTCCTGCCCTGACCCGGTCGAAAGTGCAGCGCGAAGATTGAGGGTGCTACAGACTGACTCTGAAAACCTTATGGAGGAGACTGCTAATTCGATCCTAGCCTCAAACCAAAAGACAAAAAACCATCTGCCTCTTCCTCCTCTAGACCAACCTGCTAATAAGCCCCTAAATGTCAAGGATACAACATCTTCTGCAATCCTGCAAAAGAATACAAGTGAAATCAGTAAGCGAGGACGCGGACGCCCTCCTCTCCAAAAACAAACTGGGAAAACAAACCAACCTCTACGCGGAGCCAGACCCCAGAAAAGAATTCTTACACAAGGCTCTCCCAGGAAATCTCCTAATCGCACCTCATCTTCAAAGTCGGGACCTTCAAAGTCAACTCAGAAGAAAGTCACCAAACGAGATGCGGGAAACCCCAGGGTCAGTGATCATTCAGCTGGAGAACCCTCGGGGATCCTCCCTGCCAACTCAAACCCTCCTAGAATCTCCTTGATACCTGCTTCAAAGAAGAAGAAGGCGGATTTTCAGAATCCGCCAACCCCTCTTCCTTAAGAATTGTGAGTTGGAACTGTTGTGGGTTGGGGAACCCCATAACAGTCCAAAGAATCCGGAAAATGAGGAAAAAGATTTTCCCGGATATACTGTTTCTCATGGAGACAAAACACCAACCTGAAGCAGTTAAGAAAACCCTGCAGTGGCTTGACTATCCGAACTACCTTTTGGTTCCCCCTGAGACATCAGCTTCGGGTGGTCTTGCTCTCTTCTGGAAGGACAGTATAGAGGTAGAAATCCTAAAATCAAGCAACCACTTCATTGACTCAAAGATAAAAGCAAAAGGTAGAGAATTCTTTGCTACCTTTCTATATGGAGAACCGGAGAGATCCAAAAGATTCCAGGCTTGGAACCAACTGCAAGAGTATGCTTTGAATAGGACTGATCCTTGGTTTTTGACTGGAGATTTCAATGACATCATCTGCAACGATGAAAAAAGAGGAGGACCATTGAGATCTGAAAGCTCTTTCACAGACCTACGATCTTTTCTGTCGTCGTGTGATTTATATGACCTGAAACACTCGGGGAACTTCCTCTCGTGGAGAGGACAGAGACACTCACATCTCGTAAGGTGCCGTTTGGATAGAGCAGTAGCTAACAGCGAATGGATCCTAGCCTACCCGTCAGGAAGAAGTGAATACTTGCGTTTTGAAGGATCCGACCATCGTCCTCTAGTCTCCTCCTTTGATCCTGTTAAAAGATATCACAAGAGCCTATTCAGGTATGACAGACGACTCAGGGAGAACACTGAAGTAAGCATAATTGTGCTAAAGGCTTGGAACCAGGAACCCTCAGCCCCCATAGAGCATAGACTCCACCTGTGCAGACTAGCAATCATCAGATGGAGTCGAGACCAACACCAAAACAGCCAGAAAGAAATCTCATCTCTTAAAGACCAACTGGAAGAAGCAATGTGCGATGACACGGCCTGTCAAACCTTCATTGATTCTATTAACCAGAACTTAGTGTTAGCCTATAAGAAGGAAGAGGAATTTTGGAAACAGCGGAGCAGGCAGCTATGGCTTACCTTAGGAGATAAAAACTCGGGCTATTTCCACGCGGCTACAAAAAACAGAAGGGCAATCAACAACATATCAGTTCTCGAAACCTCTGAAGGTGAAAAGGTCTATGAGGAAAAAGAAATTGTTAAAGTAGTTACTGATTATTACCAAGACCTCTTCGCGTCCCAAAAAGGAAATAGAAGTTCAGTGGTCCAAGAAGCTCTCACCCCCTGTGTAACCCAGGACATGAATGAGAGCTTGATAGCTATGCCAACTCCCCTCGAAATCCAACAGGCCTGCTTCTCGATCCACCCTGACAAAGCACCTGGACCCAACGGATTTTCAGCCAGTTTCTTTCAATCAAATTGGCAATCAGTGGGTGATGCAATCATTGCAGAGGTTCAAGCGTTTTTTGTCTCAGGGGTCCTACCAAAAAAGATCAATCATACGCACATTAGACTCATTCCAAAAACTACTGTGGCACAAAAACTAGCAGACTATAGACCTATAGCCCTATGCTCAGTTTATTACAAGATCATTGCCAAACTCTTAGCCAAAAGGATGCAACCTGTTCTACATGCCTGTATCTCAGATAACCAATCTGCCTTTGTTCCCCAAAGAGCCATCTCAGACAACGTCCTCATCACTCATGAATCTCTCCATTACCTGAAAACATCAGGAGCAAAAAAGAGATGCTTTATGGCTGTTAAAACAGACATGAGTAAAGCATATGATAGATTGGAATGGGATTTCATTGAAGCAGCTTTAAATCAAATGGGTTTCCATCCTACCTGGGTCAACTGGATCATACAGTGTGTTTCCACAGTCTCATACTCCTACCTCGTTAATGGCCAGGCTCAAGGTATAGTGAACCCTCGGCGTGGAATCCGACAGGGCGACCCGTTGTCACCATACTTATTCATCATCTGTAGCGAGGTGCTATCGGGGCTGTGTCTAAAAGCTCAGAGTCAAGGAAACTTACTAGGCCTACGAGTGGCTAAAGGAAGCCCTAGAGTGAATCATCTCTTGTTTGCAGATGACACAATGTTTTTCATCCGGTCTGATTACCACAGTTGCTTGACACTCCGACGCATCCTGCAAAAATATGAAGCTGCATCTGGTCAAAAGATAAATCAAGCAAAGTCGTCTATCACTTTCTCAGCAAAAACTCCCGCAAGTGCAAAAGAGCTAGCCAAAAATATCCTCGAAATCCAAAAGGAGGGGGGTCAGGGTAAATACCTTGGACTACCGGAATTATTTGGGCGAAAAAAGAAGGATCTCTTCTCCTCTATCGTGGACCGAATTAAACAAAGAGCCCTCAGCTGGTCCTCACGGTTTCTTTCCTCTGCAGGGAAACTAACAATGCTGAAATCTGTCCTCACAGCTATGCCAACCTACACCATGTCCTGCTTCCAGCTTCCTGCATCACTCTGTAAGAGGATCCAATCAGCTCTCACTCGCTTTTGGTGGGACAAAAACACAGAAAAGAAGAAGATGTCATGGATTGCTTGGAGAAAACTAGCAAAGCCCGCAAAAATGGGAGGTTTAGGACTCAGAGATATAAAGCTTTTTAACAAGGCCCTTCTGGCAAAACTGAGCTGGCGAATCCTCACCAACCCACAGAGTCTATTGGCGAGAGTACTAAAAGGTAAATACTGTAAGGACTTATCTTTTTTGGATTCCTCTGCTCCAAACTCTGCCTCTCATGGATGGAAAAGCATCTGCATAGGCAAAGACCTCCTCAAGAACAACCTTGGAGTTTTAGTGGGCTCCGGAGATTGTACTCGGCTGTGGAGATCCCCCTGGCTATCCTTATCTTCTCCACTAGCTCCAATGGGACCTCCAACGAAAGCCACTCAACATCTTACGGTTGCGGATCTGATAATTCCTGGCACCAATGAATGGAATTCAAATCTCATTAGAAACATCCTCCCTATGTACGAAGATGTGATCAAAAAGATTAAACCAAGTGGACAGGGGGCAAGAGATGCCTGGGCTTGGCTACCAACAAAAGATGGCCAATACTCAGCAAAATCAGGTTATTTTGAGGCAACAAAGCTGGATCCAAAACCTCCTGAGGAAGAAAACTCGAGGGATTTAGTTTCAGCCGGTTTTAACTGGCAACGTAATATATGGAACCTCAAAACTTCCCCAAAGACAAAACTGCTCATCTGGAAAGCTGTGCAAAATGCTCTCCCGGTTGGGGTAAACCTGAAGTACAGAAATATCACGGATTCTGCTGTCTGCCCCCACTGCAGTGAAGAGGAATCAGTCCTCCATCTCCTCTTCCTGTGTCCCTACGCAAAAAGCATTTGGTCAGCTGCTCCATTTCAAACAAAACCACACCTAGAGTCGATCAAGGATGTCAACCAAGGAATTGAAAAGGTAAATAATCTCTTATGCTTACCTCCAACAGGCATCGGATCTGGCCCGCTAGCTCCATGGATAATCTGGTCAATCTGGACAGCGAGAAACCAGTTGATCTTTAGCAAGAAACAAATCCCAGGCGAGGAAGCCTTGCA
>NC_025686.1:22644835-22652887 GCF_000633955.1 Camelina sativa | reverse complement strand
AAGACAAAACTGCTCATCTGGAAAGCTGTGCAAAATGCTCTCCCGGTTGGGGTAAACCTGAAGTACAGAAATATCACGGATTCTGCTGTCTGCCCCCACTGCAGTGAAGAGGAATCAGTCCTCCATCTCCTCTTCCTGTGTCCCTACGCAAAAAGCATTTGGTCAGCTGCTCCATTTCAAACAAAACCACACCTAGAGTCGATCAAGGATGTCAACCAAGGAATTGAAAAGGTAAATAATCTCTTATGCTTACCTCCAACAGGCATCGGATCTGGCCCGCTAGCTCCATGGATAATCTGGTCAATCTGGACAGCGAGAAACCAGTTGATCTTTAGCAAGAAACAAATCCCAGGCGAGGAAGCCTTGCATCTTGCTATGATCAGAGCAAAAGAATGGCAGGCTGCGCAATTCCCAGCCCTGTCCCCCCCCAGGACCCCCAAAACAGTGATCAAACCTCCGAACCCCCCGGGACATACCAATGTTTTACCAATGCTTCCTGGAAAACTGATGGATCTGCAGGATTCGGCTGGATCTTTAAAAACGCAGAAGGACAGGTTACGATCCGGGGAACCGCATCCTCATCCCACATAAACTCCCCTTTGATGGCTGAAGCGGCAGCAACTCTAATCGCGATTAGAGTTGCGATCGAATCGGGCATCGACTCTATCGCCTTCGCTTCCGACTCTCAAATGTTAGTCAAAGCACTGAATCAGAAGCTCCAGATCAAGGAACTTCACGGGACTCTTCACGATGTCCTCGCTCTATCTGCATCTCTCAATTTCGTCTCTTTCAACTTTATTTCTCGTACCCAAAATCGCCAAGCTGATGCTTTGGCTAAGAAAGCCCTTGGGCTTCTTTGTAACAACAATTAATTTTCTATAAAAAAGGGGTACCTTGTTTTGTTCAAAAAAAAAAAAGAATTCTACACATTATGAACAATATAAATCACTAAGGAGACCTATAGTAGATACAATAAAGTACTTATAATAGTAAGATTTAGTTAAACAATGTTTATAATACTTAGTTTTGATTTTTCTTCATTGGAACACATTCTTATAAAAATGAACATGTAACACTTAGGATAAATTTTGAACTTATGGATGTTTAGTTTATAGACATTGAAATTTAATACTTTGAGAAAGTTATTATTGACAAATTGAGCAAAACAAAGTATAAACTTCAACCTAAACATGTAGATGAATCTCAAATGTGAAATTTCAAAATAAAAAAATATAGAGAATGGCTAAACAGTCTTAAAAGAGTAGCTAAGTCAGGTGTTAGTCGTAATATTGTGGCAAAAGGGTCGCAATGTGTGACTATTTTAACACTACCTTATTAAAGTCACAAAATAAAAATCTTGAATTCTACACATTATGAACAATATAAATCACTAAGGAGACTCATAGTAGATACAATAAAGTACTTATAATAGTACAATTTAGTTAAACAATGTTTATATTACTTAGTTTTGATTTTTCTTCATTGGAACACATTCTTATAAATGAACATGTAACACTTAGGATAAATTTTGAAATTATGGATGTTTAGTTTATAGACATTGAAATTTAATACTTTGAGAAAGTTATTATTGAAAAATTGAGTAAAACAAAGTATAAACTTCAACCTAAACATGTAGATGAATCTCAAATGTGAAATTTCAAAATAAAAAATATAGAGAGTGGCTAAACAGTCTTAAAAGAGTAGCTAAGTCAGATGTTAGTCGCAAAGTCTTCAGATACATGTCACAATATAGTCGCAATTTGTGACTACTTTGCTACGTGGCAGGAGTAAAAAATGTGGATGCAAATAAGTCCTCAATATGCGATTTTTTTGCGACTATTCTTACCGTCTATAGAACTGGTCACAGAATAGTCGCAAAATTGTGACCATTATAAGACGAATTTGTTTTCGACGCAAAATAGTCCTAATGTAGTCGCTTATTTGAGACCCTTTTATGACATTTATGTTTCGTCGTTAATAAGCGACGTTTTTCTCTCCAATTTTTTTGTAGTCGCTTAATCGTCGTAAATTAGTCGCAAAAACGTCGCTATATTTTGCGACTGAATAAGTAGTCACAAACTGTAGTCCTAAAATGCATGTTTTCTTGTAGTGCAAGTTATCAATCTCATATTTTGATATGTGTAAAAGTTAATATTTAATAGGAGGAATTTGATTACAACAAAAATAAAATATTTTGTTATAAAAATATTAATAATGTAAAAAGATAATTATTAAAAATTACAGAATTTAGGAAAAGTACAAAAATTTTCTTAAATAATTATAAGGATATTATATATAAATATATATATATATATATTTATATATCTATATATATTTCATAAAAATTAAAAGTATAATATTATTTACTTAGTTTTAATTTAAAGTTACTAATTCTACAAAAAAAAGGATTAAGGAAAAAATATACAGTTAATTATTAATTCTAAATTTTGTAAATACTCACTTCTATACAAACATAGACCATCTCATATTTTTCATCTAAAAAAATAATTTATTCAAAAACATTGCCTTCAACTTTGTTTAATTGGGAAAGTTTTTTTAATGGGAAGGTAAATTTTTCTTATTTTTTTAAACCAAATTTTCTCTCACTTTTTTCTTTTTTCAGTTGGGAATAGTTGAGATTAATATGTTGACCTAAAATTTACTGTAGTATTTTTGGATTTTTTTTTAATTTATATTTTCATCTTTGAATTATTTAGGATTCATATATTATCGTGCTTATAATTTTCTATTTTTTATTTAATTATGTCAAATTAATTTTCTTCTAATTTCTCAACTTTGATTGGTTGGTCATAAACCCTTTTTTTTGCAAACATAATTGTTACCATTATTCATTCAATCCTAAATGGAGAAAACGAGTAAAAGCACATCAACTTAATGGATAGATAAAATAGGCTAATCAAACACAAGCTTACAACAAACATAGATAGAATGGAAAAACATAAATCGTTGTTGATAGATCCATATGAGCTCAAAGACTGTGACATCCTGGTTTGCGGTGGCATTCCTGAAAGTGATTTTCGGAACTGTGCGAGTGAGGACAAAACACAGAAAAAATTCATTTGTTGATTTGTAGGGTCGGTAAACAAGGTTTTAAAGCCTCTCAGACATAACAAACTAGCCACCGAATATGGATGGATCCACATGCCATGAATAGATGTAGGGCCCACTTTCCTAAGTGGGCCCATGGACTGAGAGTGGACATGGACTCGCTAAAAAAGGTGGTGTTTGGGGGTGTTACAGAGACAGAGCATACATTATGGTGTATCTGTCAAAGACACTTCCACGAATACATTGAGAAATTTAACATTAATTACTATCAAAAGATTTTGTGACGTTAGAAAAAGGTTTTTACTTTCATTGGTTGTCATAGCAAGCCATTTTGAGATAGCAAAAAGACGTGAACATGTTCTCTATAACAGGAGGAGGGCAGAGCCGAGGTTTTCACTATGGTAGAGAAGGTTGGACACAAGGTTATCTCCCTTGGAGAGGAAGGTGGAGGAGGTTGGACGCAAGGTTATCTCCCCAAAGGAAGAAGGTGGAGCCAAGATTCTCTCCATGATGGAGGAGGTTGGATGCAAATTTATCTCCATAAACCATAAGGGATGAGAGCGGAGCAGATGTTTTCTCCATGGTGGTCATACATTATTCTGATGATACATCATTGATTAGTATATTATGTAATATTTTTTTATTCAAAATATTTTTTGAGCCAAAAATTTTAGTAATTAGAAAACTATGCCGAAATGAAAGTAAAATAGTTGGCTTTAATGTGTTCATATAGATATTTTCTAGGTGGTTTTAAAGAATATATTTGTAACATAGAATAAGGTGTAAAAAAACACTTTTAATGGTAACATACATAAAAAAATTTTGTAAATGGATATAAATCAGTGTATTATAACAAAAATAAAATTTATAAATAACGTACAACAAATTTTAATATATTTTTTAAAAGTTTAATTTAATTTATAAAACTTTAAACCCGCACATCGGGCGGGTCCTCATCTAGTTAATATTAAAAGAACGTTTTTTTCCAAATCACTGAATTTTAAAAGCTCCTCCAACAAGCTTATTGCGGCATGCTCAAAACAAAACAAAAATATATAAACTTAAAAATCTATTATCAAGCCGTATGTATATTCACAATAATTTTGGAACAATAATCATTCTCTAAATTAATTTTCCAATATGAATAATTATTTAGTTTTTTATTTATTAGTTATGTTCAAATTTTTATATTTTATCAGAAATATAGTTTTAGGTGTTTCAATATTTTTTATGATTATATATTGAATTTATTTGATTAATTACTTGTTTAAGAGTGATAAATCAGTCATAACAACGCTTTAAACTATAAACGCCTGCTTCGGTAAACTCCATGACTGCTGCGTTTAAACAAATCAGGCTTTCAGTAAAAAAAACTAAAAAGAAATATGATTATATAAACACAATTAAATATGAGAAATACCCTAGAATAGCACTATTTTAGGTTTCTCTTCCAAAGTTAGCATTATTATTATTTTATCTTTAATAATAAAATTAATTCTTTTTTTTTTTACTTATGAATTTAATATCATCATTGAAGCTTTCGGCGAAGCTTCCATCGACGCTTCCATCGACGCTTCCATCGAGATCGTGTATCAGATCTCGGATTTTGAAATTCTTAACGTGATTCTTATGGCTTTTAACTGAGAAATTAGGCAATGGTTGGTGCGTATTTGTTGCCGAAGTAGGCTTTGAAGTTTCTGGTAATCTCTTTGTTGCCTTTGTTAATGTAGTTTTTCGATGTGGTTGAGATTCGTTCTAGGTATGGGATCAAGGATCTTTGGAATTTAGTTGGTAGATCTCTGAATTTGCTAATGAAATATTCTTCTTCATTGTAGAGCGGGAATAATTTGATTTATTTCTCGATTGTTTTGATTTGGTCACTGGCTTTGAATATGGTGATTTCTTCTCTGAAGAAGATGAATAAAGCTTGAACTTGAGGATTTTGTGGTGGTTTTGTTTTTGGATGAGCTTGATTTGGACTAATCTGCTGATTTCTTGATCAAAGAAATAACGGGTTTTGTGGGATTTGTGGGTTTTATTCCGATGAGCCCTCATTTGGAGCAGATTAACGGAGAAATCTGTGACCATTTCAAAGCACTTGTGTATGCCTTTTCCTCCCTAACTAATCTCAAAAATAGTAGAATTTACGATATTGAGATTTTCTCTATACGAGAGATTAAACATCTATTTTGCAGGAATGAGTTTTAAAGGTTGGAGAAGATTAAGGATTCTTATAGACAAAGCAAGCAATTATTGATAAAATCTGTGTGTTGATGAAATCTATGGATGCCATGATCCTTTCCAAGTTTCACGTTAGTGTGTTGTTTATGAAGTAATAATTGGAACACTAACTTAGTAACGTAGCTCCTTCAAACTTCTGAGTTAGTGGTATATAATTATAGGTTCTGACCATTTGTGTGCCTTAATTTCTTCTACCTAGTGTTTGGTTTTTATATACTTTTAAAAATCTGCTTGTTTATTATATTTCCATTGATTTATGTGACAGATAAAGAACTCAACTTTCATGTTGAACTAAAAAAAAGGTAAGTGCGTCCACTTTCAAGGAGCTGCATTGTATGTACCTATATTTGATTTTCTCATATGTTTGTCGGTATGTCTTGATATACTTGTCATTTGTTGTGTGAGTGCAGGTACTTTAATACACTCGTCAACAAGAAAATTGAACATTTTGATATTTTACAGTGGTGAACCTACACCTGAAGAAAATGTTCAAATAGATGTTGGATTCAGACAATTAGGAAGATCTTCATAAAAGTTAAGGTCATTATGGAATGCCTTCCTAAAATTCAAGACTGCTTTCATAAAAGCTATTGAATCCTTCCTAATTTTTTTTAAAATGTGTTTTTAAAATTTCTTTATATGTGTTTTGTGCCTTATTGTATCACATTCACATATTATTCCATTAATGATGTATAATAATTTGATTTGGTGCACATATTGGTGTTTTACAACAAAGGTAGAAAATAGGAATATCTAGCATGATGTTTTATTTTATTTTTATGAAGGTCTTACTAAAATGCGAGATATCTTTCCTAAATATTTTATTGTGCATAAAAATAGGTTCCGTAGTGTAATATAACTGGGTTATCAACAAAAGTTTAAACGTTATGTAGTAATGATAGATGTTGTTGGTTTGGTTTTCCAAGTTACAAGAACAGGAGAAGGTAATCTACAAGCTATCAATGAACCATCTATAAATAATGATTTTATGAAAATAAATTTGAATTCATGAAACAAAGAAAACTTCATCATAAAAACTCAGCATTACTAAAAAAAATGTAAAACATAGAAAGAAAACTCCATTAGTAAAGGGTAATGGTATCATTTTTGTGTTACCCTAGTGTTTACCAATATCCAGAATTTTTATGAAAGTCATCCTGAAATCTAAACTTGTTATGAAGGTCATCATGAAGTTCTAAGAATCCTTCCTGAATTTCGTGTAATCCTTCCTGAATTTCACCATTATCACGACCAAGTGGCATCATGCATTTTCTTGCTGCAACAGTTGTTGGTCCTCCTATTGAACCTCCCTGTAAGAGTTAAATCCCACAGATTCGCAGTTACCTTTGAACACAATCTAAGCACTCCCTTGACTGAACACAATCTAAGCACTCCCTTGACTGAACACAATCTCAACCNATTATCAACAAAAGTTTAAACGTTATGTAGTAATGATAGATGTTGTTGGTTTGGTTTTCCAAGTTACAAGAACAGGAGAAGGTAATCTACAAGCTATCAATGAACCATCTATAAATAATGATTTTATGAAAATAAATTTGAATTCATGAAACAAAGAAAACTTCAACATAAAAACTCAGCATTACTAAAAAAAATGTAAAACATAGAAAGAAAACTCCATTAGTAAAGGGTAATGGTATCATTTTTGTGTTACCCTAGTGTTTACCAATATCCAGAATTTTTATGAAAGTCATCCTGAAATCTAAACTTGTTATGAAGGTCATCATGAAGTTCTAAGAATCCTTCCCGAATTTCGTGTAATCCTTCCTGAATTTCACCATTATCACGACCAAGTGGCATCATGCATTTTCTTGCTGCAACAGTTGTTGGTCCTCCTAATGAACCTCCCTGTAAGAGTTAAATCCCACAGATTCGCAGTTACCTTTGAACACAATCTAAGCACTCCCTTGACTGAACACAATCTCAACCACAATAGTCTATGAGATTGTAAGTGTTAAATAAGCTGCAACCAAGAATGTTTGTGAGAAATGAGAAGTCAAACCTTCTCTTCCTTCTTCTTCTTCTCCTGCTCAACTATAAAGATCTTCTTCTCTGCTTTGGACTACGAACTAAGAAAAAAAAAATTCCATTCTTAGAAGAATTTCACAATTCAGTGATAATCAATGATAGTGTANGATTGTGCCTGAGAAGAATACATATATTTTTGCTCTTCGTGTCCAGTTATAGATTCTTAGGTGATGTTCAGATTGAAATCAGGGTACGGGATGAATCGTATCGGTGGAGACAGAGAAGAAACGATATAAACTTTAATTTTATTGATAATTTAATTTTTTCCAAAATTAATGATATATAAATGTGTGCTAGTTTTGGAACATTTAAAAGCATGTGCTAATTGTGGAAGAAAAACTTAAAATGGTGCTATTTTTGTCAATTGCCCATTAAAGATTGCCTTATGGCCTAACGATTTTAATAAGGCCCATACACAATCTCTGAATAATAAAAAGACAGAGGATAGAAGCTCAAATATGGAAGATGAATGAATCGAACCGTGTTATAAATTTGACCATGCCACATCTGAAGTAGCGATGAGGTGTGTTTTGGATTTTTTAGGGTGGAGGTTGGAGATTCTTTTGCGAATAGTTGAATCATCTTTAGAAGTTTGTTGCATGAATAAAAATAATAGAATATACATGTTTATGTATATTATTGTTTATGGTATATTTCAGATTTGTGTATATTGTATAGTTTCCATTTAGTTAGAAC
>NC_025686.1:22613898-22643440 GCF_000633955.1 Camelina sativa | reverse complement strand
CTAAAATCTTTCAAAATTCCAAATTTTCTAAATCTCATCAAATCTTCCAAAATCATAGTTTCAATACACCCCCCTAAATCTTGTAAACCGTATATATATTTGATCCCTTGAGATCTAATGAGACACATAAACCTTTTTCATCAATCGATTCTTTATTTATCATTCTTTATTTATCATGGTATCAGAGCAGGACTCGATCTTTTGATTCTTCTTGTTCATCTTTGATTTACCAGCTTTAATTTCTCTTGACTCTGTTTCGAAGTTTCTGTAACGATGGCTGAAGAAAACAAAACGATGGTCCATGCGAAATCGACGACGACGGAGATTCAATGACGAACGATATATCCTTACGAGTTGACCTCCAACGACAATCCTGGCAGTATCATATCTCGTCCGTTGCTGCGAGGAGACAATTATGAAGAGTGGGCCGTGAACCTGGAAACTGCTCTTTATTCTCGGAAGAAGTTTGGATTTCTTGATGGATCTATCAAGGCTCCAAGCGAAGGAACACATGACTATGAGGATTGGAAGCCTATCAATGCACTCATAGTCTCGTGGATCAAGATGACGATCGAACCGAAATTGTTGTCCAACATATCTCATAAGCCAATTGCTAGAGATCTGTGGGAACACATCCGTAAGCGGTACCGTGTGACGAACGGACCAAGGATTCAGCAGCTGCGCAAAGATCTCGCCAATTGTCAACAAGCTGGACTTAGTATCGAGACATACTATGGAAAGCTTACAAAATTGTGGGATTGTATGAACTGCTATCGACCTCTGCTGACATGCACGTGTGGAAATTGCACTTGTAACTTCATCATGAAAAGAGAAGGGAAGAAGACAAGGTTCACGATTTTCTGATGGGACTTGATGAAGAAGTTTATGGGATGGTGAGATCGAACTTGCTCTCTCAAGAACCTTTGCCAAGCTTGGAGTATGCTTATTTGAAAGTAACTCAAGACCAAGACACACGTTCCAAGAAGAAATATCATGAAGATAAGCCTGAAAATATGGTGTTTGTGGCACAACAAACACAACGATCTCGGTTCTGATATGATGATAGAGAAACAAATGTAGTGTGTTCGAACTGCGGGCGAACTGGACATCGTGCTGAAACGTGTTTTCAGATACTCGGTTTTCCTGAATGGTGGGGCGATAGACCAAGGAACCGTGTTGGACGCGGAAGGGGAACTCCATCTTCTGGAAGTGGTACACGAGGTTGAGGGGGAGCGGCTCGTGTAAAAGTGGCTCGTCTGGTTTAAAAACCTGAGGTGGGTGTAGCTAATGTGGCTCTTACTGATGCGGATAGAGATGTGGTTGTTGGGCTAACTAATGAACAGTGGCTCAGTGTGAAACGTGTGATGAGTGCCTTAAGTAGTGGTTCAAGCGAGCAAATGTCAGGTAAGACATCCTCACCTTCTTGGATTTTGGATTCAGGGGCTACACACCATTTGACATGTAAGAAAGGAATTCTTAGCAATTTAAGGAAATCCTCTCCTACTCAAATTATACTGGCTGATGGTAGGGTAGTGACAAGTGAAACAGTTGGTACGGTGGTGTTAAGTTCACACCTTAGTTTGATTGAAGTCTTCTACATCGAGGATTTGAGTTTTGATTTGATATCAGTAACACAACTGATGGAAGAAAATAATTGTGTGATACAAATGTCTGTTCCGTTTTGTGTTCTCCAGGACCGCACTACGAGGATGCTCATTGGCATAGGTAAACCAGTTGGTGGCTTGGTCTATTTTCAGAACGTGGAGGTTGTTGCAGCTGCAAAGCGTTTTCCAGATCAGTCTTTGGAGTTGTGGCATCGGCGGTTGGGGCATCCATCACTGAAGATAGTTGGTACGGTGGTGTTAAGTTCACACCTTAGTTTGATTGAAGTCTTCTACATCGAGGATTTGAGTTTTGATTGATATCAGTAACACAACTGATGGAAGAAAATAATTGTGTGATACAAATGTCTGTTCCGTTTTGTGTTCTCCAGGACCGCACTACGAGGATGCTCATTGGCATAGGTAAACCAGTTGGTGGCTTGGTCTATTTTCGGAACGTGGAGGTTGTTGCAGCTGCAAAGCGTTTTCCAGATCAGTCTTTGGAGTTGTGGCATCGGCGGTTGGGGAATCCATCACTGAAGATAGTAGAGTTGATTTCAGATTTCAGTTTTACTATTAGTAGTGATTTTATGAATAGGGCGTGTGAGACATGTATCCAGGCCAAACAAACTCGTTGTCCTTTCCCTTTAAGTATCAATAAGACTTCCAAGATTTTTGAAATGATTCACTGTGACATATGGGGACCATACAGAGTTCCATCCTCTTCAGGAGCAAGATAATTTCTTACTATCGTAGATGATTTTGACGTGGAACTTGGGTTTATTTAATGAATGCGAAAAGTGAGACACTGACAAAACTTCATTATTTCCTTGCTTTTGTAGAACGACAATTTGAGAAGAATATTCAAACGATTCGAAGTGACAATGGAAGTGAATTCTTGTCATTAACATCATTTTTTCTCGAAAAAGGAATTCATCATGAGACGTCTTGTGTTGGAACGCCACAGCAGAATGGTCGAGTGGAACGAAAGCATCGTCACTTTCTTAATGTGGCTAGAGCAGTCATGTTTGAAGGTCATTTACCCGTCGAATTTTGGGGAGAGTGTGCTCTCGCTGCAGCATATCTTATTAATAGGACACCGTCACAAGTTTTACATGGGAAAACTCCATATGAAGTTCTATATGGTGAGAAACCGTCATATGATCATCTTCGAGTTGTGGGTTGCTTGTGCTACATTCATAATCAAGATCACAGAGGAGATAAATTCTCAAGTCGTAGTCGAAAATGTGTGTTTGTTGGTTATCCTCATGGGAAGAAAGGTTGGAGAGTTTTCGATCTTGAAAAGGAAATATTTTGTGTCTCCCGTGACGTTATTTTCCGTGGAGATACGTTCCCTTTTCATGACATCGAGTCTCCACAACTTGTGTTGGACGATAGCTGTCCTCTGTTGCCCACTCGTTCTACTGAAACAACAAACTCATCATCGGCTTCTCTCGACTCTGACCTGCAACTGCCGTTGCAGTCTCGACAACCTGCAGTCCTGGTTGTAGTCTCACCTACCGAAACCTCTGTTCCACCAGAATTGACCGATCCCGACAGAGACCATCACGAAACAGAGCCACTGGAGAGCACTAGTGTTGTCGCAGCTGATCCTGTACCCGACATGGAAGATGCACCGATTGCTCTTCGTAAAGAAGTAAGAAAACGAGATGCTCCAAAATATCTCGCTGATTACGATACAACCTTGGTTTGTGATGGCTCCAGTAGTTTGTATCCTATTTCAGATGTCCTGACCAATGATAAGTTCTCTCCCAGTCACAAAGTTTTTCTTGCTGCTATAACAAGTGCGAAAGAACCGAAAATATTTGCTGAAGCTATGAAGGATAAACGTTGGACGAAGGCAGTAGGTAATGAATTCGGTTCACTAGAAGAAAATAAGACTTGGACACTTGAAGACTTGCCTGAAGGAAAACAGGCAATTGGTTGTCAATGGGTCTTTCGCATCAAACATAAGTCGGACGGTTCGATAGAAAGGTATAAGGCACGGTTGGTGATCTTGGGGAATCAACAAATCGAAGGGGTAGATTATGGAGAAACCTTTGCTCCTGTTGTAAAGATGACCACAGTTCGATCCTTTTTAGCTGTTGTCTCAGCTCGAAATTGGGAAGTCCATCAAATGGACGTTCACAATGCCTTTCTCCACGGTGATTTAGATGAAGAAGTGTATATGCGGTTGCCTCCAGGCTTTCCTAAACGCAATGATGGCAAAGTCTGTCGTTTGAGAAAGTCTTTGTATGGCTTAAAGCAAGCACCACGTTGTTGGTTTGCCAAGCTTGCTTCTTTCTTAGAAAAATATGGATTTGAACAATCTTTCTCCGATTATTCCTTGTTCGTCTTTAAGAAAGATGGGGTCGAGATACGTGTTCTTGTCTACGTAGATGACTTGGTGATTACAGGAAATACGATTGGAGCGATCGAAAAATTCAAAGCATATCTTAGTACTTGCTTCCATATGAAAGATTTTGGTGTGTTGAAGTATTTTTTGGGTATCGAAGTGTCTCGCAGTCTAGAAGGAATTTATATCAGCCAACGCAAGTATACTCTCGATATCTTATCCGAAACAGGTTTACTTGGTTCACGGCCAGCTGCTTTTCCTCTTGAGCAACATCATCAACTAGGTTTGGCTTCCGGTCCATTTCTATCTAATCCCGAATCTTATTGCCGTTTGATTGGTAAGTTGATCTATCTCGGTGTAACCCGACCCGACTTGGCCTACTCTGTTCACACATTGTCACAGTTTATGAAAGCACCTCGCAAAGAACATTGGGAAGCAGCACTGCGTGTTGTTCAGTACCTTAAAGGAACTCCGGGACAAGGCGTTTTACTTCGTCCGGACTCTGACCTTATGATATATGCATGGTGCGATTCTGATCATGCAGGTTGTGCTTTGTCTCGACGATCTACACACGGTTGGTTTATACAAATCAGTACGTCTCCAATCTCTTGGAAAAAAAAGAAGCAAGACGTTGTTAGCATGTCTTCCGCTGAAGCTGAATACAGAGCTATGGCTTGGACAACGAAAGAACCCATTTGGCTCAAAGCATTACTTCAGGATTTGGGAGTCATTTTGAAACAGCCAATGCGTCTTTTCTGTGATAATAAGGCGGCTTTGCATATTAGTGCCACTCCCGTTTTTCATGAGCGAACTAAACATATTGAAAAGGACTGTCATTTTATCCGGGAGAAGATCATGTCTGGTCTCATTGCACCAGATTACGTTTCTACAAAGATTCAATTAGCGGACATTTTTACTAAGTCATTGGGAGAAAAGGAATTCAGCTCATTTCGGTCTAAGCTGGGCATTTTAAATCTACATGGTCCAGCTTGAAGGGGGTAATAGAATATACATGTTTATGTATATTATTGTTTATGGTATATTTCAGATTTGTGTATATTGAATAGTTTCCATTTAGTTAGAACTAGAACTTGTGCTCTAAGGGGGGTGTATTCAACTTGACATTTTAAGTGATTTGTGTGAAACTTACAAATCATATGTTATTCAATCATGTATTTTAAAAAGTCTATTAAAATCCACTGTTATTGAACTGATGATTTAAAAATCTACTTTAAAATCTACTGTTATTCAAAATAGTTTGTGGATTTGGACTTTAATGATTTTTGAGATTCTGGATAGGTGGGATTTGTTTAGTTAAAAATAAAGAAATCCAAATCTCATGGTTTTATGTGGGATTTGAAAGAATTTTACAATAAATCATATCAACTTCCCTAAAATCTTTCAAAATTCCAAATTTTCTAAATCTCATCAAATCTTCCAAAATCATAGTTTCAATACACCCCCCTAAATCTTGTAAACCGTATATATATTTGATCCCTTGAGATCTAATGAGACACATAAACCTTTTTCATCAATCGATTCTTTATTTATCATTCTTTATTTATCATGGTATCAGAGCAGGACTCGATCTTTTGATTCTTCTTGTTCATCTTTGATTTACCAGCTTTAGTTTCTCTTGACTCTGTTTCGAAGTTTCTGTAACGATGGCTGAAGAAAACAAAACGATGGTCCATGCGAAATCGACGACGACGGAGATTCAATGACGAACGATATATCCTTACGAGTTGACCTCCAACGACAATCCTGGCAGTATCATATCTCGTCCGTTGCTGCGAGGAGACAATTATGAAGAGTGGGCCGTGAACCTGGAAACTGCTCTTTATTCTCGGAAGAAGTTTGGATTTCTTGATGGATCTATCAAGGCTCCAAGCGAAGGAACACAGGACTATGAGGATTGGAAGCCTATCAATGCACTCATAGTCTCGTGGATCAAGATGACGATTGAACCGAAATTGTTGTCCAACATATCTCATAAGCCAATTGCTAGAGATCTGTGGGAACACATCCGTAAGCGGTACCGTGTGACGAACAGACCAAGGATTCAGCAGCTGCGCAAAGATCTCGCTAATTGTCAACAAGCTGGACTTAGTATCGAGATATACTATGGAAAGCTTACAAAATTGTGGGATTGTATGAACTGCTATCGACCTCCGCTGACATGCACGTGTGGAAATTGCACTTGTAACTTCAGCACCGAAGATGAAAAGAGAAGGGAAGAAGACAAGGTTCACGATTTCTGATGGGACTTGATGAAGAAGTTTATGGGATGGTGAGATCGAACTTGCTCTCTCAAGAACCTTTGCCAAGCTTGGAGTATGCTTATTTGAAAGTAACTCAAGACCAAGACACACGTTCCAAAAAGAAATATCATGAAGATAAGCCTGAAAATATTTAGTTAGAACTAGAACTTGGGCTCTAAGTCTTGTAAACCGTATATATATTTGATCCCTTGAGATCTAATAAGACACATAAACCTTTTTCATCAACTGATTCTTTATTTATCAAAAAATGTTATTATCTTTTTTTTTATTTTTTTTTTATTTTGTTTTTAATTTAATATTATTTCTCTCGGTTAAATTGATTTAAATAGAGGATATGCTAAGTCTTAAAGATGTTGTGCCTACAATGGTTTTGTCTAACCGGTGGAAGCCGCTTTGGATGATGGTTCCAAAACTTATATACGATGATGAGAGCTACTAGAATGTTGAGTATGGGAGGTTTTTGCGGTTTGTAGCCAGGTCTTTGCTTTTGCACAAGGCTCCAATTCTAGAAACTATGTATTTCAAAGTTGGTCAAATATGTGGGTTGGAGATGTTCCTTTATGGATTAGAGCTGCAGATAACCACTCTATGCATGAGCTAATTATCGAGATTCAAGTGCATCTCGAGCTATGTATACAAGGATATTCTACACGGGTTGTGCTGGGTGTGCTAGTGCACCAAATCCACTCATTTAAAAAAAAAAGAAATCTTTATATTTATGGTCCAAAATTTCATTTTTTTTTTTTTACTATGGAAAATAGGGTTCAATTTTTTTTCTAGCTGAGGATCCATATATTTTTTGGGCCGGATCTGATGTGGGTAAATAACATAAGAAAGTAGTCACGTTCTTTCGGTGTTAAACAAAAAAAACGAAATAAGTAAAGTATTAATATATATATATATATATGTATATACACACATATATTTTTTTTTGTCTTGTATTTATCTTTAGTTAAAACTTATTGCTTATTCTGTAATTTTTAATTCTTGTAACGAAGAGTAAAAAAAATAGTTGGTACTTTGGTTATTGAATGCTTATGGCTAAAGAAACAACAAGATAGCCCTAATTAAGAGAGCATAGCACTTCGAAGGAAAAACAGAGAAACTCTGAGAGAGAGATTAAAAAGAGCAGCGAAGAGTTAAAAGGAGCCAAGAGAGTTAGAGTCTTTACCTTTGTGTTTTTGTGTGAGATTATACTCTCCTTCAAGTTCCAATAACTCGGTGATCAAGTTCCTGTGAGTTCCAGGTAAATCAATCAATCGGTCAGAAATACAGTGAAGGAGATTTAGCGCAAGGGTTTAGGTATTCCACTTTCCTTTATTATTATTTTTTGTTTTATTCTTTTGGATTTGAAAGTAAATAGCAATAGGCTAACAAAATTCATCGATCTCTGTTTGAAACTAAACGTCTGTGTACGAATCGACTTTTGCTAATGTTCTTTCGTAGTGACTTCTATTGTGGATTTATGTTTTCGATAATAGGGTTTGGGGATTTTGCGGAAGTATCTTCAAAAAGGAGCTAGCTCTCACCTCTCAGTAATGGATAGCTTAAGTGAATTTCCCGACGCACTGCTCTTGAGTATATTGTCTTTTCTGCCTGCGAAAGATGTCGTGGCCACGATGGTTTTGTCCAAACGATGGCAACCGCTTTGGAAGATGGTGCCAAGCCTCATATATGATGATGACAGCGATGAAAGTTTTCCTCGGTTTGTGGACAGGTCTTTGCTTTTGCATGAGGCACCAGTTATAGAAACTTTGCATTTCAAACTTGGTGAAGATTCTGGTGCCGTTGATATCGGAGTATGGACCAGAACTGCACTTAAACGCTGTGTGCGTAAGCTGATTATCAAGACGGACTGTTGTATTAACAGTACAGATCCAGTGATACTTCCTAGGAGTGTGTACACAGGGTGTAACATGCTTGTGAGATTGAAACTAAAGAAAGTGGTTCTTTTGGATGTTACTTCTCCAATCTCTTTCCCATGTCTCAAGAAACTGAGCCTTAAATGTGTGAAATACCCAAGTGTCGAGTTTTTCCAGAGGCTTTTATCTACTTGTCCTGTTCTTGAAATCTTGGTTGTGAAACACTGTCCAGATGACAATGTGGCCATTTTCACCATCAAAGTCCCTTCTCTGAAGAGTTTAGTCTTGACTAATAAATCAGATCCGGAAAATACAGATATTGTATCTGGGTTTATGATAGACACTCCTTCTTTAGAGAGCTTTGACATTTTTGACCGTAATGAGGGTGGGTTTTGTGTTATTGAGAATGAAATGCCTAATATTGTAGAGGCATATGTTGACGTCGCTTATCATCCTGGGAATATTCTGAGTTCTATTACTTCAGTCAAGCATCTCTCTTTATGTAATAGAAAATCACCAAAGGTAATATCTTCTTAACTATAGATGCTTGTTTGTACTGTTTTACCGTCTGCATCCTTGATTTTGTTTTCAGAATCAGTTACTTAAATAAAATTAAATAAATAAAAAATTGAATACCATCATTGGAAAGAGTGGCTAATTGTGTTGCCACTAACATTGATTGTGTGTACTTTAATTCTGTTTTGTATTGCAGGATGCATATCCTGTTGGTACAGTCTTCTGCTCTCTTGTGTATTTAGAGATGTGGAAATCAGAAACAGATTGGTTGAGTCTACTCATGCGTGTTCTCAAAGATTCCCCTAATTTACGAGCTCTCAAACTTGAAACGGTACATATACTTTGTCCCAAATGATTCAGTTTCTTTGGATAAGTATATATATGTTGATCTAATGTGCTGGACTTCTGTCTCGCCAACTTATAGTTCTGTAACGATGATGATGATGATGATGATGATGATGATGATGATGTTGATGATGATGCTGATGCTGATGCTGATGCTGCTGATGGTGATGATGATGACTACGACGATGATGACCGCCCGTGCTGGAGTGAACCGACTTCAGTCCCTGAATGTGTGAGGGGGAATCTTGAAACTCTCGAGTGGTCAGAATATAAAGGAGCAGAAGAAGAGAAACAAGTAATAGCATTTTTGTTACGAAATTCAAACTGTTTAAAGAAGGCAACTATCTCCACTGAATCAACCGACGACCCTAACAAGAAACTCGAGATGGTTAAGGAGTTGTCGTTGTTTCCCCGGCGTTCACGTACTTGTCAGCTTGCATTCGACTAAAGTTATATATGGTCTGACTAATATCTGGTCCGATTATGTGATATGTTGAAATCTTATACTAGTATTTAGGATTTAGCTCTATGAGTTTCTTATGTTCTTGATTAAAATTAAAAAAAAAAACATACACTTGGAAATTCTTCAACAAATTTGGGCGTTGTTACGTTGGTTAGGTTTGATTTCTTGGATTGAAATAATTGTTACTGAATCAAATAATCTAATTTGGTTGGTTTGAAAATTTTCGGTATGGCTAGAAGGTATTCCATTTTTCTTTATACTAGATTTTAATCCATGGTCTATAATTTTTATTATTAATTATAATATATATTGTATTTGCTTGTTAAATTGTGGTTGTTTTGTAAATAAAGTAAAAACTAAAATTTTCAGCCACTTAAGATATAATTAAAATTTTCAGCCATTCAAACGGCTAAAATTTTCAAACGGCTGTGGTACACTGTGTGACTATTTTTTTTATTAAATTTAGTTTGTTTTATTTAGTGTCTGAGATTCTATTTGGTTTTTAGTTATTAGAAAAAAATGATTGAAATACATAATAAGTAATTTATAAGGTGTGATTAAGTCATATTTTCATAATGACTTACTTATTTTACAAAATCTTAGTTAAAGTAAGATGATTTGATATGTCAAATATTCTAATATTAGTAGTGTTGAAAAATAATAAAATAAGGATTTAACCTGTGTTTAGGCACAAATTTAATAATATTTTATTAATTCTAACATGTATCCTTTATAATCCGTCCTACCATATAACCACATTGTATAGTATTTTAAACTTTTTAAAAGCTTTTATTTATAATATTTAGTTTTTATTAAGTATAT
Source organism: Camelina sativa (assembly GCF_000633955.1). Classification (NCBI taxonomy): domain Eukaryota; kingdom Viridiplantae; phylum Streptophyta; class Magnoliopsida; order Brassicales; family Brassicaceae; genus Camelina; species Camelina sativa. The sequence continues at coordinate 22,633,193 of NC_025686.1, read as the reverse complement.
ATATATATATATATATCAAAAATATGATTTTAAAAAATGAGAATCAAAGTTTTTATCTATATTAACATTTTTATCTACTTTAAGAATTGAAGCTAACATGCTTTGGAAAACAAAATAAAAATTAAATTGTTGTTTTTTTTGTTTGTAAAGAATTTAGAGATAGAATATCTTTAAAAAACAATAGAAGGTGTCATTAATATAGTATAGCTTCTGTTTTCATAAATTATTGATTGCAGTTTGTTATATTTCTAATAGGAATGAAATGTAAAATATTTAATTAGGAAACAAAATCTGATGTAATTGTTGTTTTAGGAAATTTTCTAGGGGTTAAGATTGTAAATAATCTTTTTAATAACTACAACTAAAAAAGTATAACACAAAATGTACTTCAAAAATGTTAATATAAATATATAAATAAAGGAGCGGGAGGAAAAGAGAATCCATTTTAGAATTTAGGGTCTGTCACTCTACTGACTTATCGCTGACAGCAAATAGAGTACAGGATTTTTCAATGATGAAGATTTAAGGTATTTAGCTGACGTTCTTGACTAGTTTTTATATTTTATCGTTTCATATATTTTTGAAGCTATAAAAATATGCATATTCCGAAATCCAAATATATATATATATATATGTTTGGAGTTAATTAGTGTTTCGGCTGCAGTTACATTATTTTGATGGTGAGTTTCTGTTTCCGCTAGGGATTTCTGTTTTCTCGCTAGGGTTTTGAGATTCTCCATAATTAACATTATTTATCTTAAGAAGCACAAAGTTTTTAAATTCCTTTGCTCTTTTCTAACTCCAAATACCCTAAGAAACTTCACATGCTCAAGGAGTTGACATTGTCGTCAACGCGTTCACCCACCTGTTAGCTAGCATTCGGCTGAAGGCTGAAGCTACAGTAACGTCATGTTGGTTCTATTTCTATTTTTATCTTCTTATTCCTTTCTCTACGTCACTTGAGTAGAAGAAAAAGAGACATGTATTATAATTCCTTTGTTTTATCAGTCTTTTGTTCTGATGTAACATTTTCTCTATTGTTTTGATTTTTTATTTGTTCAAATTTCTTGGTACGGAAATAAAAGTTAGTAAGTTACTAAAGTAAAACCAAAAGCTTGGTTGGTTTACTATTGTTTTTGTGTGACACAAAGGCGCAATGGTTTCGATGGATTCATTGATATATCTATCCAGGCATACGGATATCCCGCTAAGATTTGTATGGATGGATTCATGCAATCAATGGAAGGCAACACGACCACTGTGAACTAGAAAGGATAACAACTCAATTCTCAATCTGAATGCGACGGTCAACATAGATCGTCTCCCAAGCACATCGCAAGAAGGATTTACACACGACTAAGCATAAAGCAGAAGAGGATCTTCACGACTATTTTAAGCTGATTTCTCAACCGCAAAGCTTCCTCCTCGATCAGAGTCTTTCCTTTCTTCTGCAAAGGCAAAGCTCCTCTTTCTCATCCCAAGTATTTGCTCTCTTCTTTATCTCTGTAGCCGCAAATGTTAACGTTGCTTATAGTCTCTTTTGCAAATGGCAATCTCAATATTTTAGAATAAATATTTATACTTAAATTTATATTATTAGTTCTTAAAAATATTTATTTTATTTATTTTGGTCATAAATAAAAGAATTTAAAAATTAAGAGGACTAATTTGCAAATAAAATAGTTCAACTCTATTTATAGAGGAAAAAATAGCAATCTCTATTATAGAAGTGAAAATAGAGATGGATCGGAGCAAAATTACTCTATAATAGAGTATAGAGGCAAAAATAGAGGACCATTGGAGATGCACTTAGAAAATCTCTAATGTATTACTCTATTTTTTGCTCTAAAATTGAATAAATCTAAAATAGAGTAGGGTTTCTCTCTAATGTACTATTCTATTATTTACTCTGAAAAGGAATATTCTAAAATAGATTATATTTCTATTTTATTATTAACATCTTTATTTACGGCCAAAATTTGAAAATTCATCATTTAAATGGCGTACATTTAAAAGTTTCTGGTTTAAGTGACCTATACTTAAAAGTGCATGGTTTAAATGATATTTTTCGAAGTAAAACTTTTATCAAAACGATGTCTTTTTGTCATTAACGCAGTGATTAACGGCATAGCAACGTCTATTAGTGACTCAGTTATTGGACTCAACGTCATGTATTTTTTGGTCTGGTTAATGAAACTTCAAGTTTAAAAAGGCTAGTCAATGAAAATTAATGATTTAAATAGCTTGCAACAAAATTTATGGTTTAAATTGCCAAAATTTGAAAATTTATGATTTAAATGATTTAAATAGCTTGCAACTCAAATTAATCAGAAATAAGCCCAAACCTGAAAATAGCTTATTTTAATTTTAAGTTGCTAATTTTACAAGAAAAAATATTACTTTTTATATAAGAAAAAAATGATTATGAAAATTATACAATTAATTACTGTTTCTAAAAAATGTAAATACTCAGCTTTACACAAAGAAAAATATTGTTGAAAAAAAAAACATAAAAAAAATAGATTGTGTTATATTTTTTCACCAATCAAATAATTTATTCAAAAAGACTGCTATTATAATATAAGATATGAGTATCTATACTATTAAAAGGGAAGCATTTTTAATAAGTAAACATAGATTAAAGATTATTTCATGAAATGCCACTAAAATTAGACTTAATCATCTAGCCAAACAGATATTAAATGAGTTAGGATTAGCAAACAAATCGGAGTCAAACATATATTATTTAGTATTTATGTGTATACAGTATGTCATTTAAGCTAAACAAATAAAAATCGTAGCCAAACAAGATGGTTACACGATATTAAGTGTCTATTTTCCTAAAAGCTAAGAGGGGTGTATTGAAATAATGATTTTGGAGGATTTGATGGGATTTAGAAAATTTGAAATTTTGATAGATTTTAGGGAAGTTGATATGATTTATAGTAAAATTCTTTGAAATCTCACCTAAAACCATGAGATTTGGATTTGTGTATTTTTAACTAAACAAATCCTCTCAAATCCTCCAAAATCCCTACAACTTATTAAAATCCAAATCCACAAACTGTTTTGAATAACAGTGGGTTTTAAAGTAGATTTTAAAATCATCATTTCAATAACAGTGGATTTCAAGAGACTTTTTAAAATTCATGATTGAATAACATAGGATTTGTAACTTTTACACAAATCACTTAAAATGTCAAGTTGAATACACCCCCCTAAATAATTTTTTCCATGTAATTACCATAAATGCCAATAATTACAAGATAATTTTTTAATATTTATGGAAATTGAAATTATTATCCAATAACAGCGCAATCAACAAGATAATAATTATCTGATGTCTATGGAAATTGAATTAAAAATAATAACAATTACCTAATATTAACAGAAATTATTTAAATTTGTTGCCATAAAAATCGGAGTCTTAAATTCGAAATTACATATATGTAAATATATTTATGGTGGTGAAATTTGTGGACGAACAATTAGGAAATTTATACAATATTTTGGGCAAAAAATATCTTAACAATAAATGAAAAATCACAAATATATATTTAATATATGCCATACCATACCATAACAATAACAAAATAATGTTGTTTAAAGCCTAAGATTGTCCCTTTTTGTTTTTCAATTTCGATAGCACATATTTTTTTCTTTCTATTTGCTAATTGAAGTAATATCTAATTTTGAGTTTTTTTTTTATTCTTAATTTCAGCGTTCGAATGAATCAGCGTTTAAATGGAGCATGGAGACATTTATTTCTCCATCTTGTGTGTCAGTATCTCTTCAAAACTATGGTACTTTGATCTATTTATTTTTGAATATTACTTAGTTTGTTGATTAGGTGGAATTAATACTATGTTAAGTTTGATCTTCATTTTGCATAACATCCTTTGATTGAAAGAGTTTATAAATAGATTTATTAAATCATCCAAAAAAGTTACCAGGATATTGAGAAGAGCAGGAAGGGCTGTCCATAGAACATGGATCCTCAAAGCAACTCATCGAACTGTAATTATTTTTGTTAAATAATGATGTAATTTTGTGGTTATTATTGAGTTTTAAGTTGATTTTTGTGTATTATTAATTTGTGTGCTTTGTTTTTGTAGATGGCAAACTTTGGTTCAATAATTTGGACTTGGGAATCAAACTCATAGGTATGTAGTACACATAAATATTAAGATTCTAATTGTTGTTAATTTTTAATGTTTTTCTAATTAGCTAATAATTTGGGCGTGTTTGTGCAGGGTTAAAGGTCATCATAGTCGAGAAGCCTACAAAACTGTCTTTTTTTTTTAAACAAAATTGTATTTTAATTTCATGTTAATAAATCTTTATATTCATACAGAGAATAAATGACTACTAAACCTGAAAAATTTGTACAATTCCCAACTCATCCTAAGACACGGATCACACAAGAAGAAAGTATAAAAATCATTTCAAAATAGCTTGGCTGCAGTCATCAAACGCACATAAGGATGTCCATATTTTTTGTGAGATTAGGAATGTGAAGAAGAAAGCATGTAGGTTGAAACATGGAGTAGTAAAATCAAAGGACTTTAGTTATGATGTGAAGAATATATTTCACTTGTGGTTGATTTTATTGTATTTAGATTTTTGAACAAGCAAACAATATGTTGTATAGAAGATTTCTGCATCCATCCACACGTTTAGTGTAAGATATATAAGTGTTTATTAATATATTTTACAAAGACATTGTAAGTTCACATTTTTTTGTTTTCTATTTTACCAAGTGTATAATAATATTATTGAATGAAGGAAAAAAAAACCAACTCCTGGTTTATCAACAGTTTTATACCCAATATTTTTGAAAATCATTTTAAAAGTTTTCGTAACAGATCAGATTATTAAAAACGATATTCAATACATGTAAACTTATTTAATTTGATGGTATATTATGTTTACAAACATAACTTCATACATGTAATATATTATAAATCTAATTAGTGTCGGCTTAGCAAATGTGCAGAGGGTGCAAAAGATTTATTCTTTTACATGTTAACATTTTTTTAATAAAACAGTATATATTTAGGTATTGTGTTTGAAATAGTACTGGATCTATATAAAATTTGAGCCGGACCTGAATCTAATAGCAAATTTAGTTTTTGAAATCAATCATGCATGTACGTGCGGGTCCGAATCTAGTGTAAGATTAATATATGCGTTTTTGTATCCACTTAAATGTTAAAGTAAAGAGACATATAATATATTCTTTAATGTGTTCATAAAAACAATTTGTTGGTACTTGGTAGTAGTAAAGACTAAAGAGTATATTTTAATAGTAAAATATAATTGTGTGTACGAATTCACTTTTAGTGGTGATGAAAGTCCTGTTTGTTTATGTGTAGCTACAGTAGCGACAGCAACCATAAAAATACCTTTGTTATTCCTTTCTCTCTCTTCATCTCTCCTTTAATTCTCCTTCAATTTTGATCGATGCGACTAGAATTTCAAGAGTTTGGAATCGCTGAAAAACTAGCGATAAAACCCAAGCCATGATCTGAACCAGCGACTGTCGCTACATTTTCTATAATCATATCACCATTTTTGAAATCAGATAAAGGAAGCTTCAGACATGAAAATTGCAGAACCATTCGTCTTCTTCTCTAACCTAATTAATTGGGTATTTTTACAGAATTTATAACTATACCCTTTACAATACTCTTAATTACAAAAATAAGATATCTTAAAATCAGTCGCAGTCGCTACTCAAAAACGAACAGGGCCGTAGATAATAGATTTGTAAATGGATATACATTAGTGTATTATAGCAAAAACAAAAAAATAACTATTTTCTATAATTAAAAGTTTATTTTTTTACTTTTATATATTGTTTTTACTTATGAAAAGAACTAAATATATATTCTTTGTTAAATTTAATTTTCTTTTAATAACTTTGAACTCATCTTCATCTATTTTCTTTAACTAAAAGTGTATATATTTACTGTTTTTTTTTCAATCAAACAATTAAAAGAAAATTTCTCGGTTAGCTGCCCAAATCAGAGGGAAATGATTTACAAAAGAAACTTCAGAGATAAGAGAACACGAAGCACGGGCAAGACAATCCGCCTTCGTATTTGACGCAAGCGGGATCCAAGAGATGGAGAATAGTGGAAAAGACTCCAGCGAGTTAAACTCATCGAGCAAGTGGGAGAAGGACAGCCAATATTCAGAAGACTGCACCATAGTGAATAACTCAGCACAATCAGTCTCAAAACGTTGACAAGCGATCCCTTCAACACGTATCTGCTCAATGGCCCACAACAACGTTTTTAACTCCGAATGCAGAGGGAGGGGCTCTGTTTTAGACACTTGGCCCCCAACAACAATGTTCGCTCCTCACCAACACAACACCACCAGCCCATTCATGAATGCACATTGGTTGCTTTCCAAGAACCATCAATCTGACAATGGGGTGAAGAAACCTAAAAATCTGAACACGAAGATGGAGCTGACATGACTGCCTATGATGCACGGGGACGGCAGTTTGATGACGTCTCCCATATTAGAAACGTCCTGGGTACAGGTACGGCATGGAAACGGCAAAAAAACATCTCCGAGACGTTTCTAATAGGGCGGGGACGACGGCAGTTTTGGAGACGGCGGTAATAGGGTTTCAGAAACGTTTTGACGACTTATTCACTTATTTTTCCTCCAAATAAAACATAAAAGAATAGGAAATATCACCAAAGTTTGATTTCTTAAGATTTGACATTTCTATACATGTTCACTAATTCCTATATCCTCTGTTTAGTCCTCATCTTTTTTACTTCAAATATGTTTAGAGTTTAGTGTTTGATGGATAACCATGAAACGTAAGCTAGAATCAGTCTTGGGCATATACACAAATATAGAGGATAGTAATACATACTTGTATTTTTTTTATGTAGAGTCTTATATATGTGTGGTTTCTTATATATTTGTATCCCATAGGTATTTTTATTGACATACCCCTGCCGTACTCGTACCCCTAAAAATTTACTTCGCCGTTTCCCGTCCCCGTCCCCGTACCCGATTCCCGTTCCAGTACCCGTCTCGGTGCAGCATAGATGACTGCCGTAAAAGAGAGCGCCTCTTCCTAGGCTAAATTATCGCCCAAAGTCTGAGTAATTATATCATTCGTCTCTATCTCTTAACCTTGATTTTTTATGGTTTTCCAGATTGCTCATAAAATCCATGGTAACTGAAGAAGTTGATCATGATCACCCTGCTGAGAGGCGTCCCTCCAGAAAACAAAATCCAAATTCGAGTACACCGACTCATATGGTAAACCTTCTGACAAGACCAGAGTCAGAGATAAATCTCAAACTTCACACGAACGAGAACATTCAAAATAAAAATGTGATTAATAGTTTCAACCGTAAAGTCGCTCTTTTACATCAAATATCACATTGGACACCTCAGTGTATCTATTTACTTACTACAAATATTTACTTTATATTCTTTGATAAATTTAATTTTATTTTAAAAATTATAAACCCGCACATCGGGCGGGTCCTAATCTAGTATATTAATAAAGAAAAACATGTAAAATTAAGATATTGTTTCACTTGTGTTTTTATCTTCAGAATTATGATCATATTATGAGTCTGCTCCATTTTCTGTTTACTTGAAACCAGGCCCGACCCACAGGTGAAGCAAGTGAAGCCAAAAATTCGGGTCTAAATTTTTAAAAGCCTTTTTCACTTAAAAATCTGTTAAACAAAAGACCTTTTTTTTTAGGATATATATAAAAGCTTTTTTATTTACTTGTAAAATATCTTTTTTCTTTTGTATGATATGTAAAAGTACTTGAAATATCAAGTTGTGCTCTTCTATGAACAACTTATAACTTTTTTCATAGATGAAAAAGGCACATTTTTAAATTTTTGCGTAGGGCACTCATGAATGTTGGGCCGGCACTTGAAACTATATGATCCTCAAACTGAGTTTGCTCTCTGATAGTGCATTAAACAGTCATAGTATAAAATCTAGTTCAACATAAAAACTAAAACGATATGCTCCACTGTGGCAACCACGTACCAACTGACTCGATCATCCACAAAATCGAAGGCAACGTCAAAGAACACGATGTAAGCCTTCCGATCTCAGTATCTCAGCTTCTATCACAATCGGTGCTTATACTTCTAAGAAGTGGGCAAGATTTTGTAAAAACCAATGTTTTCAAAACCGGACCAGACCAGCAGTCGAACCACGTTAACCCGCGAACCGGCAACATGTTCGGATTGGGTTAATATCAAAACCCAAAAGAAATTGAACCGGTAAAAAACTATATCAATCCGCAAAAAACCAAAAACCGGTGAACCATTAAACCGGATAAAACCGGGTTCTACTTTTTTTTTGTAAGAATGAGTGCAATTAATTTAATTACTTACCTTTTCTAGTTTTCTTCTTAGCAAATTAGCAATAGTAGGGTTTCTTAGATAATGAAAATTGAATGTTCTACACTCTTATTCTCTTGTTGCTTTTAGATTTGAATTTCTAAACTATTTTACTAGTACTGGTTATACTTTGAGTTTGTTACACTTTGAAATTATTATTTTTAAAGGTTTTTTAAAAACATTATGATTATTAAAGTATTTTATTTGCATATCCAATTATATCATAGTTATAATCATTGAAAAAAATAGAAAACATATTTATACCTATTATTTATAAAAATATCATCAAAAGCAATTGAACCCGGTTAACCCCGGTCGAACTATATTGACCCATAACCCATAAGCTTTTCTGATTCAGTTACCGGTCCGGTTTTAAAAACATTGGTAAAAACATTAGCACTGTTGGTTTAGAAACTATGGTCCAATGACAAAGAAGAAATGGGAACTTTTTCAGGTCATTTAGAATTAACATCCAGACCGTTGGATTGAATGTATTCTTACATTGTTTTTTTTTTTTTTTTGGGCTACGAATGTATTCTTTACATTCAAAATTTTGAAATTGGTTTGGAATTAACTATGCAGTAAAAATTCAATGATTTTTTGTTCCACTTTCTTTTGTTCCCAATGGATTGATTGCTTTGAGAAACACCATTGTTATTTCCCAATAAGTTAACTGCTTTGAGAAATACAAATTAAAAGAAAAGATTACTCCATGTAAAAAAAAGAAAGGATTATTCATATCACATTTACGTTTTCCACAAAATAAAAATTGTACTAAGAAGATTTTGTTAACACATAGATACATAAAAACAATGTTAGGATATCAGTCTCTTTTATTATACTAGTACATATAATTAAGATGAGTATATGAAACGATAACATTTTCATTCATTAGGCGAGTAAAGATAATGGCGTTTTCCAATGTTTTTGTTTCTTTCTAAATGACTCGATGGTCATTGACTCTCTATCTCTTTAGAGAAGCTGAAGCGATCTGATCGATTATGAACGAGTTCCTATATAAAGCGGAAATGGAGTCACTGAATGAGAAAAGTTGGAAGGAGTTTTAGGTATTAGTTTATTCTGTCAAATATCCTCTGATTCTCGTTTTACAAGTATTTAGTTTTTTAATTCATTTTTCCTTTTAATTTTGAGCGCTTGATTTTGAGTTTGGATTTCGTTTTCGTGTACTTTCTAGTTGTGGTTTCTGTACCACTCTATGGTTTGCTTTGACCTTTGCGTTGTTGCTTATGACTATTTGTTTGTTTTTTTTGAGTATCTCATATCTGACCTTAAGTTCAACTTTTCTATGTTTTCAGGATTTCGTCTGTGGTTCCGGCTTGTGGTCTTATGGATAGGATTAGTCCGTTGCCTGATTGGGTACTGTTGAGGATACTGTCGTTTCTGCCTAGTACAAAAGATGCCGTGTCCACAATGGTTCTGTCAAAACGGTGGCTGCCGCTTTGGAGGATGGTGCCAAAACTCATATATGATGATGATAGCTACAAGGATATTGATTATGGAAGATTTTTGCGGTTTGTAGACTGGTCTTTACTTTTGCACAAGGCTCCAATTCTAGAAACTTTGCATTTCAAACTTGGTCAAACCTGTAGTGTTGAAGATATTCCGTTATGGACTAGTGTTGCTGATAACCGTTCTGTGCGTGAGATGATAATCAAGATTCGCAGTTCTTCTAGTGCATCTCCAACCATAATTCCAAGGAGTTTCTACACTGGCTGTAGGATCTTGGTGACATTGGAACTAAATGATGTGATTCTTGTGGATGCTTCTTCCCCAATTTCTTTCCCCTCTTTTAAGAAGTTGAGCCTTAAATCTGTGAAATATCCAGGTGATGATTTTCTCAAGAGGCTTTTATCCGGTTGTCCTGTTCTTGAAGACTTGGCTGTGGTGCAATGTGCAGATGACAATGTCACCACTTTCACTGTAAGAGTGCCTTCTCTCAAGAGGTTACTCTTGGAGAAATCACTTGAGGTTAAAGGTGATGGATTTGTGATAGACACTCCTTCTTTAGAGAGCTTTGACATTGCTGATGATTCTGAGGCTGGGTTTTGTCTTATTGAGAGCCCAATGCCTAATATTGTAAAGGCAGATATTACTGTCGCTTTTCATCCTGGGAATATTCTGAGTTTTGTTACGTCAGTCAAGCATCTCGCTTTATGTATGGCATCCGCGAAGGTAATATCTCGTTTTGTGTATTGCATCCTTGATTTTATTTTCAGAATCAATTATTGAACAACGACAGGAAAAAAGTTATATCCTAACTATATGATTTGTGTATTCTTTCACCGTCAGCAAATATGTGGCCACTAATTGCTTTAGTACTTATCATATATGCTGCAGGGTGCCGCACCCTGGGTGCGGATGCGTATGCTGTTGGTAGCGTCTTCCACCGTCTTGTACGTTTAGAAAAGAGCACATGTGAAAAAGAGTGGTTAAATGTACTCATGTGTCTGCTCAGAGATTCCCCGAAACTACAAGCTCTCAGACTTTTTAAGGTAATTTCCCAGTCTAATGTCAGCACGTTTGTAATGATTCACTACCGTACATTAATTTCATACCATTATATTTATCTTAATTAGTGCCATTATTCTGGGGAAAAGGAACGGGGAAGCCCATGCTGGAATGAACCCAGCTCAGTTCCTGAATGTCTGTTATCAAGTCTTAAACATCTTCAGTGGGAAGACTATAATGGAACAAAAGGAGAGAAGAAATTAGCATTATTTGTCTTAAGAAGCGCAAAGTATTTAAAATCCTTTTATCTTTACTAACTCTAAGAAATTAGCATTATACGTACCCTAAGAAACTTCAGATGCTCAAGGACTTGACATTGTCGTCAACGCGTTCACCCACCTGTTAGCTTGCATTCAGCTGAAGGCTGAATCTACAGTAACGTCATGTTGGTTCTATTTCTATTTTTATCTTCTTATTCCTTTTCTACGTCACTTGCGTAGTTGAAGAAGTCAAGAAGAGACATGTATTATCTTTCCTTCGTTTTATCAGTCTTTTTCTTCTGATGTTAACATTTTCTCTTTGGATCAAGTATTGTTTTGGTTTTTTATTTGTTCAAATTTCTTGATATGGAAATAAGAGTTACTAAATTAAAACCGGAAGCTTGGTTGGTTTACTTATATGACACAAAAAAGCCGAGGGAATAACCATCAGATTGGTTTCAATGGATTCATAAGAGACGACCAGTACTGGGGATCCCGCTAAGATTAGATTTGTATGGATGGATTCATGCAATCAGTGGAAGGTAACACGTATGCCTGGACACGAACATCCGTTTGCATTGCAGCTCCACATGGCTACTATTAAGTCTAAGCCACCGAATCTGGTTGCGGACAAGCAAGGAAACATAGGGAAGTAGTTTTGTTCAGTTTAAATTCAGTGTAAAATAAATAAATAAATAAACCCAAAAAAATAGAGTATTAGTTATATATTATATTAATAGTCACTTTGTGCTAAGCACAGATTTAGTTTACATTGTTATTGGATATTTTTTTGTAAGTTATTTTGATCAACAACATCTTCTTTCTTTTTTTACCTCAAAAATACCATATCTTACTAGTTAACAACCCGCACTATGTGCGGGATAAATCTATGTAGATAAAATTAGAGTTATGAGTAAAGTTATTTTCTCGGATCTAAAATTTATTTCTGTAAAAAAAATATATAACCCGTGAGAATATGTTTGGATCAAACTATTATCTATCAACTAAATATATTTATAAAAAAAATTTATTTTATTTTGTGCTAGTATGTTTACCCGTGAAATAGTCGCATTCTCAAAAATGCCCCTTTTTCCATACCCCTTTTTAAAAATACCCCTTCATGTTGACCATTTTTAAAACTACCCCTCTTTATATACAAAATGACCAAATTACCTTTTTTTGAGTGACAACAAGAATGTACAGTCATCAAAATCGAAAATATTATCCCACCAAAAATAAAAATATTTTCTTGCCAAAATTTTTTTTTCCCGCCAAAATCGAAAATTTTTCCCGTCAATATTATTTTTTCCCGCCAAAAAAAAATTCCTGCCAAAATCAAAAACTTTTCCCGCCAAAAATAATGAAATTTATACCTTATAAAAACATTGTAATCACTTTTAAAAACCTTTTAAAAGCGTTTACAATGTGTTTAAAAACCTATTAAAAACCTTGTAAACGCTTTTAAAAACCTTGTAAAAACATTTACAAGGTGTTTAAAAACCTTTTAAAACTCTTTTAAAAACCTTGTAACTGCTTTTATAATGTTTTTAAAAACCTTTTAAAATCTTTTTAAAAACCATTTGAAAACCTTTTAAAAACCTTTTAAAAATCTTTTAAAAATCTTTTAAAAATCTTTTTTAAACCTTTTAAAAACCTTGTAAACGCTTTTACAAGGTGTTTTAAAAACCTTTTAAAACTCTTAAAAAATCTTGTAAAAGCCTTTACAAGGTGTTTATAAGGCTTTTATAAGGTAGAAACCTTATAAAACCTTTTAAAAACTTTGTAAATTTTTTTGGCGGGAAAATTTTTTTGTTGAAAATTTTAATCAAATTTTTCTTGATAAAACTTTTTTGGCGGGAAATTTATTTCGAAAAAATTTTGGCGGGAAAATATGTCGGAAATTTTTTGGTGGGAAAATTTTGTTTTTCTTTTTATTGATTAAAATATTTTTCATCTAAGGGTAAAATGGTCATTAAAAATTAAAAGAGGGCAAAAAAAAAATGGCCAAAAAGGGGTATTTTTGAAAAGGGGTATACCAAAAAGGGTATTTTTAATAAAATTCTCCGTGAAATAAATACTTTCTGAAAAATTGCATAAGATTGTGAGATGATTTTGATATAATTCTATAATTATTTTGTTCGATTCACACTTATTATTTCCAACGTCATGGTATTTTTGAATTACATAAAATTTATAAGTTTTTTTTTTTTTTTTTCAACATTTCTGCATTATGGGCCACAATTGGCCGGCCCATTAGCCAAATTCCTACATTCGTAGGAGCCGGGACTCGATCCCGGGTGTGATGGTGCCTTGTGCATTAAAGACTTACCTTTGGCCACTGCACCAAGGTCACTTCACAAATTTATAAGTTTTTATATTAGGAATTTCAAAATAAATTATGAACATAATCAGTTATGTTTTGACTTGAAATAATACCATCATTTTATGCATTGCCTTATACCCTCTATTTTCCTCAATTTTCATTTCTTTTTATATTACTTCTCATCTTTAACATATTATTTTGAAACACCTGCGAATTTATGATCATTAATATTTGATTTCAATCCCTTCTCCTTCTTAAAGGCTCAAACATTCTATAAAGTTTAGTTTTCTAAAAACAATGTATTACCATACAAACACATCCTCTTTCACGCTATTGTGAAAACTAAAACATTTACTTTATTTTCTTTCCTCGATTCAATCTCCAATGAACAACAAAACACCGGTAACAATAGTATCGTTGTTCTGATCATCTGTTTTTGGGAAGTTCCTAACTTTAGAAGAAATATTATCTTACTAAGTCTTGAATATTTTTCCCAAAAATGTATATTATTTTTATTATCGTTCATCTTTTGATGATTGATGCAATCATTTTAAAATATTTATAAAAGAAAATAAATAATTTCATGTGTATTTGACTTTAAAAGAATTTTAATATATGATGATGTTGGGCGTCAGATTCTTAGAGTAAGAGTTGAAAGAAACCTTACTATATTATATCATATAATAATAAAGTCAAGTTTTCTTTTGGAGCTTTTCAAAAGATTGTCAATTGATGCTCTCTTCTTTCACAAGTGTCATTTTTTTCTTTTAATTTTTAGTGTAACAAATTTATTCAATTGAATTTACATAATAAATTTCTCGCTTAACAAATAATTTGATAGTTAAATAGTTTAAGAATATAAGATAATAATATATATATATATTTGGGTTGTATATTATAATGTCGAGTAATAATTGGCTGTTTTATTTCCACATGATCTTGATATTACATTTTTTATTTCATTTTCAATCCATTTAAATTAAACTAAAGTATATTTTAATATATTATATCTAAATAACTAAATGAGAATTGAATATATTTTTTTGATAAAGAGATAACTGTATATATTTCTGTTTAAAGAGAGAAGTGAATATATATTTAAATTCATGATTTGATATGATTAGCTAAGATGCCCGCTCATAGATCTATATTTATAATATATAACCCTTGAACAAATATTTAAAACAATAGACAATTTCAGTTATTAATTCACAATAATGTATTTTTATAAATCTGACACATTTTTTATTAACTTTTCTATTATGTCTCATCAATCCCATATGTCGTACTAATTAACTCTCATTTTTGTAACTTTCATATAGTAATGCAATGAATGGTTGATAATAGTATTTAGAAATATTACATATATAAGAAAATAAATTAATATTTAATGATTGCATATCTATAACTCTCACAAAGTTTATGTGACTCCTACAATAATGAGATACTTCCTCTATTTTAATTTAGTTGTCGTTTTAGGTTTTCAATGAAAATAGTTGGTGAATATTCTAGTTTTCTCCCTGCTGTTTTAAAGTTTTGACCAATGAAATATTTATAAAATATATTAATAAAGGGTAAAATAGACAATTTAATAGTTTTTTTTAATTTGTATGAGAAAACTTTAAACGACAAGTAAAAAACCGGAGAAAGTATAAATTATATTTACCCAATTGATATAAAGATTAGTGCATTTATTATCTAATTAAATAATAATTTTTCCATATGCTCTTACCTACAATTTCTCTTATAAATAGAAAGATACACATTTTACTAACCCCCATATCTCAAATCTTACATAATATTTTTATTTAATTCATATTGTCTTAACTAACAATCTCCAAATTACAAAAAGGACGATACATCTACATGTATTGGCTTTCTTTTGTCTGGCTTAGAGCGGCCTATCTGGGGCCTAAGAGCAATGCCCTGTTTGTTATCACCTTTTCATGCAGAACTAGAGGCTTTATGCTGGGCCATGGAAAGTGCTCTCTCTCTCTCTCTGGGATATGATATGGTTCATTTTGAGACAGATTGTCAAGAGATTTTAAGTGTCATAGATGAGTCAAAAGACTGGCCAGCGTTTGCTTCAGAATTAGATTCTATCAAATGAGGTTTTCTATGTTTTCTATTGGATGTATACCTAGATTGAACAATGTCCGTATCGACCGTCTTGCAAAAGCGGCTCGAGCACAAGGATCTTTCTTTTTCTATTTAAGTTCGCAGGTTCCGAAATGGTTAGCTCACGAGACTATCCTATTTGAACCAGCTTAATCCCCTATATATTAATAGAGAAATATTCTCAAGAAAATGCTGATGTGTCGTCGTTAGAGAGCTCGAGACATCAATGAATTTATTGCCTTCATTTTTATAGATATTTACACATAATTGCTATTCAATAATTAAGGAATATTCCTTTATAAATAATTAAAAATCAAACATTTCAATTTTTTTAAGAATCATTAGATCTAAAACGTTTTCAAAACTGAAATTTATTCACAAATTAAAAAAAAATGGTTACTATTCACATATTTAAAGTTTCTAAAATATAATTATCACAATAATCATTATTATAAAGAATTGACTTATTTAATGTCATTGTTATAAAAGTAAGCTCAAAATTTAAATAAACAATTTTAAAAAAAATTTAAACTAATTTACTTAAATAATGCATACCCATGAAAATTTGATTCTGTTTGTGCCCGTGAAAATTATATAAGATTCAAACATAAAAATTAAACCCAAGAATTCAAACTTATAAATTTAATTTAATATTGGTATAGTTCCCAGATGAAACCAACCACATACTGATATAAGATGGCTTTAGATTTTGGGGACTGCATGTTTCTGATTAAAGAAGGGATGAAGGAAATGTAGATGGGTTTTTCTTTCTTTTGGTTTTTTGATCCCGTAGTTTATTAAGTCTAAACAATAGTTAATTAGGTCTAAGTGTCATCTCTTTAAGTTAAAAAAACCTTCTCATATTATATAAGATATATATTTATTTATTTATTTTTAGTTGATTTGTTTTTTTTCAATGGGAGACGAAGAATAGGAAGTCGACGATATGGAAATAAGAAGATATGATTTTAGGAAAAAATAGAGATTATTGATAAATGTTAATATTTAGATTTAAGAAAATTAGCATTATCTCTAAATTATACGTAAACTAAACAAATAAACGAGTTTGGTGATAGCCCTAAAAAAAAAAAGTAAAATAAACAACTTTATAGGGCGGTAGAGTTTGGTTATATAAGAGAGCATACCACTTTAAGGTTGAAACAGAAAAGTTGAGAGATTAAAAAATAGGGAAAATTCCTGAAAAAAACACCCACTAATTTTTATTTGGAAGAAAACTACACGAACTTTTAACGTTTCCAGAAATATACATCAATTCATTTTTTGTGTCAAATAATACACTAAGTATAAATTGTTGGCAGATTCATACATACGATTTCAAAGCAAAAAAATTATTCCAATTTTACCCTTTGAATTTTTTAATCATATTTGTTTAAAATTCAAAAGAAATAATAAATATATAGAAAAAATGGTTTTTAAAAACTTTAAACTTAGAACTTATTTATATATATTTGTTTATCTTTTTTAAAAAAACTGATTTTCTTCCTCTTTCTTTATCTTTTTTTTTATAAATAATTTCTTTTCCTCCTTGTTTATATATTTTTTTAAAACTTGTTTTTCCTCCTTGTTCATAATTTTTTTTATAAAAAAAAAATTCCTCTTTGTTTACCTTTTTTAAAAAACTTTATTTCTTCCTCCTTGTTCATCTTCTTTTATAAACTATTTTTTTTCTTCCTCCTTCTTCATTTTTTTAGAAAAACTTTTTTTTCTTCCTCCTTGTTTATCTTTTTTTAAAAAAACTTTTTTTTTTCTTCTTCCTTGTTCATCTTTCTTTTAGGAAGAAAAAATGTTTGTTCTATCAATTTATTATTTCTTTTGAATTTTAAACAAATATAATTAAAAAAATTTAAAGGGTAAAATTGGAATAATATTTTTTGTTTGAAATCGTATATTTGAATCTGCCAACATTTCATACTTTAGATATTATTTGACACGAAAAAATTAATTGATGTATTTTTCTGGAAGCTTTAAAAGTTCGCGTAGTTTTCTTCCAAATAAAAATTAGTTGGTGTTTTTTTTGGGAATTTTCCCTTAAAAAATAAAACACCCGAGAGTTAAAAGGATCAAAGAGAGTTCGCAAAACTCATCGATCTCTGTTTAAAACTAAACATCTGTCTACGAACCGACTGCTGCTACTGTTCTTTCGAAAGAGGGTTAGCTCTCGATAATGGATAGCATAAGTGGATTACCCGATAAACTGCTGTTGAATGTATTGTCTTTTCTTCCTGCGAGAGATGTTGTGGCCACAATGATATTGTCCAAACGATGGCAACCACTTTGGAAGATGGCGCCAAACCTCATATTTGATGATGATGATGTTGATGATGATAGCTATTGGAGTTTCCTCGGTTTGTGGAAAGGTCTTTGCTTTTGCATGAGGGACCAGTTATAGAAAAATTGCAATTCAAAGTAGGTAATTATTCTGGTGCCTCTAATATCGGAGTATGGACCAGAGCTGCACTTAAACGCTGTGTGCGTAATCTGATTATCAAGACGAAGACCGACATTAGTATAGTTCCAATCATACTTCCAACGAGTTTGTACACAGGGTGTAGCATGCTTGTGGGATTGGAACTAAAGAAATTGGTTCTTAAGGATGTTGCTTCTCCAATCTCTTTCCCATCTCTCAAGAAACTGTGGCTTAAATGTGTTAAATACCCAGGTGACGAGTTTGTTCAGAGGCTTTTATCTAGTTGTCCTGTTCTTGAGGGATTGGTTGTGAAACAATGTCCAGATGACAATGTGACCATTTTCACCATAAAACTCCCTTCTCTCAAGAGATTAGTCTTGAGTAAACCACCATATTACGAAGTTACAGATACTGCATCTGGGTTTATGATAGACACTCCTTCTTTAGAGAGGTTTGGCATTTATGATGCTTGTCAGGGCGGGTTTTGTGTTATTGAGAATGAAATGCCTAATATTGTAGACGCAGATGTTGCTGTCGTTTATCATCCTGGGAATATTCTGAGTTCTATTACTTCTGTCAAGCATCTCTTTTTAAGTAGTAGAACATCCGCAAAGGTAATATCTTCTTAACTATAATTATTGAAAAAATTGTGTAATCCATCATCAGAAAGAGTGGGTGTTCTTGTGAGCAAAATCTGTTGCCACTAACATTGACTTTGTACTTCATTGCAGGATGCATATCCTGTTGGCACAGTCTTCTGCTCTCTTGTGTCTTTAGTAATATGGATAACTCACACAGACTGGTTTAATCTACTCCTGCGTTTTCTCAAAGATTCCCCTAATTTACGAGCTCTCAAACTTGAAAAGGTACATATAATTCGTCCCAAATGATTCAGTTTTCCTTGGTTAAGTATATATACATATATGTTGATCTAATGTGCTATACTTCTATCTCGTCAACTTGTAGCTCTACTTCAATAAAGATGATGATGAAGATGACGATGTTGAAGATGATGATGAAGATGACGATGATGATGACCGCCCATGCTGGAGTGAACCGAGTTCAATCCCTGAATGTGCGATATGGAGTCTTGAAACTCTCGAGTGGTCAGAATATGAAGGAGCAGAAGAAGATAAACAAGTAATAGCATTTATCTTAAGAAATGCACACTGTTTAAAGAAGGCAACTATCTCCACTGAATCAACCGAAGAGCCTAACAAGAAACTCCAGATGCTTAAGGAGTTGTCTTTGTTTCCAAGGCGTTCACCTACCTGTCTGCTTGCATTCGA
>NC_025686.1:22588785-22612691 GCF_000633955.1 Camelina sativa | reverse complement strand
TTATTCAATTTGGTAATGTTTTGACTTTTCCGGTTTAACTATATAGTCTTGGTTCTTCAACAAATTGGGCGTTTTTATGTTGTTTTGGTTTGATTTGATTTCTTGGATTGAAATAATTGTGTTGCCGAATCAAAACCAATGAGATTAGATTTAATATGACGAAAAATTTGGTATCTAATAAAACCAATGAGATTAGATTATTGAAAAACAAGAATATAGAGATTTTTGTCACGTGAGAAAAAGTCGCACGTGTGACTTTATTTTTGCAACTACTGTAGTAGTAATAATTTATTTTATACATACGTATTCTGGTTTTGAAGGAGCAGTGTAACGTTAAAATATCTCAGGGTTTAGAGTTCGTCTCTGAATCTAGTCGACTATCACCAGAGTCATCAGATCAATAGTTGATGAAGGAGAAGTAACGCAGGTCACTGTCTTGAACTAAGCATGCATATGTGTACGAATTGGCTGTATAACTAGTGTATGATCTTTCGCATCAATTATTTCTATGTTTACCCTAGGGTTTTGCTTGGTTCTCGTGTAGGTCTGTGTTATTCGTTTAGTATATGAAATAATCTATTGAGCTTGGGAAAGAATAAATTATTCTCTCTGTTTCAAAAGTGTTATGTTTGTATTCTCTCTGTACCGGGCTTATTCAGGGTCGGGATATGATAGCTGAACCTAATTTCTTATGTTTGTTTTAGGGATTTCGTCTTATCTTTTAATTCATTGAGGGGTTTTCCTTGAAAACTTATTTTTCAAAAGAAACAACTCCGGTTGTATAGCTGTTACGGCAAACCTTAGCAAACGTGGTTTGAGTTGTGATGCTCTGTGTGGTCTTTGTGGAATTCAGGAGGAGACGATTAATCATACTCTTTTTGAATGTCCGCCAGCTAGACAAGTCTGGGCCTTGTCGATCTTCCCGACAGCTCCAGAATTTTTCCCTTCCGGGTCTGTTTTCACAAATATGGATTATCTCTTTTGGCGTTTCACCGAAATACTGAACTATGATTGTTTCCCTTGGCTCTTGTGGTATATATGGAAAGCGCGTAATGATAAACTCTTTAGTAATCTGGATTCTAATCCCCTAGCCATTTTACGGTTGGCGGAAGATGAGGCGCGTGCGTGGGCTTTAGCTCAAGTGGATGAACTGGTATCAATCCCGGATGTTCCCGCCCCCCTACGGCAACAGGACCGGGGAGGATCAGGGGTCCCAAGATCCCTATCCAATTATATTTGTTTTGTAGATGGCTCTTGGAAAGCAACAGATCGTTTTACGGGTAGAGGATGGTTTTGTACATCGCCTTGGGGTGAATCCCCAACTATGGGTGCTGCCAATCATCGTCGTAGTCTCTCTCCTCTTCATGCTGAGATCGAGGCCCTTGTTTGGGCCATGCGTTGTATGATTGGAGCGAACAATCACTCTGTTGTTTTTCTTACCGACTGCTCCGACTTAGTGAAGATGGTGTCTTCGCCTTCCGAGTTGCCAGCCTTTCTGCCTTATTTGGAGGACATACAGACGGATAAGAAGGAGTTCGTTTCTTTCTCTTTGGCCTACGTTCCTCGCTCTCAGAATGGTAAAGCGGACAGTCTTGCGCGACGCGTTCGTACATTGCCGCATCTAGTTACCTTTGTAAATAATATTCCAACAANTTATTTCTATGTTTACCCTAGGGTTTTGCATGGTTCTCGTGTAGGTCTGTGTTATTCGTTTCATAGATGAAATAATCTACTGAGCTTGGGAAGGAATAAATTATTCTCTCTGTTTCGAAAAGTGTTCTGTTTGTATTCTCTCTGTACCGGGCTTATAGGGTCGGGATATGATAGCTGAACCTAATTTCTTATGTTTGTTTTAGGGATTTCGTCTTATCTTTTAATTCATTGACATGTTTGAGGAATTCAGGGTTTTCCTTGAAAACTTATTTTTCAAAAGAAACCACTCCTATTACTCAGATTTGATCTTAAAACTGAAAACTATAAAATTACTAATACTTAATATATGCCAAAATTTTAGTATCTAACGCAATATTTAATAATCATCTACCGAGAAAAAGGAAATAAATCATTTTTTTTTGGTTATTAAGACCATCGCCGTCCTCAAGTTTCTATTAGGGTTCATAGGAGACGAAGGAACAGAGTAATCTCTTCTTACTGTTCGTTTTTTTGAAACGAATCCTGTCTTTGTTTCACTTCCATCGTCTTCCAATCTCTCTGATACATGGTTTTGTCTGGTTCCTTTTCATGTGTAGGTTAATAGAGAAAGCATTGAGATTCCCTTTGTCTTGTGATAACATTAATTCGTCTCTGGTTTCCGAAATCTAATGGATAGGATCAGTCACTTACCTGACGATATCCTATTGAAGATATTGTCATGCCTTCGAACAAAAGAAGTTATGCGAACTATGTTTTTGTCTAAACGTTGGAAATATCTCTGGATGTTTGTACCAAGACTTGAGTTTGATGATATCACTGATCAATTTCCCAAACCTCTGTATGTGGGATCTTCAGATTCTGATTATAGAATATTTCGGCAGTTTGTGGACAGATCTTTGATGTCATTCGAAGGTCAGGTTCTTCAAAGTATGTATCTCAAATTAGGTAGACGGTTCACAGGTGGAGATGTTGCGATTTGGGTTAGAAGCGCGTTGCAACGTGGTCTAGTTGACCTGAAACTCGAATATTCCAGGTAAGTACTCGTGGAATATTCGTACTCGTGGAATTCCAGGCGTCAAATTCTTCCAAAAAGTCTATACACAACTTGTGAGACACTTGTGGTCTTAGAACTTGAAAATGTTTGTTTGGATGTTCCTGACCTTGTTTGTCTAAGGTCTCTCAAAACTCTATCCCTCAAATCGGTCAATCACTCTGACCTGCGTTCTCTAGTTAGCCTTTTGCCCAATTGTCCTGTTCTTGAAGACTTGTTCATACAAAAGGACCATGTACCAAGAATGGTCTGATTTTCAAGATTGTAGTGCCTTCCTTGAAGAGATTATCTTTAGATTATCTTGGAATCAAGGAACTTGAGATCGATGCACCTTCTTTGAAATACCTGCACATTGTAGATCGTTTGCCTGGCCTTTCAGTTAGAAGGGTTTTAACTTGAGTGAGGTGGTTAAGGCCAATTTTAGTATTATTCTTAGCGGACCCGAGAAGCTTCTGCATTCTCTTGCTTCAGTCGAGCATCTTCGTTTATGTTTATCAGCTTCAGAGGTAACTTTTTGGTCTCTTAGTTAATTGTTCTTTCAGCCCTAAATCTCTGTCTTTGAGTTTCTCGTAGTATGTTTACTTCGGTCCCCTATCCTTGTTATGCAGGTTGAGTATCCTGTTGGTATATGCTTCCATAGACTCAAACATTTGGAGGTATGTACATGCAAATCTGAGTGGCTCGATTTGTTCATGCATCTGCTTGAAGATTCGCCTACCTTAAAGGTTATAAAAATCAATCAGGTGTGTTTTGTTCTTAGTCTCCTTGAATCAGATTTCTGTTTTTCCGCCAATAATATAATGGTTTACTGAAAATTGCAACCCTATTGATTTTATATATTAGTGTCATCCTGCTAGAAAGGTGCGGCCTTATTGGAACCAACCGAGCTCTGTTCCAAGATGTATGTCCTCAAATCTTGAAATTTTGAAGTGGATCAAATACGAAGGAACAGAAGTAGAGAAAGAACTTTTAACCTATATCTTGAAAACCGCGCTTTGTCTAAAGAAGGCGAGTTTCATCGCTAAATCCAACGATGACAAGAAGAAACTGCAAATGCGTCCGGAGTTATCGTTGTCGCGAAGGGCCTCATCCACTTGTGAGCTTGTATTCAACTGAAATGCTCATGCTAATCACTCTCAAGATCAAACAACATGTCTTCTTTTGTGATTTTTTTTTATTTATGATTTATCTGGTTCCACTCCTTAAAAGTGACACTGTAATTTTTTTCCCTTTTCTCTTTTGGAGTTTGATGTCAAAGTTTGGAAAGTTATTGAAAACTTGCTTTATGGATAGTAGTGTGTCTAACTGCGCTAATAGAGAAATGGTTTGATTCTATACAAAATACTCAAAATAACACATCTGATCTGATCATGAAGCTAAAAGATGTTTAAGCTAAACACTGAAAAAATGTAACTAATTAAACTAGTACAATTTCAATTGTATGCTTTTTTCTATAATTTAAATAATATTTAATACCAAGGAACAGCAAATAAAAGGATTTTGATTTTGTTATAAGGACGTGTCGTCCTCAAGTTTGCCATTAGAGTTGGGGACCAAGTCACGGCCTTCCATTGTGTGATTTCTCTTCTTTTTATTCGCTTTTGAATAGAATCACTTCGAAAAATTATATATTTTTGTTCCATCACCTTCTCATCTTCTCATATATATATATATACTAGAAGTAGACTCGCTCGATGGGCGAGACAACTTTATAATAATTTTAATATATTTTAGATTTATTAAAATATTTAAAATTTTATTTTTTGTGTTTCGATAAATGATCTTATGTTTGTTATTTATTTTGTTTTAAAATAAGTATTCTCAATCACTTATAATGAATGACTATTGATTAGTTAAACATTAAACTGAAAGATTTTATTAATATGAAAGGTTACTTTAAAATATTTAGTCTGTATCACATAATATATAGAGCTCTTCATGTTTTGATCTGCAATCAAGACCTACAAACATTTTTTACGTTGGGAAAAAGAAAATTGATTACGTATAAAATAAAATGCGGCTGATCATAGACATTATGTGTTAGTTTGTCCGCTCTTAACATATAATCAATAAAACATCAATATCTTCTAAAATCAGACACATTCAAGAAGGACGAGACAGTAGCTTGAATTTCTCAAATAACCTCTTCTTGAGCCGAAACTCATGCTCTTCCTTCATTCTCTGTGTATATAATTTCATTAATTAAATAACTAAAGGTAACATAAATAATTTTAATATTTATATATTACGAGCATGCTTCACACATGCTTAAAAGTTTTATCATTATAATTTGAATGTTTTAGCAATAAAATATTTTAATCTTAATGAATTATACAAATGACTTCAAATACGTTTGTGTTCTAAAAGTAGAATTCTTTGTGTTTCTTGATTAATTGCATTTAGAAAAGAAAGTTTTCTGTTAGATATTTCTATATTTTTATCACGTACTTTATATCTATTGAACATACTAAATGCAAACTAAATTCTAGTTTAGAATTGAGTAAATTTTTTTTATTAATATATATTGATATAGTATTATATCAAATAAAAATTGGTTTTTTTTTGTGTCATACTTTTCTGTTTAAAATTAATATATATATATATATATGTGTTGTATTATACTCAAAATGACCAACAAAAAAGAGTAAAAACATACCATCATATTATCGAGTTACATTTTGTAGTGTTAACTGTATAACCTAAGAAAACATAAAATCATTGTTCACCAGATAATTTTTTTTTCTTCTATGTTTTTTTTTTAAAATCATGTGATGGATGGAAGAAGAGATAACTCAAATCTTCCTACTTCTCCAAGACATTGTTTTCTCTCTCTTTTCCTTTGTCTCTCTCTCTAGAATGCAATTAGAATTAGCGTAGGGTGATTTTTGGATTTTTCGACTTGATAAACACGTGGTAGAGGTGAGTCTTGTTAAATGTGTATTGATGAAACTTGCACACATGGTCAGATCCCATTGTCTTGCTCTGCTTGCGGGTAAGAACTATCATCACATCATCAACAATCAATCTTGGCTAGGAAAAATAATGGAACATATGAGAAGAGAAAATAAGTGCATACATTGTATAACCCAAACAATAATGTTGTGAAAAGAAATTAGATGTTAAATATATTTTAAGAAAATAATTAAGACTAAATTGTGTAAGAAAATAAAAATAAATTTGGAAGAATCACATGGCTTTGGAAACCCATATCATGAGATATAAATCACCTAGACGTCCAAATCTTCTTCGACCCTAAACTCTAAACCATCGCAAAACTTTTCTCATCAGAAGCCATAACCTATAAATAAAATAAAGGATCAAGGAAATGGTTATAGGAAAGAAATTTCATAAATACATACAAACACAGTCGTAACGTTAATGAACAAATTTAAAGTCATAGTATTCGAAACAGTTAATATATTTTTAAACTCATTTTTATGGGTAATAAATACAAACACACTTGTGTAAAATATAGCGTGGGTAATAAGTAGCATAAATATTGTGACTAAGATATAAAATCTATTAGGGTTTATGAATTATGATCTAAAACTAAAATTTTATATTAAAAATTTATCAAATGGATCAAAAAAAAAAATACAATATTGATATACAAAATAGGCATTTGAAACAACATTTACCAACATTTACAAGTGAGAATGTGTTATGTGTCTGAGACCTTATTCAACTAAAATTTTCTAATGAATAACCACATTTCACATGTTCACTTCTATATATGCTCCAAAATTAAAATCATATTGTTTATTTCAAAACCTACAAATGTCACATAAAAGAAAAAATTAAATATTACAAAATTTAGAAAACTATGTGAGAGGTAGAATATGATGTTTGATGAAGACTTTGTCTAGCTATTTATATATAAATTTGTAGTAGTATGAGAGGTTTTTCAGTTTTTTTTGGTCAATCATGGGAGTTATGATTTCAAAGAATAAATAATTAAATATACCATAGGTTTTGTCTGTGTTTTTATTGTAGTTAATACATTAAAGTGTATTCATATGATGAAAGATTTGTTTTTAATTATTTTCAAATATCATGGGAGTTACATTTTAAAGAACTCCCATGATATATGAGGTGGGAGCGACATCGTTTCTGCGTTTTGATTTTATGAACTGACAATATATTTAGGTGGGCCTGGATTTTGAGTTATTTGGTAAAGCCCAATGTATTTAAACGTAATATGATTTATTTGGAAAAGCCCGATATAAGAACGTGATACGTAGAAACAAAGTTTTTGAGAATGATTTTAGAACAGGTGTCAGCTATATATTTAGCCAGGTGTCATGTTCTTAGAAGAAGTTGAGGAGAAACCTTGTCTTATTATATAAGAAGACAAGGTTTACTATAAATTTTGTTAATGATTACTATTAAATAAAAATAAAATATCATGTTGTTTTATATCTTAAAATTATTTTAGAATAAATTGATTTGATCTTTTGGCACAAAAACTGTGAAGCAAATATTTTAATTTTTTTTTGTCAACCAATAATTATTATAATATTTTTATAGCTTGAAATTAGTAAAGAGTTTAATAACCATCACATTATATTTTTCCTAAATTATGATATTAATATTTAAATCTTTAGTCATTGAAAATTTATTTTGTCCCAAATTATAAAATGAATATTTAATTCTTTCTTATTTGCAAAATTAGAATGTTATGGTAATTATATAAGATATTGATAAATGATATCTATATATAATTACTAAAAAGGACATTACATATATAAATGTCAATATATTTTCTTAGTACAGAAATTCATTTAAATATAGTGAATATGAAAAATAATGTATGTAATTTTGAGAAAAATGAATTAAAATAATTTAATAATTGAGAAGTGAGGACAGATGTCGAAAATATACGCTGTCAAATGAGCTTGAAATTAGTAAAGAGTTTTATAACCATCTCATTATATTTTTCCCATATTTTGAGAAGTGAGGACAGATGTCGAAAATATACGCTGTCAAATGAGCTTGAAATTAGTAAAGAGTTTTATAACCATCTCATTATATTTTTCCCATATTTTGAGAAGTGAGGACAGATGTCGAAAATATACGCTGTCAAATGAGCTTGAAATTAGTAAAGAGTTTTATAACCATCTCATTATATTTTTCCCATATTTTGAGAAGTGAGGACAGATGTCGAAAATATACGCTGTCAAATGAGCTTGAAATTAGTAAAGAGTTTAATAACCATCTCATTATATTTTTCCCATATTATGATAGTAATATTTAAATCTTTAACTATTGAAAATTTATTTTGTCCAAAATTATAATATTAATATTTAATTATTTCTTATTTATAAAATTATAATGTTATGGTAATTATATAAAATATTGATAAATGATATCTTTATATAATTACTAAAAGGACATTACATATATAAATGTTAATATATTTTTTTAATACAGAAATATTATTTAAATATAGTGAATGTGAAAAAATGTATGTAATTTTGTGAAAAATGAATTAAAAAAAATTAATAATTGAGAAGTGATGACAGATGTCGAAAATATACACTGCCAAATGTCCTCGTGTTATGCAAAATTAGAAGAAAACCTTCTCATATTATATAAGATATTGGAACCAGGTTATGTTCCTGAATGTCTGTTGTCTAGTCTCGAAACTTTCGAATGGAGAGAATACGAAGCAATTAAGACTAGAAGAGAAACAAGCCGCAAGATTTATCTTAGGAAACTCTAGTTAGAGATGGCAACTTTCTACCACAAATCAATAAATCTTTAGAACATGTGCATTAGTCTATCACCAAGTTTCTCATGTCCGGTTCGTATATATGCCTAAAAATCCTAGACAAGTTATGCTTTAAAATAAATGGTATAATACAAAATTCATGTGTTTAAATAGCCTAAATTTGAAATTTTGTGATTTAAATAACAGTTTTACCTTTTTTTTTTTTGCAAGCTTTTAATTATTTAAATATATTTCGTTTTGGTACGCAAAAAAAAAACAAACAAAAAAAAACTGTAAAACCTCTATTCTATATCAGGATTTAGGGTTCGTCTCTCAATATGATGGACAAATTAATGGTGACTAAAACCAGAGTCATCAGATTCGTAGCTGATAAAAGGAAAATAACGCAGGTTTTAGGGTTTGTTTCTTCCCTTGTGAATCTTCTTATGTTTTTTTTTTTTTGGAATATTATTGTTAGTAACAAGTTCACAGAATACATCGATCACTGTTTTGAACTAACCATATCTGTACGAATTGCTTTTAACTAGTGCATGTTCTTTCGCATCAATTATTTCTGTGGTGGGTGCTTGTTTATGCTATAGGGTTTTGATTAATTAGTTCTCGTGTAGCTTAAGACACTACAAGAAAACAGCCCATAGCCGACTACATTTTACGACTATTTTTCAGTCGCTTTAGCGACTATTTGGTTACTCCGTTACGACTATTTTACGACTAAATAAAAATGTGATCGTACAGTAGTCGCTAAATTGCGACAAAATTCAGTAGTCGTAAAAATAGTTGCCATTTAACGACTACGTTACGACTAATATGTAAAATTATAAACGCAGTCGTAACCTTGTCGTTATGTAGTCCCTCAGTTACGACTATCTAGGTAGACGCATACAAGTCACCAAATTAGGTGATTATATTACGACAATATCGGCAGGTCGTACAGGTTGTCGCTTAGTAGTCGTTATTTAGCGACTATTATGCGACACTTTCGGTGAGTCGTAACGTAGTCGTGTAATAGTCGTAACATGTCGGTATTAAAATTCACGTTTTCTTCGTTTGGGGGTTGGTGTACTTGTATTATGCGACTGAATTTTAATAGTCGCTTGGTAGTCGCCAAAATTGCCTATATATACGACCTTCACCACTTCTTCTCTCTTCACTCACCATTTCTTCTCTTCTCACTCATAAAAACACAAAAAAAAAATCTTCCAAAATAAAAAAATATTCCAAAAAAATTTTAAAAAAAAATCTTCCAAAAAAAAAAAGAAAAAAAAAGATTTTATATATTCTTGTATAATGTCTGGGAATTACAATTATAGTAATTCTCGAGAGTGGATGTCTAAGAGGTTCGATGAAGTGACGGGCAATTTTTCGGCGGAGTTTACAACGGGGATGGAGCAATTCATGGAATTTGCAAATAGTCAATCTCTAGCACAGAATAATGGGGGTATGTTTCACTGTCCTTGTAGTCGTTGTAAGAACGATAAGTTTATGTCGGGAAAAAGAATTTGGAATCATCTTTTTAGCAATGGATTTATGCCTGATTATTATATTTGGTATAGACATGGGGAAGAAATCAATATGGATATAGGAACAAGTTATGTTGGTAGTGATCAAGAAGTGGGTAATGTAGATGTGGGTAATGTAGTAGAAAATCCATATGTGGATATGGTGAATGATGCATTTCGTTATAATGTGGGTTTAGATGATAACTATCATGAGGGTAGTTCTCAAAATGTAGAAGAACCAATACGTAATCATTCAAAGAAATTCTACGACTTGTTAGAAGGCGCAAAAAATCCATTATACGATGGTTGCCATGAAGGTCACT
Organism: Camelina sativa; assembly: GCF_000633955.1. Taxonomy (NCBI): domain Eukaryota; kingdom Viridiplantae; phylum Streptophyta; class Magnoliopsida; order Brassicales; family Brassicaceae; genus Camelina; species Camelina sativa. The sequence continues at coordinate 22,602,434 of NC_025686.1, read as the reverse complement.
CACAATTATCGTTAGCTGCTCGAGTCATGCAAAATAAGGCGGAGTATAATATGAGTGAAAAGTTAGTGGATTCGGTGTGCGAAATATTGAATGAGTATTTACCAGAAGGAAACCAGGCAACGGGTTCACATTACGAGACGGAAAAATTAATGCGCAATTTAGGTCTCCCATATTATACAATTGATGTTTGTATTAACAATTGTATGATATTCTGGAAAGATGACGAAAAGGAAAAGACTTGTCTGTTTTGTGGTGCCCAAAGATGGAAGCCAAAGGATCCTCGACGTAGAACCAAAGTACCATACAGTCGTATGTGGTATCTACCTATTGCTGATAGATTGAAGAGGATGTACCAGAGCCACAAGACTGCGGCGGCGATGAGATGGCATGCTGAGCACAAATCTAAGGAGGGAGAAATGTGTCATCCTTCAGATGCGGCGGAGTGGAAATATTTTCAAGAACAAAATCCTCGATTTGCAGAAGAACCCCGTAACGTTTATCTTGGATTATGCACTGATGGGTTCAATCCGTTTGGCGTGTCTCGTAATCATTCATTGTGGCCTGTGATCTTGACTCCATACAATCTACCCCCTGGTATGTGCATGAACGAAGAGTTCTTGGTTCTTACAATTTTGAATTCTGGGCCAAATCATCCGCGAGCTAGTCTGGATATCTTCCTCCAACCTTTGATTGAGGAGTTAAAAGAGTTGTGGTCTACTGGAGTCGATGCATACGATGTTTCCTTGAATGAAAATTTTAATCTAAAGGCAGCTATAATGTGGACGATAAGTGACTTTCCGGCGTATGGCATGTTATCAGGATGGACAACCCATGGAAAATTGTCTTGTCCAGTTTGCATGGAAGATACAAAGTCGTTTTATCTCCCTAATGGAAGGAAGGTGTGTTGGTTTGATTGTCATTGGAGATTTCTTCCTCACGATCATCCATTAAGGAGGAATAAGAAAGACTTTCTAAAGGGAAAAGATGCTTTGAGAGAGTATCCACCTCAGTCGTTGACCGGTGAGCAAGTTTATTACGAGCGGTTGGCTGAAGTAAAACCACCAAAAACCAAGGACGTTGGTGGAAATGGTCATGAAAAGAAGACTGCTGGCTATGGGAAGCAACACAACTGGCATAAGTTAAGCATCTTATGGGAGCTGCCTTACTGGAGGGACCTCAATCTTCGACACAATATTGATGTGATGCATACAGAGAAGAACGTTTTGGATAACATCATGTATACTCTTATGAGTGTGAAGGGTAAATCAAAAGACAACATCATGTCAAGATTGGATATACAAAAATTCTGTTCTCGGCCACAACTACATATTGATAGTGATGGTAAAGCTCCTTTCCCACCCTACACTTTGACAGAAGAAGCGAGAACAAGTTTACTAGAATGTGTCAAACATTCGGTGAAATTTCCTGATGGCTATTCGTCAGACCTAGCTAGTTGTGTTGATATGGAAAATGGAAAGTTTTCAGGCATGAAGAGTCATGACTGCCATGTTTTTATGGAACGACTACTTCCATTTATCTTTGCAGAACTCCTAGACCGGAACGTCCACCTTGCATTATCAGGTATTAATTAATTTCATATATATACCTATATTTTTGAAGTCATTTAATAGTAAATATAAAGAAATTAACCCCAATAGTTTGCATTGTATATTGTAGGGCTTGGAGCATTTTTCCGGGACTTATGTGCGAGAACTTTGCATAAAAGTCGCATTCAAATTCTAAAACAGAACATAATTCAGATCCTATGCAATTTGGAAAAGATCTTTCCACCATCATTTTTCGACGTGATGGAGCATTTGCCTATACATCTCCCCTACGAAGCTGAATTAGGAGGCCCTGTCCAATATAGGTGGATGTATCCTTTTGAGAGATTTTTCAAAAAGTTGAAAGGAAAAGCGAAGAACAAAAGATATGCGGCTGGATCAATCGTTGAGTCATATATCAATGACGAGATTGCTTACTTCTCTGAGCACTACTTTGCCGATCATATAAAAACAAAATCAAGGTAAATTCTAAAATCAATCAAGGTAGATAAAACTGTTATCATTTATTTGAAAGTCATTTGCTTTTCTCATTTGGTCAGGTTAACACGATTTGATCAAGGTGAAGCCCATGAATATCATGTCCCTGGAGTACCTCCTATATTTACTCACATCGGCCGTCCAAGTGGAGAAATGAATGAAGTATGGCTGTCTGAAAGGGACTATCAATGCGCACATGCATATGTTTTAAGAAATTGTGACTATTTTCAGCCAATTGAGAGGTATAATTAAGTTTATATACTTTATTATATATATAATCCACAAAAATTCTCATATATTTGTGTTGGTCTTGTATATATAGTATGTTCGAGGATTTTATTGGTGCAAAATATCCAGGACTTTCGGAAAAAGAACTCTCCACCAAAAGAGCTGACGAATATCATTTATGGGTTAAAGATTATGTATGTCTTTATTTAATCCTTATGTAAAATATTTTTATTATATATTATAAATAATTCTAATATAATATTGTGACTAATATGCAGGTTTCTTACTGGAACGCCACAAATCCATTTCCTACCTGGGTTCAAGAGATAGTGCATGGACCTTTGAACAAGGTCAAAACATGGCCAATGTATTTTACAAGAGGCTACTTATTTCATACACGTGATCATGGTGTTGGACAAAGGACTTGTAACTATGGAGTCTGTGTTAAAGGTGAAAATTACACTGATGCATCCGATGCAGCGGATTTCTACGGGACTTTAACTGATATCATAGAACTCGAGTATGAGGGGATGGTCAATTTGAGAATCACACTTTTTAAGTGTAAGTGGTATGACCCTGTTATGGGTAGAGGCACTCGAATGAGCAATGGTGGCGTTGTAGACGTTCTATCATCGAGAAAATATAATAAATACGAACCATTTATTCTAGGTACGTACATATGTATATATATATAGATATTATTTTTTAATGTCAATAATATATATTTGTGTTGATATTCCTAAACAGCCTCCCAGGCGCATCAAGTTTGCTATATTCCCTACCCATACACAAAGAAACCAAGGAAGGAATGGCTCAATGTTTTAAAAGTTAATCCAAGGGGAAACATTGCAGGAGAATATGAGAACAAAGAACCAACTCTTTTGCAAACAGAAAATGATGATGCTGTATTGGTGACAACTATTGAAGATCTGGTTTTCGATAATTTAGAAGAAATAAATGAACCAATAAATCTTGATTATGATGTCGAAGATGCAGAACCAGAAGATGAATTTCAATGTAATTTATCATCTTCAGACGATGAAGTAGATGAAGACGAAGATCCTCCTAACTAATTATGCTTGTGTAAAATATTTGTATCAATTTGGATAATTATGCTTGTATCAAATATTATTAATAATTATGTTTCTATTAAAATAAATAATTATGTGTTTATATTAAATTGTAAATTATGACTAATTAGTTTCAAAATATTGAACTTTTAGTTTCAAAATATTAAACTTTTAGTTTAATTATGACTAATATTTAGTTTCTAAATATTAAAATTTTAGTTTAATTATTATGACTATTAGCGACTAATTAGCGACCAATTAGCGACTAAATTAAGAAAATATGAATTAATTAATCTCAACCCAAATAAACCCGGGAAACCAAATTAATTTCCCTCTAAACCAAAATTATTTCCCCCTAAACCAAAAAAATTTTGATTTCCCCCTTTACCTAAAACCTAATTTTTCCCCCAAACCCAAAACCAAAATCCCTAACTCCGAAACCAAAACCTAATCCTAAACTCTCCTCTTCTCTTCTCTTCGATAACTCCGAAACTCTCTCCTCTTCGAAAACTCTCCTCTTCCCGATTTCTCTTCTGAATCCCGATTTGCTTTCTCTTATCTGTCTGTCTTTCTCATCTGTCTCCCGATTCTCTTCTTCATGATGGCTCCAACGCAATCTGCGGCGAAGTCTGCAACTAAGGCTCCGACCAAAGCTCCAGTTAAGCGAGGAAGAAAGAGGAAGATGGACCGTAATTTCTTCCAAAGAACCGAAGGGTCGACCCCCATCAAAGAAGCGAGAAGACCAAACCCTCTACCGACACAATACAACTTTACGCCGGCAGCAGATTTGCCCCATCCTCAAACACCGCAAGAGCAAGACCACGTTTTCCCGAGACCCTCACCGTCAGAAACACCACAGATCTGCAACTATCCACCGCCACAAACTCTTTTCTAGACCTCGGTGAACCAACAACGTCAGACTCAACAGCCTCTTTCGTCAGAGGAGGTCCATAACAATCCGCGACAGTCTCCACCTGATCCTCCACCACAAGACGCTCCACCGTCTCCAGCTGATAACTCTCAAGCTCAGAGCCGGCCATCATCTCATGGTAACAACTACCATGAAGGCTCTGAGGCTTCAAATCCGGAGCTCCAGGAGGACACGATTGTCACTCTAAATGCCCTGCTTAGAGTTCCAAACCGTGAGAAGTTTACAACCGTCCTCTCCCCAACACCGATGCCAAACACGACCTGGTACTCAATCTTTGATGGTTCTTAATAGGTTCTGTTTTGTGCCTATATATATGTATAAGTACTCAATCTTTGACATCTGTTTTGTGTTGGACCTATATATATGTCTGTTTGATGTTTGTTCTTAATAGGTTTTGTCTTGCGTTGGTCGTATATACATAAGTATAAGTACTCAATCTGTTTTGACATCTGTTTTGTGTTGGTCCTTATCTGTTTTAGAACATTGACATCTTTTTTCTGTTTTGTGTTTGCAGGTTTACTCGCGACGAAAAATCGCGACTGGTAAGGAGCATTACTAAAATTTTTACAAATAAATTTGATGGTCCATATTACAGCTGGACATGTGTGCCTCGGGACAGACAACAGAGATGGTTCATTGAGTTTGCTGTACAGTTTTCTTCTCTCTTAACCTTTTCACATATAGGTTTACTTGTTGAGTTTCCACTAACATCATTATATTGTCTTTGCTATGTAGAAAACACACACATGGGATCCTTTGATTACTGGGACAGTTCAACAGTTTTTTGAGCTCATCTGCAAACGCCGGATGAAAGACATGATTTGCAATGCCAAGACTAGTGGAGAGCGACCAATATGGATCAGAGATACTATTTGGCAAATAATGGTTGATTTTTGGGAGACTGAAGAAGCACAACAAAGGAGTGTCACCTACTCTAAAGCTCGTATGTCTGATCGTGGTGGTCTTGGTCCTCACGTCCACTTATCAGGTTCAAAGTCTTATCAACAAATCCATAACGAAATGGTTAGTAACTTTTATATACCCATAAATTTTGTTTTTCTTTACATTTGGAGCTTTAAATGATGTCATAACCCTTGATTCTTTTGTAACATTGCAGGAAAAGGAATTGGGAAGACCGGTTAGTCTTGGTGAGGTTTTTATTAAGACACATACCAAGCCAGATGGTACTTATGTTGACAGGAAGGCAGAGCAAATCTCTCTCAATTATGAGAAGAACTTGCAGCAGAAGTTGTCCGACCTTGGGGAACATACTTCACAGCCTCCAGAGCTCACAGCAGATGATTACACAAACATCTTTATTCAGGTAAATATCACTTTTCACAACCCACATTGAATTATCTTTTGATTTCTACAGCCTCTTTAACGTTTGTTTTTCTCTTTGTTTTCTTGTAGTCTACTCAGAAAGATTCACGAGGAAACCTGTATGGAGTTGGAAGTCTTAAGCATACTCTTCAACCTCTTCTCAATGGCTTGGCAAACCAACAACAAGAGTCTGCAATGTTTCAGTCATTGCAAGAGCAAATGAGGGAAACTCAACGTCAAATCGAAGAGCAGGCTGCTTATAATTCTCGCCGTGATGCAGAGGTTGCTGCTCGTGATGCAGAGCTTGCTGCCCGTGAAGCACTACATTTCCAAGCTGTGGCTGAGCAGAAGGACAAGTTAGAGCATTTGTCCTTAGTCAAGAAGTACCTGCGCAAAACTGACCCTGCCTTTATAGAGTTTATGAAGACTCAATCAGCTGAAGCAACCACAGAGCCACTCTCAACCACACTCCCTGCAACAGCTCCACCTTCAAATCCGGTTCCTTAACAGTGATGCTTTGTAGGTTAACTTCTCACCTACAATTTCATAGACCTAACTAATTAGCTTGTCTCTTTTGTTGAACTTCTCTCTTTTGTTGAACTTGTCTCTTTGTTGAGACACATGTATACTTGGTATGCATTTGTCTCTTTTGGTTTGTATATTTGTCTTGTGAGAAACTTGGTCTTTTGGTTTGTATTATAAATCATGGTTAATATGATTTTATTGCCTTAATCTTGTTTTTGTTCTAATATGACTTTATTGCCTTAATATTGGTTTCATAATATTTTGAGAAACAGGTACCAATTTCAATTTAAAACATTTATAAATTTGTTTTCCACAAAAAATTAGTCGCTAAACAAATTAAAATTACATTACTAATTTGTTTAGAATAGTAGCCAAATAGTCGTAAATCAATAAGCATGTTACGACTACGTTACGACTACAAGCAAAATTACTGTATATCATGATTAGTCGTAAATCCGTCGTAAGCGAGTCTTCAAATGTTACGACTACACTACGACTCCTTTACAACTGCCAATATAACTGCTGGTTAATCGTAACTCTGTCGTATCGTAGTCGTAATTATTTACGATTCTGTTACGACTATTTTTACGAGTACGGAATTTTGTCGTACAATAGTCGTTAAATAACGACTATTTTTACGACTAATTCTTTTACCGACTAAGGATTTACGACTACACGTTTTAGTCGTAACTGAGTCGTAAACAGCAAATTAGCGACTACTTAACGACTCTAACTGTAGTCGGGAATGGACTGTTTTCTTGTAGTGAGATCCTGTGTCGTTTGTGTTATTAGTTTGGTATTCTGAAATCATATATACATCCAGGGTTATCTAGGTCGATGAAACGATAACTGAACGGTTCAGCCTGAAGTCCCTGAACCTCATAACTTATTTATACTAGGTATTAGTCCATGCAATGCGTGGTTGTATGCATAATAGTTTTTATTATATTTTTGAATATTTATAAAAACAATATTTTGTTTTTTTTTTATTAACAATAATAACATAATCAAATAATTGATTTTAAGATTGTATTCTACTAAAATTGTATCAAACAAAATTATCAAAAAAGTTAGTAACTATGTGTAAAATATTATGTATAAATATTCCTCATTTCAAAGTTTAAAGAAATATAAATAGAAGCTATATATATACAAATAAATATAGCTAACAAAAATAAAAATAAAATATGAAAATTTAACCAAAGACATTTTATCTTGAAAGATAAATAAAGTATAAAATTTATAATAATACTGGGTAGGAGTTACATTTGAGTTAAATGTAGAATTACAAATGACATTAAATGTGGGTTAATTAGAAATATATTTTTTTAATTTGTTTTTTTTTTCTATGAAAGGAATACCAAGTAACCCAATACCAAGTAACCCAATGAAATTTTAAACTTACAGATTATTTGGTTTTTTGTTGATATAAACTCATACATAAAAATTCAAATTTATATTATTTTTTAAGTGACAAACTAAATTAGTTTTCTTATAACATCATATGAACTTCAATATAAAGATTTTTTAAAATCCCAAGAAAACTATCTTTTTGGTTTCTTTTTTATAATTTTCACTCATCAATTTATATTCTAGTGCTAGATTTCATACTAATAGTTTTTTTTTGACAATCATACTACTAGTTTCTACTTTAGAGAGTTTAATTAGATGTATTTTTAAAAAAATTATATTCTTTTTCTATATTATACTTAGACCTGAATCTTTTCAACCTCATGACCTTGTGGGATGAATATAGTAGAAGAATATTTAAAATGGATCACTTATAAGATGATAATCTAAAATATACAATGAAGATAAACCTTTTAAAACATCCAAAACAATGTATATATCACAACAACAACAACAACAACAACAACAACAACAACAACAACAACAACAAGAAAAACAACAACAACAAACACAAAAAAAAAAAAAGAATTGAGATATAGTTGAAGAGAATGAGAGAATGAAAGAATGAGAGATCAAACATCTAAAGTAAAGAATTAAGGTGTTTTCTTTAGTTTGATTCCCTTATTATGAGATGGTTATAACCAAAATATTATTATGGTCATCAAAATTTTATTATACATATTAGAAAACATATGTATTTTAAATCAAAATAATATAAGATAACAAAGAAGAAAAGAAGAAGTACATAAAACAAAGAAACAATAGAATTCAAAACAATGTAAAATTTATAGTAAACAAAATATATAATCAAACTCTTAACTGGAGTTTCAACCTATGCAAGAACATTATAAAAAACAAAGAAAATATTTAGGATTTGAGATATGGTGGAGGAGGATGTGAGAAATGTTATTTATAGGATAAAAAATGATGGAAGTTATATTTCTAAAATAATTAAATTAGAAGAATTACAATTATAATTAATAGTGTGTTTAAATGAAAATGAATGGAGGAAAAAAAAGTCAATTCACAATTTATGTAATTTCAGTTACAATTTAGTAGTAAAGAATGAATTTAAAGTATGCATTAATGTATATAATTAAATGTGTTGTTTAATTAAAAATAAATATTAAATTTTAAAAAATTAAATCTAAATGAACCAATAAGGAGAGAGTGAAAACTTACTTTTATGTATATGATTTTCCGGTTTCTAGCTTGGAATTATAAAGATCAAAGGTATTTTTTAAATTTTTGACTTTTGATTTTATTATATTTTCTAATCATTTGGAAATTGGAATGACAACAAAATCTCACTTTCTTATGTTTGGTCTCTGAAGAAAGCTGAAAACTTTGGATATGGATTGGATTAGTGAGTTGCCTGATGCACTGCTCTTGACGATATTGTCGTCCCTGCCTACAAAAGATGTTGTGGCCACAATGGTTTTGTCTAAACGATGGCAGTGTCTTTGTATCGATGTTTGTGCCAAGACTTGAATACAATGATGATATGTACCAAGATGGTGAAGACAGGGGAAGATTCTTTCGGTTTGTTTACAATTCTTTGTTGTTGCATGAGGCTCCGGTTCTAGAAAGTATGTGTTTAAAACTTGGTCAGAAGATTGGTGCTATAGATATTGGAGTATGTGTTGGACCTGCTGTTAATCGCAGAGCGCGTGAGCTGATTATCGAGATTGATGCTTCGATTACTGAAATTCCAGTTACGCTTCCAAGGAGTCTGTATACAGACTGTAGAATGCTTGTGAGTTTGGTGCTAAACAATGCGGTTATCGTGGATTCTCGTACCCCGATTTCTTTCCCATCCCTCAAAACTCTGAAACTTACATCGATGAAGTACCCTGGAGATGACTTTTTCTACAAGATTTTATCTAGTTGTCCTGTTCTTGAAGACTTGTTTGTTGAAAAATGCATTGATGATAATGTAGCCTTTTTGGTAGTTAGAGTTTCTTCTTTAAAGGTTTTATCCTTGCTTACATCATCGGGCTTTAGCGTTTTAGGGTATGTCAACTAAGGGCTTGACTGGTTCAAACGCTGCAGTTGCGGTTGCGGTTGCGGGAGATTGCGGAAGCGGACGATTGCGGTTTCAAGCGTTATTAAGCGTTTTGAGCGACTGGTTTAGCAATTTAAAATTGGTGCGTTTGCGGGAGGTTTACGACTGGTTGACCAGCGGGTGCAATAGCGGTTGGAACATAATAAATATGATATATAATATATAAATGTTTAAAAACACCACAATTTTTATTAAACTTGATTCATAATTAAAATTTATTAAAAATACTAAAATAATTATTCAAAAAACAAATAAATTTCATATTGAAATACTTATTCCTTTATGCATTTGGCTTTTCACCAAAAATTTAATCAAGTAATTTGATAAATGAAAAAACATATGCTTTAGATCGTAGATCTTTTTTCTTTTCTCTTAGATCGTGGGTCAGTAGTTATCGGTAGGAATGGTCAAGTGAGAGTTGAGAAGAGTCACTGGTGATTTGTTTTAATATTTTTCACATAAATCTTATTTTCTTTAATTTCTGATGAAATATTATATTTATTTAGATTTTTTTGAACTTATGTGCAATGTGCCATTAAATTTACATTAAGTTTTCCGGGTTATTGTTAATCGGAATATTATTTTCTTCTAATTGTTTATTTTATAATCTTTGCAATCGTATCCATACTTCATTTTCTCCCATCCTTAATGAGTAAAATGGTTAGATAGAAGATATAACAAAAAAAAGTTCATTATCATTAATTTTTTAAAGTTTTTTACAAAAAAAAAATCCAACCGCAATCGCCCGCAACCGCAAACGTTTGCGAGAAACAGCTTTTGGAATTCAGTGGTTTGGAGCGATTGGGAGCGGTTTGTGTGATTGGTTTCAATCGCTAGCAACCCCTACCACCCACAAACACAGCGTTTGCGGGAGGTAGCGGAAGAACCAGTCAACACCTAAGTAGTATCTGGTTTTTTCAAACAACTAACAAAGGTGATAACGTTATTTAAGAATTTTTTGGGATTAATTAAAGAGTATATTTTAAATGATGTATTATTGATAATTATTTTTGCTTTATGTATTCATTTAGTTGTGTTTTTTTTACACTTATCATTCAACTGCATAAATACATTTAATTATATATTGTAAAATTAAAAATATTAAAGAAAATCAAAATCAAAATGTATTAAATATTAAATATTATTTTTGATTTTAAAAATAAAAATACATTAAATATACTAAAAAAATCATCATTTATAATACAAGTAAAAATTTTAAAACATCATCTTTTGTGATACAGATGATGGATATTTGGAGTCGATCACTGTTCCGATTACTCGCCAGTGGGACTTCTGACCAGAATTTCTTTCTCACTCTTGCTAAAATAGTGACGTGGAATATTGTCGATTTAATTGGCAAGTCTCACCATTATCCAGCAAATATTTCATCTCGTAAATTCTCTAAAGTAGAAGATATTTTGGTATATATCCAACTAAACAAAACGTTATTCACAAAAATTAGTCAAACGTTATTTACTTAATTCTTTGCCAGTCAAAGGTTATCTACCTAAATTAGCCCTTAATTAAACTTACCCTTAAACTTACACTATCTCTCTCTGTTTTCAGGATATTTCATAACCTCAATTTTTGTTATGTTTTCGAGTCTGGTTTGCTTTTTCAAGCGTAGAAAAATAATTATACTTTGACGGTAGTTTGACCTCATTGCTTGAATACGAAAAATCTTGTCTTTATAAAAAAAATGAATAAATAGAGAACAGAACAAAGAAAGAAAGAAAGAAAGAGGGCAAAAATTTAGAGAATTAGGGTTCTTCTTCAGTGTGACGACGATTTGATTTCCTTGCCATTATCGAGAAGAAGCAACAGGTAATTCACTCTTTAGTGGCATTGGTTGGTTCGATTTGATTTAGAAAGCACTAAAACTACGAATTTGTATTCTTTGGTTTCTTACTCAGATTGAAGAAATGAAAAGCTGAAATCATTGGTTTCATCGTTTTGTCTCGGGGGGTTTTTATTCGCTCTGTGTTGGCTTAGGAGAGTTGTTGCCATGGACCATATCAGTTCGTTGCCCAATGATTCCCTATTGCAGATACTTTCATTGCTTCCGACAAAAGATGTCTTGAACACTAGTGTTTTGTCTAAACGATGGCGGAATCTTTGGAAGTTGGTGCCTAGACTCCAGTACATCTACTATGATGAGGACAGATGAAGAGAATGATAATAAAGCGGGATTTGTACGGTTTGTGGACAGATCGTTGCTTCTTAGCATGGCCCCGGTTATAGAGAGTTTTCATATCAAGATAGGTCGACACAGCGACGCAGATGTCGGTTTTTGGGTTAGTATTGCTGTGGAACGAGGTTTGCGTGAGCTGGATTTCGATTATTTTGAATGTGGTTTCGAGCCTCGCAGATTGCCTCAGAGCTTGTTCACATGTGGAACACTCGTGGTGCTAAAACTGAGAAACGTATCTCTTGTAGATGTTCGATTCCCGGTTTGTTTTCAGTTGCTCAAAACGCTGCACCTCGACTATGTGCTTTTCCTAGACGATGAATCTCCTAAGACGCTTTTGTCAAGCTGTCCTGTTCTTGAAGTCTTCCATTTGACTCGAGACGACGACCTTGACGATGTGGTGACTTTCTCCGTTATGGTGCCTTCGTTACAAAGATTTTTCTATTGTGGAGGACCTGAGCTTGTGATGAATACGCCTTCTTTGAAGTACTTAACGCTTTCAGAGTATGGTGACAAGTGTAGTATGATTGAGTATTTGCCTGAGATTGTCGAAGCATATGTCCAGGAGGTTACATGTTCCAACACTGATGATATCCTCAGATCTATTGCATCAGTCAAACGCCTCTTCCTTTGTTTACCCTCAAAGGTACGATATACTTGCAACAACTCTAAATGCTTTTTTATATAGAATTCTGTAGTGATTACGCTTAACTGTTTTTTTTTGTACTGCAGCCTAAGTTTCCTACTGGTAGTATCTTCCACCGGCTTCAACACTTGGAGTTTTGCACTTCTGAATCAGAGTGGGATCTACTTATGTCTATGCTCCAACATTCCCCAAAACTTCGATCTCTCAAACTTTACGAGGTAAATATAACCAACCTTTTGAAACTTTGAGAGTTATATATTGACTTAAATGTTCTTTTATATATGGTATACAATTATGCACTCAGCACCATGGCTGCATTGTTCGAGATCCTATGCTTCATTGGGAGGAACCAAGCTCTGTTCCTGAAACGCTGAAGTTCGTTCTTGAGACTTTTGAGTGGAGAAAGTACAAGGGATGGATGATACAGAAAGAACTCGCAACGTTTATCTTGAAACATTCAAGGCGTTTAAAGATTGCGATTTTCTCCCCGGATACAACCAACTTGAGAAAAAAACATCCTCTGATCACGGAATTGGCGCGCTTGTCCAGGGGCTCAACAGAATGTGAGCTAGTGTTTGGTTAAATTTTTTAAGAGAATTGTTTTAGATAAAATTATGTTTGGTTTGGGCTCTCTCCTTCGGTCACTCAACAATCCACAGGAGTTTGAGATTGGATATATAGAGATATGGCCACTTCTGTTATTTCTAATCACTTTGTTATTGACTCTTGTAGACGAGTGAGTGGCTACTACCTTTGTATCTCTTTTCTTTAGGTAATGAAGATTCTGAAGTTGAGTACAAATAAACAAAAAAAATCATCTTAGGGCATATTTATAGGGGATCATGTGGGGGTGATCTTAGATGAGAAATAATGTAAAAATATTGTAAGATCAGGGCTTAAGATCTTTTGTTAAGAAGGAAGTTATAGGGAGAACAGGTATAAGATCTTAAGATTTAATAATATAATATTCTTATAGAATTTTTAAAATATTGAATAAATACAAAGATTAATGTTTAATATATAATTTAAGTATGCTTAAAACTATTTAATATAATGTTTATTAATTTTCTTATTAAACATATTACAATTATTAAAATTTATAAAATAACATTTTAATTGAAAATTATTACAACTTTTATTATAAAAAAAAACATTATTACTTAATTAATTAAAGAAGACAAACATTTTATTTAATTAATACAAATGACCAAATTTATTCCA
>NC_025686.1:22578431-22588268 GCF_000633955.1 Camelina sativa | reverse complement strand
AAAAAAAAAAATTGCATAAGTTAAACAACCGGACACATCAGCACAAGATCAGGGCGAGAACTGATCTTAATTAAGATCGTTTCATCTGATCTTAGGGCCACTGTTCACTAAATTTGATTTTTTTAAGGCCCAAGATCAGGTGAGGTGTTCCCCCAATAAATATGGCCTTAGGCATCCATATCAATATCATCATTAGCTTCGTTCCACTGCAACGCGTCTTGATAGGCCTTGATCACAACCTCTTGTACCTCACCCTGTTTACCCTGAAACACCACTGTATTTCTGTACTTCCAGACGTTCCATAAAAGCCATGGGATCACTGATCTGATTTCCTCAGGAACCACTAGATCTTGAATCACCTTTTCAAGATGTTCCGAGTTGTTCTCTACACTACTCTCTGAGAAACCCCCCGAAGGTAACGGAACGTTGGCTAAGGCAAAGGTCTGACGGGCTACATGACATCCAAACAATGTGTGTCCTATAGTTTCCTTCGCAGCTCCGCAAACAAGACATCGATGATCAATACTAATACCCCTAGACGCAAGTCTATCTGCAACCGCTAAAGCACCTGAAAGCATTCTCCACAAGAAAGATTTAATTTTAGGGACTGTCTTCAACCTCCATACCTTAGCTTTCAATTTGTTAGACCTAATTATCTCTTCTGGCGGCTTCTCATAGAGTGAAGGCAAGGTTCTGGACAGCCAGTATCCACTCTTAACAGTATAGGCACCAGCTTTATTATAAGGTCAGATAAATCAGTCTGGTTGACCTACTGCAGCCTTCATTGCTAGGATTCGTTTAGAAAATCATCAAGATTTTAAAAAAAACTTTTTAAACAATCTCTTAGAATCCTTCATTTTTTACTTTCTAATTTTCTATGATTTTAAAAATCAGCAAGATTTTAAAAAACATAAAATCATTAAAATTCTATTTTAATCCTAAACCAATACCCCCTAAGCTATTGAGCAACTTAAAACTGTAATTAAATTCGTATTTATCAGTGTTCTAAAACGCGCTATGCGGTTGCTACGCGGTGGATAAACGCCTAGCGCCTAGCCGTATATGCGGGTGCCTAAGCGGAATGTAGGCGAATTATATATTTTAGATATATGAATATATATTTATATAAAAATAATATATATATATATATAGGATGAAAAGTTATACACTTTAATTTTAGAAAACATAAAACAAAAATATAGTATCAAATATTATATTCAATAAACTCTTATCTATCAAAATAGTTTAGAATCTATAATAATCTCACATTTTAAACAAAAAAAAACATAATCGATTCAAAAACTTGTAAAATTGACAAAATGTAAGTTTATACTTACTTTGGAACCAAATTAAATTTCATAAGTTTAGACTTTAGAGGCTAATTATAATATTTATTAGAAACAAAAATATTATTTTAAAAAATATTTAATTACAGTATTTTTTACTATTTTAGTCAACATACCGTCTAGAATCCGTACAGGCGTCCGCGTAGACCGCATAATGTCCGCCTAAACGCTATTAGGCGTCCGAATTATTTAAAACCGCCTAAATTACCGCATAGCTAAAATTCGAGACGCTCGGTCACTGCATAGCGTATAACCGCCGCCTAGACATCCGCGTAGGCCGCATTTTAGAACACTGGTATTTATCCAATATATGCCGAAAATTTTAATATCAAAAACAGTATTTAATAATTATCTACCAAGAAAAAGGATTTTATTTTATTTTGTTGAGACCATCGTCGTCCTCAAGTTTCTATTAGGGTTCATAGGAGACGAAGGAACAGAGTAAGTCACTGTCTTCTTTTGTGATCTCTTCTTACTGTACGATTTTGAAACGAATCACTTCGTAAAAAATACTGTCTTTGTTTCACTTCTGTCGCCTTCCAATCTCTCTAATGCTTTTCCTGGTATGTCTGGTTCCTTTTCATGGTGTAGGTTAATCGAGAAAGCATTGAGATTCCCTTTCTCTAACATTCGTCTCTGGTTTTCCAAAATCTAATGGATATAATCAGTCACTTACCTGACGATGTCCTATTGAAGATTTTGGCATGCCTTCGGACAAAAGATGTTATGCGAACTATGCTTTTGTCCAAACGCTTCAAGTCTCTCTGGATGTATGTACCAAAACTTGAATATGATGATACCACTCACTTTCCTAGACCTCGGTATGATTATAGAATATTTCGGCAGTTTGTGGACAGATCTTTGATGTCATTCAAAGGTCAGGTTCTTCAAAGTCTGTATCTCAGACTAGGTAGAGGGTTCACAGGTGGAGATGTTGCGATTTGGGTTAGAAGCGCGTTGAAACGTGGTCTAGTTGAGCTGAAACTCGAATATTCGTACGATTACAATCCCAGGCCTCAAATTTTTCCAACAAGTCTATATACAACATGTGAAACGCTTGTGGTTTTACAACTTGTAGATATTGATTTGAATGTTCCTGACCTTGTTTGTCTAAGGTCTCTCAAATCTTTATCCCTCAAATATGCGAATTACTCTGACCCGCATTCTTTAGTTAGACTTTTGCTCAATTGTCCTGTTCTTGAAGACTTGTTCATACTAAAAGGACCTCATACCAATGGTCTGATTTTCAAGATTGTAGTGCCTTCCTTGAAGAGTTTATCTTTAGATTATCTTGGAATGAAAGAACTTGAGCTAGTTGCACCTTCTTTGAGATACCTGCACATTTTAGATCGTTCGCCTGGCCTTTTAGTTAGCAAGGGTTTTAACTTCAGTCAGGTGGTTAAGGCCAATTTTGATATTATTCTTAGCGGACCCGAGAAGCTTCTGCATTCTCTTGCTTCAGTCGAGCATCTTCGTTTATGTTTATCAGCTTCAGAGGTAACTTTTTGGTCTCTTTGTTATTATTCTTTCAGCCTTAAATCTCTCTGTCTTTGAGTTTCTCGTATCCTTGTTATGCAGGTTGAGTATCCTGTTGGTATTTGCTTCCATAGACTCAAACATTTGGAGGTATGTACATGCAAATCAGAGTGGTTCGATTTGTTCATGCATCTGCTCGAAGATTCACCTACCTTAAAGGTTATCAAAATCAATCAGGTGTGTTTTGTTCTTTATCTTCTTGAGTCAGATTTGTGTTATTTCCGCATAAAATGATCCAATGATTTACTGAAAATTGCAACCCTATTGATTTTATATTAGTGTCATCCCGCTGCTAAGGTGCGGCCTTATTGGAATCAACCGAGCTCTGTTCCAAGATTTATGTCCTCTAATCTTGAAATTTTGGAGTGGATCAAATACGAAGGAGTGCAAGAAGAGCAAGAGCTTGCGACATATATCTTGAAAACCGCGGTTTGTCTAAAGAAAGCGAGTTTCATCGCTAAATCCAATGATGACAAGACGAAACTGCAGATGCTTCAGGAGTTATCCTTGTCGCGAAGGGCCTCATCCACGTGTGAGCTTCTATTCAGCTGAAATATTCATGCTAATCAGTGATCACTCTTAGATCAAAAACATGTCTTCTTCTTGTGTTTTATTTTTTATTTTTCTGATGACAAATTATCTGATTCCACACTCTTTAAAAGTGACAGTATAATTTTTTCCTTTTCTCTTTTTGAGTTTGTTAAAGTTTGTAACGTTACTTAGTCATTGCTTTATTAGCGTCATTGTTTTGAAATTATTTAGTAGTGTCTAACTGCGCTAATAGAGAAAGGGTTGAATTTTCTTCTATAAAAAATACTCAAAATAACACATTTGACCATGACGCTAAAACAATGTTTAACCTAAACCTGAAAAAATGTAATTAAACTAGTATAATTTAAATTGTACGATTTTTTTTTCTATAATCAATAAGTAATTGTGTTGTACTTACCTACGTAAACCTGGTGAAGTTAGGGCTTTAGTCATATCAATTACTAGGTTGGGCCAAATTCGAGTTGGGGTTTGTATCTTTGTATATCAATATATATTTGCCCAAATGTTTAACTTTAATCAATGAAACTATTACTGACCAAATTGGGTTTACCATCGCCGCCTAAGTTTTCCATTAGGGTTGAAGAGACCACAAGGGACAGAGTAAGTCTTACTGCCTTCCCTTGTGATTTCTTCTTGTTCCATCGTCCACCAATCACTAATCAGGTTTGGCCTGAAATTCTTATCGTAATCTCTTGTCCTTGAGTTGATTCGTCTCTAGTTTCGGGACTCTAAATGGATAGAATCAGTCACTTATCTGACGATGTCATATTGAAGATCTTGTCATGCCTTCGGACAAAAGATGTTATGCGAACTATGCTTTTGTCTAAACGCTTTAAGTCTCTCTGGATCTCGGTGCCAAGACTTGAGTTTGATGAGCTCACTCACTTTCCCGACCTTGGGTTTTGGGGATCTGATCAAGATGATTATGGGACTTTTCGACGGTTCGTGGACAGATCGTTGATGTCACGCGAAGGTCATGTTCTTCAAAGTCTGCATCTCAAGTTAGGTCGACATTGCACAGATAATGATATTGAGATTTGGGTTCGAACCGCGGTAAAACGTCGTCTGATAGAGCTGAAAGTCAAATACGCGTTAAAACATGGCAGGCAAGGTTTCTTGCCAAAGACTCTTTATACTTGTGAAACACTTGTGGTCTTAAATCTGGAGAAGGGTTGTTTGGATGTTCCTGAACTCGTTTCTCTAAGGTCTTTGAAAACTCTAACCCTCAAATCTATGAAATACTCTAACGAGAATGCTCTAGTTAGACTTTTACCCAATTGTCCTGTTCTTGAGGACTTGTTGATAGAAAAAAATTGTTACCATCAGACATTCCCGCTGGTTTTCAAGATTGTGGTGCCTTCCTTGAAGAAGTTATCTTTGCTTGACGCTGGAATCACAGAACTTGTGATAGATGCTCCTTCTTTGAAATACTTTCACATTGTAGATCGTTCTGGTGGCCTTTCATTTAGCGATAATATAAACATCCATGAAGTGGTAGAGGCTAATGTCGAAGTCATTCTTCTGAACCGATCCGAGAAGCTTCTACATTCTCTTGCTTCAGTGAAACACATTCGTTTGTGTTTTTCAGCTTCAGAGGTAAACTTTGTTGGTATTTTCGTAATTTGTTCTCCTAGCCTTATTGAGCATTATGATGTTGCTCGTTTGTTTTATACTGTCTCCTCTCTCCTGTCCTTTCTGAGGCAGGTTGTGTATCCTGTTGGTAGTAGCTTCCCTAGACTCGAACATTTGGAGATATGTAGTTGCAAATCAGAGTGGCTCGATCTATTTATGCATTTGTTCGAAAATTCACCTAGCTTAAAGGTGGTCAAAATCAAGAAGGTGAGTTTTATCATTAGTTCCATTGATCTATATTTGTTTTTAACGTTGAATTTTATATTCTTATTCTAATGCACTGTACATTGCTTATGGATTCATAGTGTCATCCTGATACGAATCCCCCCCCGCCCTCAGATGAAGAAACCTGATTCTGTTCCAAGATGTTTTTCGTCAAATCTTGAAACTTTGGAGTGGATAGGGTACGAAGGAACGCAAGAAGAAAAAGAAGTTTCGACATATATCTTGAAAACAGCAGCTTGTTTAAAGAAGGCGAGTTTCACAGCTAAATCGAATAATCCCAACAAGAAACTGCAGATGCTTCAGGAGTTAGCCTTTTCTCCAAGGGTTTCATCCACTTGTGCGCTTGTATTTAACTGAAAAGTTCATGCTGATCACTCTTTAGACCAAACCTCTTAAGAGGCTTCTCCTCAACAAGTCTTCTTTTCTCCCGTTCTTTTGACAAAACCATCTGATTCTGGCCCTTAAAGAGTGACAGTCACCAACTTCTTTTAGACTTTTGATGTTAAAAAGTTGCAAATTTTTTCCTTTCCCTTTGTTTTATTTATGCAAAGACTTTTGATGTTAGACTTTTGATGTTATAGAAGATTATAATGGTTGAAAAACAGGAGGAGGTGAACATAAAGGTTCACCCCTAAGTATTTTTCTTTAAAGTATCATTATTACTAAAAAAACAAATAGTATTATTTAAGGAAAAAGAATATTATGGTTATTAATAAGATGGTTTGAAAAAAAAAAAAAAGTTATTAATAAGATCATCGCCGTCCTCAAGAGTCATATTAGGGTTCATATGAGAGGCTCTGAGACTAAGGAACAGAGCAAGTCATTATTCGTCCCTTGTTGTTGTCTTCTCTTGTTATTCTTTGATTTATGAAACAAAACACTTCGAAAATCCCAACTTCGTTACTTTTATGCTGCAATAATTCGGAGTTTAATCATCTTTCAATCTCTCTAAGGGTTGATTCCTTTTCATGTGTAGGTTTTAGGTTTACTAGATTTCTTGAAAGTCAAGTAAGTGAAAATAAAAAACCCTTGTTTCCTTGAGCCTAAAGGGATTGTTTCCTATGGATAGTATCAGTGACTTACCTGACGAAATCCTATCGAAGATATTATCATACCTTCAGACAGAAGATGCTATGCGAACTATGCTTTTGTCTAAACGCTTTACGTCTCATTGGTTGTTGGTACCAAAACTCGAATTTAATGATAGAGATTATTGGGGATCTGATGGTGTTCTGAGTTTTCGACGGGTTGTGGACAGATCGTTGATATTACGTGAAGGTCTTGTTCTACAAAGTCTGTACCTCAAGTTATTTCGAGTGTACGCATATGATGATATTGCCATTTGGGTTGGAAGCGCGGTGAAACGTGGTCTAATGGAGCTGAAACTTGAAAACGTTCACAACTATGATGGGCGGGGTAGTTTTCTTCCGAAAAGTCTATACACTTGTGAAACACTTGTGGTCTTGAAATTGCGAAACGGTAATTTGGATGTTCCTGATCTCGTTTGTCTAAGGTCTTTGAAAACTTTATCCCTCAATTCTATGAATTACTCCAACCCTAGCTCTCTCCTAAGACTTCTACACCATTGTCCTGTTCTTGAAGACTTGTTCATACAACAAGCTTCTAATCGTTCTGCGCGCTGAGTTTCGAAATTATAGCGCCTTCCTTGAAGAAGTTATCTTTGCTTGGCTCATATGAAGCTTCTGGTGGAATCAAAGGACTTGTATTAGATGCTCCTTGTTTGAAATACTTGCAAATTATAGATCGTTCGGGTGCTTTTTCGGTTAGCGGGATTGTTAACGCCAATGCTGTGGTGAAGGCCAATATTGAGGTTATTCTCAGCCGACCCGAGAAGCTTCTGCATTCTCTTGCTTCCCTTGAGCATATTCGTTTATGTTTATCGGCTACGGAGGTTATTGTTCTTTCAGCCTTAATAAATCTCGGTCTTTGTGTATTTATACTGTCTCTTATATAGTATTTTTTTTTGTGTAGGTTGTGTATCCTGATGGTAACTGCTTCCATAGTCTGAAACGTGTGGAGGTTTGTACATGCAAATCAGAGTGGCTAGATCTGTTCATGCATCTGCTCGAAGATTCACCTAACTTAAAGGTTATCAAACTCAGTCAGGTGTGTTGTTTAATCAAATAGTACTAAATCCGTGATCTATATATATTTTCTTTAGCGTTTAATTTCAATTTCTATGATGAAACTGATGCATTGTACATTGCAACCTTACGGATTCTCAGTGTCATTATTATGTTAAAAATGCCCGGTCTCACTGGAATCAACCGGGATCTGTTCCAAGATGTATGTCCTCAAATCTTGAAATTTTGGAGTGGATAAATTACCAAGGAACGCAAGAAGAGAAAGAGCTTTCGACATATATCTTGAAAAACGCAGTCTGTTTAAAGAAGGCGAGTTTCACCGCGAATTCGTATAATGATTCCAACACGAAGCTGCAGATGCTTCAGGAGCACGAAGGATTTCATCCATTTGTGAGCTTGTATTTAACTGAATAATTCATGCTGATCATCACTCTCGGACCAAACCTCTTCAGATTCTTTTTGTCGTCAGCTTTTGCTCTGTTTCTTCTCTTCGTAGTTGATTTTTTTCTTCTTTGTTGACTTTCACCTTTACTTTGACGCTAGTTTGACTTCTTGCTTTACATAATTAAAAAATGAAGAATAAAATAAAATATTGTCTTGATAACAAAATTAAATAAAATAAAATAAAAGAACAGAAGAAAGAAAGAAAAGAGGGCAAATTTTAGAATTAGGGTTCTTCTTCAGTGTGACAACGGTTTGATTTCCTTGCCATTATCGAGTAACACAGCAACAGGTAAAGCCATTTCTTAATTCATTTAAAAAGCACCAAACTTTGAATTTGTATCCTTGGTTTCTTACTCAGGTTCATCATTTTGTCTCTGATTTTGTTCTCTCTGTGTTAACAGAAAAAGCTTAGGGAAGATGTCTTGAACACCAATATGGACCGTATCAGTTTATTACCCAATGATTTCCTATTGCAGATACTGTCATTGCTTCCTACAAAAGATGTCTTGAACACCAATGTTCTGTCTCAACGATGGCGGTATCTGTGGAAGTTAGTGCCTAGACTCGAGTACATCAACGTAGACAAGAATGCTGATTATGTGAGTTTTTTTGCGGTTTGTGGATAGGTCTTTGTTATCAAACACTGCACCAGTCTTAGAGAGTTTGCATCTCCAGTTAGGTAGAGAATGCAGCCAAGTAGATATTGGGTTTTGGATTAGAACTGCGGTGGAACGAGGCTTGCGTGAGCTGAATCTTGATTATTTATAGTTATACGATCGAAGACCCTATCAGATTGCCTCAGAGTTTGTATACTTGTGGAACACTCGTGGTATTGAAATAAAAACACGTATCTCTTGTGGATGTTCGGTTCCCGGTATGTTAAATGTTATTTGTTGTTATCTTGACTAAGATTTGTGTATATCGTCAAGATACTCAATCTCTTGTACTATATATGTGAGACCTATGATCAATAATAATCAAGCTTTCACAAATCTCTACATGGTATCAGAGCTTATCTGATCTTAAAACCTAAATTTTTTTTTTCTTTCTCTGCCTCCTCCTTTCTCCTTTCTCTAAATTTTTTTTTCCTCTTTGTTCTCCGTTTTTCTCCTCTGTTCGCAATGTCCAAAGACAGTTCTTCTGGCTCGGCTGAAACAGCCCCAATCTTCAACCCCTCCAGTCCTAAATCTGCGTTGATCTCCCTCAACATGTCCAACATCACCAAACTGACTCCGACAAACTTCATCACCTGGAGGCTGCAAGTTCGTGCTCTCCTTGAGGCACATGAGCTTCACTGGTTCATCGTTGATGAACCCTGTATTCCTGATGAAACCATCAAACCCTCTGATGGCCCTGCTGTTCCTAACCCAGAATTTGCAGCATGGCAGCGACAAGACAAGATGTTATACATCTCTCTTCTTGGCTCACTCTCCCTTGCGGTCCAACCGATCGTTGCCAGAGCCACCACATCTCTTGCAGTCTGGCAGATTCTCCACCGTACTTATGGGAAACCATCTCGTGGCCACATCAAACAACTCAAACAAGAAATCAAAAACATCACCAAGGATACCAAATCCATCAATGAGTACATGCGACTCATTGTTGACAAAACCGATCAGCTCGCTCTTCTCGGTGCAGCCATGGAACATGAAGATTTGCTTGATGTCATTACTAGTGGTCTTGGTGATGACTACAGAGCAATTGTGGAAATGGTCAATGGTCGTGATGTTCCTATTTCCATTGACGAGCTTCATGAGAAGCTCATCAACCGAGAGAATACCTTGCGTGGTGAAGAAGTCATCAACAATTCTTCCCCTGTCATGGCCAATAATGCTCAATTCCGCCAACAATCAGGACGTGGTGCATCCTCTGGCTCTCGTGGTGGCTACTCTCGTGGTGGTTACTCACCTTCTCGTGGCGGATTCCGTCCACCTCGTCCCTACCTTGGAAAGTGTCAGATTTGCGGAGTGCAAGGTCATGGTGCGAAACGCCATCCG
>NC_025686.1:22526390-22573707 GCF_000633955.1 Camelina sativa | reverse complement strand
TTCTCCGTTTTTCTCCTCTGTTCGCAATGTCCAAAGACAGTTCTTCTGGCTCGGCTGAAACAGCCCCAATCTTCAACCCCTCCAGTCCTAAATCTGCGTTGATCTCCCTCAACATGTCCAACATCACCAAACTGACTCCGACAAACTTCATCACCTGGAGGCTGCAAGTTCGTGCTCTCCTTGAGGCACATGAGCTTCACTGGTTCATCGTTGATGAACCCTGTATTCCTGATGAAACCATCAAACCCTCTGATGGCCCTGCTGTTCCTAACCCAGAATTTGCAGCATGGCAGTGACAAGACAAGATGTTATACAGCTCTCTTCTTGGCTCACTCTCCCTTGCGGTCCAACCGATCGTTGCCAGAGCCACCACGTCTCTTNTTGCGTTTCAGGTGAAGGATCTCAGAACGGGGATACCTCTTCTCAGCGGCAAGGCCAATGAGGGAGTGTATGAATGGCCTATGAAACACTTTCCACCCCTCTCTGCGTTTTCCTGCACCAAATCCTCTTTTGCTGATTGGCACTCTCGTCTAGGACATCCACATCTTCACACTCTTCGTCATATGATTTCTCGCTTTTCTTTACCTATTTCAAATTCGTTGTCGTCTTCTCTTATTTGCAACTCTTGCTCTAGTAATAAAAGTCATAAATTGCCTTTCTCTTCCTCTACTCTTGTTTCAAAAGCACCGCTTGATATAATTTTCTCCGATGTCTGGACATCACCGGTTACATCGGTTGATGGTTATAAATACTACGTCCTCTTTGTTGATCATTTTACTCGGTACTCCTGGCTCTATCCACTCAAAACAAAGTCACAAGTTGCTCAAGTGTTTCCTCTCTTCAAGTCTTTGGTTGAAAACCGCTTCAAGACAAAAATCACCACCCTATACTCTGACAATGGCGGAGAGTATATCGCTCTCAAGAGTTTTCTTGGCATCAACGGAATCACACACCTAACGACACCGCCCCACACTCCTGAACACAACGGCATTGCTGAGCGTCGCCACCGTCACATTGTCGAAACCGGCCTTACTCTCCTCTCTCATGCGGGAATGCCATCAACATACTGGACGTACTCGTTTGCTGCTGCTGTTTACCTAATCAACCGTCTAACCACACCAAATTTGGCGAACACAACACCGTATCAGCTACTGTTCCAGACTACACCGAACTACACCAAACTTCGCGCCTTCGGCTGCCTCTGCTATCCCTGGCTTCGTCCTTATGGCCACAACAAATTCTCTCCAAAGTCCAAGCCGTGTGTCTTCTTAGGATACTCCTTAAGTCAGAGTGCTTACTTGTGTCTTGATGTCGCTAGTTCTCGAGTCTATGTATCTCGTCACGTCGAGTTCCATGAGTCTGTTTTCCCTTTTCATACACTTTCCAAAAACACTTCACTCTCGTCCCTTTCATTCACACCCTCCGACACCACATCCGCTTCCATTGCTCCAGTGTTTCATTGGCCAATCGAACAGTCCTCGAGCTCAGATTCTTCGCCTGCAACGACAACAACAACGACACAACCGACCACTACATCACCTCCTCTGGTGTCCTCTGTGTCACCTCCTGCAGCACATGCCTCTCCAGCTCCTCCTCCGCCAGTCAACACTCACTCCATGCTCACTCGGTCCAAGAACAACATTTCAAAACCAAACCCCAAGTATGGTCTCACTGCATTTCTCAAGGAAGTTGAACCTGAAAATCACGTACAAGCTCTCAAGGATGAGCGTTGGCGTCGGGCGATGAGTGATGAATACGAAGCTTTTGCTCGCAATGATACATGTGAGTTGGTCGACAGATCATTGGCCAAAAATATTGTTGGTTCGAAATGGGTCTATCGTGTCAAACGCCTACCAAATGGTGATGTCGAACGTTTTAAAGCGCGTCTGGTCGCTAAAGGCTTTCATCAGCGCCCAGGTATTGATTTTCATGAGACTTACAGTCCGGTTATAAAGCATGCCACAATTCGCATGGTTCTTGGCACCGCCGTTGCTCGTAACTGGCCCTTGAAGCAATTAGACGTTAACAACGCCTTTCTTCAAGGACCACTTGATGAAGAAGTGTTCATGCTACAACCACCAGGCCTTGTTGACAAAGACTATCCGGATCATGTTCTTCGTCTTAAGAAGGCGGTTTATGGTCTGAAACAGGCTCCACGGGCCTGGTACAATGCTTTGAAAGATTGTCTTCTCAGTCTTGGCTTTCGGAACTCTGTTGCTGATGCTTCTCTCTTTGTCTTGCGTACTTTGACTGCGTATGTCTATATTCTGGTGTATGTGGATGATATAATTATCACAGGCTCCTCTTTGGCCGAGATCACTCGCATAACAACTCTTTTTGCTGCACGGTTCTCCCTCAAACAGCTTGGTGATCTCTCTTACTTTCTTGGTATGGAAGCTTCGCGCACCTCTGCAGGACTACTTCTCACTCAAACGAAATATATCACTGACTTGCTGCATCAAACAAAAATGTTCAATGCCAAGCCGGTTGCCACTCCTATGTCGTCTTCTCAGATTCTTACGTTGAGTACTGGAGCTGTTCTCTCTGATCCGACGGAGTATCGTGCAACGGTTGGTAGTCTGCAGTATCTAGGTCTGACTCGCCCTGACATTGCCTTTGCGGTGAATCGCCTATCTCAGTTTATGCATCGACCAACTGATGTGCAATGGGTTGCAGTGAAGCAAGTTCTTCGTTATTTAGCTGGCACTCCTCACAAAGGTATCTTCTTCTCGGCCACGACACCTATGTCACTTCATGCCTACTCAGATGCGGACTGGGCAGGCAATCGTGATGACTACACTTCTACAGGTGCCTACATTGTTTATCTTGGCAAACAGCCCATCTCTTGGTCCTCGAAGAAGCAAACCGGCGTCTCTCGTTCCTCTACTGAGGCCGAGTACAGAGCTCTGGCGAATGCAGCTGCTGAGGTTCGCTGGCTTACTTATTTAATGACTGAGCTTGGCCTCCACTCTCCACTTGTTCCGGTACTATATTGTGATAACATTGGGGCGACATACCTGGCGGCAAACCCGTTCTTTCACTCTCGCATGAAGCACCTTGCTCTTGACTACCATTTCGTCCGAGAACAGGTGCAGGCCAAGGCTCTTCGTGTGTCCCATGTTTTCTCAGCAGATCAGCTTGCTGATGCTCTGACTAAACCGCTACCTCGAACGCGATTTCTTCAGCTTATTTCCAAGATTGGACTCTCTTCCCGCCGTCCATCTTGAGGGGGCGTATAAGTATAGATAATGTTAAATGTTATTTGTTGTTATCTTGACTAAGATTTGTGTATATCGTCAACATACTCAATCTCTTGTACTATATATATGTGAGACCTATGATCTATCCTTGGTGATGTTTTTGATTTCTTGTTTGAGTTGTTTGATGTGGCCACGAGATGGTTTCCCATAAGTACGGTGGAGAATCTGCCAGACTGCAAGAGATGTGGTGGCTCTGGCAACGATCGGTTGGACCGCAAGGGAGAGTGAGCCAAGAAGAGAGATGTATAACATCTTGTCTTGTCGCTGCCATGCTGCAAATTCTGGGTTAGGAACAGCAGGGCCATCAGAGGGTTTGATGGTTTCATCAGGAATACAGGGTTCATCAACGATGAACCAGTGAAGCTCATGTGCCTCAAGGAGAGCACGAACTTGCAGCCTCCAGGTGATGAAGTTTGTCGGAGTCAGTTTGGTGATGTTGGACATGTTGAGGGAGATCAACGCAGATTTAGGACTGGAGGGGTTGAAGATTGGGGCTGTTTCAGCCGAGCCAGAAGAACTGTCTTTAGACATTGCGAACAGAGGAGAAAAACGGAGAAAAAAGAGGAAAAAAAAAATTTAGAGAAAGGAGAAAGGAGGAGGCGGAGAAAGAAAAAAAAAATTTAGGTTTTAAGATCAGATAAGCTCTGATACCATGTAGAGATTTGTGAAAGCTTGATTATTATTGATCATAGGTCTCACATATATATAGTACAAGAGATTGAGTATCTTGACGATATACACAAATCTTAGTCAAGATAACAACAAATAACATTTAACATTATCTATACTTATATGTTTTCGGTTGCTCAAAACGCTGCACCTGGTATATGTGGATTACTTAGACGATGAAACTCCTCAGAAGCTTTTATCAAGCTGTCCTGTTCTTGAAGTTTTGTTCTTGGATCGACTCGAGGGTGACAATGTGATTAGTTTCTCTGTTAAGGTGCCTTCATTACAGAGATTTATCTATGAGTCAGCATTGGAATCTGAAGAGTTGGTGCTAAGTGCGCCTTCTTTAAAGTACCTAAAGACTACAGATCGTGGTGAAAATTGTATGATTGAGTATATGCCTGAGATCGTAGAAGCACATGTCCATGTTAATTGTTGCAACATTGAAGATATTCTAATATCTCTTAAATCAGTAAACCGCCTCTCGTTATGTTTGATCTCAGAGGTAGTATGTATGCACTTGACAACATTACTGAGTTCCTTTGTGATCAGATCGAACTTGTGGTCTTTATTGAAGTTTTTGTTAACTTGTAATCGCAGCCTCAGTTTCCTACTGGTAGTATCTTCCATCAGCTTGTGCATTTGGAGCTGTGCACTTGTGAAACAATGTGGGAGGTACTTATGTCTATGCTCCAACAATCCCCGAAACTTCGTTCTCTCAAGCTTAACGAGGTAAATAAGAAAACTATGAAACGCTTTGCAGGTTTGGTTCTTTTTTTCTTTGTTTGTCTAATAAATCTATAATGGTGTCTCATAATGCACTCAGATCCATAGCGATCCTCCTGGAAGTCATATTTTTCACTGGGAGGAACCAAGCTCTGTTCCTGAAACGTTGATGTTCGTTCTTGAGACTTTAGAGTGGAGAAACTACAGAGGATGGAAGAAGGAAAGAGATCTTGCAACGTTTATCTTGAAACATTCAAAGCGTTTAAAGATTGCGATTTTCTCCTCGGAGACGACCAACTTGAGAGAAAAATATCATCTCATCACGGAATTGGCGCGTTTGTCCAGTGGTTCAGCAGAATGTGAGCTAGTTTTTGGTTAAATTTGATGAAGAGAATTGTTGAACAATAGGACATGCTTTATTAAATTGTGATAATTTAGACATGTTTTACACTCTTTCATCTGAGTCTTGCTCAAACTATAAATTTATTATGATTAATGTATAAAGATAACACAAAAGAGATGGACTTAACCTCAATTATCTCACTATTAATTTTGAGAGACAAAATAGAAAATTCCCAAAAAAGACGGCCTAGGTAAGCCAAGCTCCCATTCCTTATAAATAGGGAAATCGCATAACTAAGAAGGAGATCTGTAGTCAACTAACTCGGAAATTTAGCTATCTCGGCATTATCAAGAACGAGATCCGCAGTCAACCAGCTTGGACACTTTATATGGGGCGAAAATTATTTATTATTAATAATTTTAAATTTACATAATAAAAATATTAAATGAATATGATTTCCTATTTTCAATATCTTAAAAAAAACTTTTATTTAGTTTTAAAATATATTTAATTGTACATTATAAATGTTAAAAATGAAAAATATATCTAAGCGTATACTATTTAAACAAGAAACAACAAAAAAAGCATTAAAAACTGAAAGAACAAAATATTGAAAATCTCACCTTAGATGAGCATGGGGCACCTCAATACCAAATTGGCTATTAGATTAAACTGAACAAAAAAATATTAGATTATTTTTAATAAGTAGCATGGGGCACGCGCCCCACCCAATCTTCATGTAGATCCGCCCCTGTTATGAAACCAAGGGAGTAGTTAGGAACTTTGTGCATTATTAAGGATTTTGTTTTTCCTCAATAATAATTTTTTTTTTATCCGCCAAAAAAAAAATACTAATGTTCTAGTACTGTATATTGTTTTTTTTTTGTAACATGTGATATTATTAATAATTAAGAATTGTTGCTACAATAGTCTTCATGGAGGAAAGTAGATAAATCAAGTGGTACATAAAAATAATACATGAAGGATGTATTTGATGGGAGAGGGTTTGTTGCAAGATAGTCCGCAGCTTTGTTGTGTGTGCATCTGATCTAATTGGATGTCCTCAAATTTTGCTTTCCAATGTTGCATTTCTCTGAACCAGTTATGGATCCCAAAGTTGATGGTATTCCCCTGTAAGAATTTTGACTAGTTCTTGGTTGTCTCCTTCGAATATTACTCGTCGTAGACCTTTTGACCAGCAGTGCTCCATTGCTTGGATCAGACCCTGAAATTCACCTTCCAATGCGTTTTGTACACTCAGTCCTTTAGCTTGGCAAGCTCCTTTATAAGTACCTTTTTCATCTCTGATTAGCCATCCAGACTGAGGTTCCAAATTTTCATTCCTATACTGTATATTGTTTATGTAATTCAAAAACATAAGACATAAAAAAAAAGTAATACAATAAAAAAAAAAACTATAATTATTTAGCCATATCTAGGTTACATTTTTAGACATGCGTTACACTCCTTCATCTGAGTCTTGCTCAAACTATAAAATTAATATTTAAATATAACACAAAATAGTTAGACTTAATTCCCTCTATCTCACATTCTCACTATTAATTTTGAGGGACAAAATGGGAAATTCCTTAAAACAAAGACGAGCCCTAGGTAATCCAACCTCCCCTATAAATAAGAAAAACACATTTATCAAGAAGGAGATCCGCAGTCAACCAGCTCAGAAATTTAGCTACCTCGGCATTACCAAGAAGGAGATCCGCGGTCAATCAGTTCAGAAATTTAGCTACCTCGGCATTACCAAGAAGAATATCCGCAATCAACCAGCTCGAAAATTTAGCTACATCGGCTTTTCAGTTCCGGTCTCAAATCGGCATTATTATGAGAGTTATTTTGTAACTGCGGTTGCAATTAATACAAAAATCTCTATTTTCCATTAGAAGTTTAATTTTTGTGTTGGATATCTAGCATCAAATGATGGTCACCAAAAAAATGATGGCATAGTGTTCCAAGGTTAGCCATTTCTTACTCTCTTTTCATATGATGATTTTTTTTGGGTATTATCAATCTCTGTTTAATGGGTTTTGTTTGGATTTGATTAGTTAATGGGTGTTGTTTGAATTTGATTACAATACTTTGTTTTCTATAAACTGTTGTTACTTATGATATAATACATACTTGGAAGAAGAAAAAAATGGATCCTGATATTCTCATTTTTTGTTTAGTGTTGTCAGAAAAATCACTGGGTTAATTAAAAAGCTAGGAAAGTCATATGGACAGGATCAGTTTGTTGCCCGATGAGTGTCTGTTGCAGATACTTTCATCACTTACCACAAAAAATGTCTTGCAGACAAGTTTATTGTCGAAACGATGGCGGAATCTTTGGAAGTTTGTTCATAAACTCGAGTACATTTATTGTGATGAGAATGTTGATCATGGGAGATTTATGCGGTTTGTGGACAGGTCTTTGCTAGTAAACAAGGCTCCAGTCTTAGAGAGGTTGTGTTTTATGTTTTTTGGCCACCGCAATGACTTTGATATCGGATTTTGGGTTAGAACTGCAGTGGAACGAGGTTTAAGTGATTTCGAGTATTTTCCTCCCCTTTTTAATAATGAGGCTAAAAGTTTACCACAAAGCTTGTTTACCTGCGGAACACTTGTGGTACTTAAACTCACCAATGTATCACTTAAGGATGTTAAATTCCCGGTTAGTTTCCCGGTCCTCAAAACATTGCACCTTTGTTGGGTGATTTACTTAGACAATGAGTCCACTAAGAAGTTTTTATCAAGCTGCCAAATTCTTGAAGTCTTGGTCGTGGAGCGACATTATAAAGACAATGTAGAAAACTTTTCTATTACGGTGCCTTCACTACAAAAGTTAGTATATTCTAATAGAGCTTCTAGTAAAGGTTTGTTTGCGTTGAACGCTCCTTCTTTGAAGACCTTGGAGATTTTTGATGTCGATTACGAGTGTATTATTGAGAAATTCCCTGAGATCGTGGTTGCAAATGTGGAGGTTATCTATTGGAACACCGACAATATCCTCGGTTCTCTTACATCACTCAAACACCTCTCTCTATGTTTACCCTCAAAGGTATGTAAAATACTAAACATTTACAAAAATTTCCTTGAATATTGTACCTAGTTTCACATTATATTATCTTTATGAATCTATTTTGCAGTCGCGGTTTCCTACTGGCAAAATATTCCATCAGCTCGTAAGCTTAGAGTTTTGTTGCACATGTGATACAACATGGGCTCTACTCATGTCTCTTTTCAAACATTCTCCAAAACTACGAGCTCTCAAACTCAATGAGGTAAAAAACACTTTAACCCTTAAAAAAAGATTTCGGGTTTTTTTTATCAGTCATCATCTCTAATCTTTAGTACTGGACCAATGGTCTCAGAGACATTGCTGCAAAGATACTAAAGAAGCGAAATATTATTGGGATGAGCCAATATCTGTTCCTGAAAACTTGATGCTCGGACTTGAAACACTGGAGTGGAGAAACTACAGAGGATGGTATTCAGAGAGAAAACTCGTGACGTTTCTATTGGAACATTCAAGGGGTTTAAAGAGAGCGAGTTTCACACCGGTAGCCACCACTTTGAAGAAGAAATCTCGGATGCTCAAACAGTCGGGAGTTTTGTTTAGAGATTCAACATGTCAGTTTTTCTTTGGCTGAAAAAGTCTGAAACCCGTCAGGGATGATCCTTCTTAACTAGTTTTGTTGCATGAACTCTTTCTTAAAAACCATTTACTCTGTTTCTCTTCTTTAAAAACCATTTTCTCATGTTTCCATTCTTAAAACCATTTGCTCTGTTTCCATTCCTAAAACTCTTTGCTTTGACAAGAAACCTAAGAGGTTGTAAAGAAGATCTCTTAGTCTTATTCATCATGCCTTAAACGGCTTATATACAAAGTATACAGAGAACCTAGGTTACAGTCATAAACCGACTAAACAAGTACATACAAAAGCCCATGGGGCCTAATATCCCCCCTCAAGATGGAGTGTGCAGGTTACAAACACCCATCTTGATTAGAAAAGCGTCAAACTCTTTCTTCCCCAAAGCTTTAGTCATAATATCTGCAAGTTGATTATGTGTGGAAACATGAACTAGAGTAATGACACCACGCAAGACCTCATCCCGTATAAAATGACAGTCATTCTCAATATGCTTCGTACGAGCATGATAAACAGGATTCTTAGCCAAGCAAATCGCAGAGAGACTATCAGAATAAAGAACCGTTGAAGCAGAACAATCAATACCAAGAGCAGGCAACAATTCGCGAAGCCATAATATTTCCGAGACCGTATCAGCCATTGCACGATATTCAGCCTCGGCTGACGAACGAGAGACAACATCATGCTTCTTTGTCTTCCACGAGATCGGTGAACCACCCAGTTGAATGAGCCAGCCAGTAAGAGAGCGACGAGTTGCCTTACAGGAACTGTAATCAGAGTCACACCAAGCAGTAAGTTCCAACGATGTGTTAGCCCGAAGAAGGATACCCTGACCCGGACTGTTCTTCAAATAACACAAAACTCGAAGAGATGCAGTCCAATGCGCCTCCTTTGGCTTGCTCATAAATTGAGACAAGATATGAATCACATATGATAATTCTGGTCGAGTAACACTAAGATAGATCAATTGTCCCACAAGACGACGATAGTGAGTAGGATTATCATAATCATTTCCTGTAGCCACCGCCAGTTTGTGGTTCTGCTCCATAGGAAAACTAACTGGTTTAACACCAAGACAGCCCGTAGAAGTGAGAATATCAAGAGTGTACTTGCGCTGACAGAGATAAAAACCAGTAGAATTCCTGGCCACCTCAATCCCAAGAAAATAACGAAGAGGTCCAAGATTTTTCATGTGAAAACAATCGCTCAAATAGGCTTTGAATTTTTCAACCACAGCCGGCGAACTCCCTGAAATAATCAAGTCATCGACGTACACAAGTACATGAAGTGATGCAACCGTATCAGAAAATGTGAACAAAGAATAATCAGAAATATTCTGAACAAACCCGTATTCCTTTAAAGCAGACCCCAATTTTGCAAACCAACAGCGAGGTGCCTGTTTTAAACCATACAAAGATTTTCGGAGTCGACAGACCTGTGTCTTATCATCTGTCCTGAACCCCGGGGGAAACTGCATGTACACCTCTTCCTCTAGATCACCATGCAAGAAAGCATTGTGGACGTCCATTTGATGCACTTCCCAGTCATTAGAAACGGCATGTTGTAAAAACACCCGCAGTGTGACCATCTTAGCAACCGGCGCGAAGGTCTCATTGTAATCGATCCCCTCTTTTTGATGATTCCCATGAACAACTAATCTTGCTTTGTGGCGTTCTAATGTACCATCCGAATTATACTTGAGTTTGAACACCCATTTACAGCCCAATGCTTTCTTCCCAGGAGGAAGAGTACCAACAGTCCACGTACCACGGTCTTCAAGAGCAACTATCTCATCTTGGACCGCATCTCTCCAGTGTTCATCAAGAATAGCTTCATTGTAGTTAGTTGGCTCATACCCGGAAGTGATGGCCAAAAGAAATGCTTGATAAGGTTCTGAAAAACGAGAGCTGGAAAGAAACTCATCAATCGGATATGGCGTTGCAGAAGGATACGGGTGATGGAGAAGAGTAGTCACATAATCCGCAAGCTTAACCGGAGGTTTCTTGGTGCGATATCCCTTACCAAGTTTTTCAGGACTCGACGGGAGAGACGGTGACGAACTTGAAGAGGAGTTCAAAATAGGGGATGTTGGAGTCGAAACAGGGGACGTAAATAAATCGGTGGAGATCTCATCTAAAAATGTAGCTTGAGAATCCGGAGAAATATCATCAACAGGAGTAACAGAGATCGGAGAATCGAGAGTAGAGGAAGGGTCTGGTGCGGAGGTGTTGTCCACGACACAAAAATCATCACCATCAGGTTCGACAACCGGAAACAATGGAGAAGAAACGGACGGTGAGGACAATGGAGCTGAATCAATCCCACTGGTAGTGAAAGGAAATGCAGCTTCGTGAAAAATGACATCACGAGAGACCGACACAACACCGGTATCAAGATCATATACACGCCATCCTTTCTTTGCAAATGGATAGCCTAAAAACACAGACCGCTTACTCCGTGGGGCAAACTTATCACCTCCATGTTTTTGGTTGTGAACGAAACACAAACAACCGAACACGTAAATGTTGCAAAGGCGGGGGACGACCATATATTAGTTCAAACGGAGTTCTTCCGTTCAACAGCTTCGTTGGAGTTCGATTTATGAGATAACCAGCAGTGAGAGCGCAGTAGCCCCAAAATTCAATAGGTAAAGAAGCTTGAAACCGAAGGGCTCGAGCAACATTTAAAATATGACGGTGCTTCCTCTCAACACGGCCATTTTGTTGTGGTGTTCCCACACAAGATGTCTCATGTACAATACCAGTTTCAGCGAAAAAATCTCGAAGACAGATAAATTCTGTCCCATTATCACTGCGTATTGTGCGAACCCGAGTAGAAAATTGACGCTCAACCAGAGCTAAAAAATTTCGAAGATGCGTAGGAGCCTCTGTTTTGGAAGTGAGAAGGTATATCCATACCGCACGCGAATAATCATCAACAATTGTCAAGAAAAACCGTGAACCACAAAGCGCAGAAGTTCGATAAGGACCCCAGAGGTCACAATGAATTAATTTAAAAGCCATATGAGATTTGGTAGTGCTCAAAGGAAAAGAATCTCTAGTATGTTTTGCTTTAATACAAATTTCACATGAATGTGAATCAAAAGTATTTTTGCTAGAAAACTCTAATAAATCCAAAACTTGAGAAGAAGGGTGTCCTAAACGTTTATGCCACAACTCCGAAGACTGTGAATCTGTCCCTCGTACTGCTGCCGCAATCTCAACTCCTCGAAAAAAATACAGACCATGTCGTTGTTCACCCGCTCCAATCACCATCCTCAAAGTGCGTTCCTGAACCACACACAGCCTATCAGTTATCTGAAATACACAACCACTGTCACGAGTCAACTGGGATACGGAAATAAGATGACATTTGAGTTCCTCTACAAAGTACACATCTTGCAAACACAGAGAAGAACCCATCCGGACTGTTCCTTGACGAGTCGACGTAGTAAATCGACCATCAGGGAGTTTAATGAGGACGGGAGGCATATCAGAAACCTCACGTAAAAAATCTATGGACCCTGTCATGTGATTAGTTGCACCCGTATCAATAATCCAAGACTCGAAAAACCACTTACCATTCAGCTGCTCCGTCGAGGTGGATGTCCTTTCGGAGAGAAGTTGAACAAGCGACTTCCATTGATGATCATTAAGACCGGTTAAACCCACTCGATCAGCATCAGAAATGGCTGTAGTATGCAATGTTGAACCCTGAGGACGAGCAGCAGCCGCATTAGCTTGACCACCACGGGAAGTGTCAACAGAACCTCGGCTGCGAGATGTTTGTACGGGAGCGGAAGTTGTGAAACGACCTCCACTTGTTCCTGAAGAAGGCTTATTCCTTGGTTTATCCACCCACCATGGCGGATAGCCAATCTTTCGAAAACAGTTATCATCAAAGTGCCCAATCTTCCCACAAATTTTACAGGTATGGTTTCGATACTCTGTAGGAGAAGGAGACTGACGAGGATGTGTTTGAACAGAAAAACTCACTGCATCAGATCGCTCTTGATGAAACTGACTTACCAGCTTAGATTCGGCCTCTTGTTGCAAAACGTTATATGCCTCTTCTAAAGACGGCAAGGGAACACGAGAAAGGAGATTAGACTTGACAGTCGCATAAACCGACTCATCAAGACCCATCAACAGTTGGTGTAACTTATCTTCCTCTCTCTCCTTGAGGACATCTTCCATTGTTTTTGCCTGCTGATAATCACTCAGGCACTTCCACAAGCCTGAAAGTTTCCCATAGTATTCATCAAGAGACATGCCTTGTTGTCTACACATCGCAAGTTCAGTCTTTAAACGTTGAACTCTCTGGCCGTTTTTCACACTGTAACGCTTCTGTATATGCATCCAGAGCTGATGTGAGTCATCCAGATGAGACATCGAATCCGAGATATTCTCGGCGATGGTTAGCTTCATCCATGAGACCACCAAAGCATTATTAGCAATCCAGTCTTCATAATTTTCTGAATCTGCTCCAGGGTTTGGAATTGATCCGTCAGCAAAACCGAACTTCTTACGTGACGTAAGAGCTAGGCGTATGTTTGTTGCCCAAGCATCGTAATTAGGACCACGCAGTAAAGGTTTCGAGATTACGATGCCGGGATTATCACCAGCGGATAAATCATACGGGAAAATTGTCTTTCTTCTGTTCTCGGTGGATGCAGGAAGAGAAGAACTCATCGTGATAGCCGAAGATGGGGACGAAGTCATTAGGGCAGAAGAGTTTTGCGATGTGAAGTATTAGCAAAACTTAGGTCAATAAAAAGAAGAAACAAAAGAGGTTGGATCAAATAGATCAAAAAAACGAAAAACAAAGAGAATTCAAGATCTTTGCTCTGATACCATGACAAGAAACCTAAGAGGTTGTAAAGAAGATTTCTTAGTCTTATTCATCATGCCTTAAACGGCTTATATACAAAGTATACGGAGAACCTAGGTTACAGTCATAAACCGACTAAACAAGTACATACAAAAGCCCATGGGGCCTAATATGCTTTGTTTTTTGATTTTTTTTAATAAAAAATGGAGATTAAAATAAATAAATAAATAAATAAATAAATAGAAAGAGGGCAAAATTTAAAATTAGGGTTCTTCAGTGTGACGACGAGTTTCTTGGATGTAATTCAGGCTCGGTGGTCCATCTTCCGAAGATTGTCTTTGGTTAAATACTCTCACAGTCTCACAGTCTCATTTGTTCCATATATTTCTCTTTAGTTAAGAATTTCCATATAGTTCCTTCCACCTAAACACTTTGACTTTGCAGTCCTTTTTTTTGGTTTCAGTGAATGCAAAACGATTCGGAAAGTATATATTAAATTGAATTCTTAAAACGATTTCTGTCTAGCAAAAAATATTATTTAATAAAATAATTAGTTGTAAAGCTTGTGGTAAATTTCAGATATTATGGTAAATTTCAGATACTTTCTTTACTAGTCGTCACAAATTCATCGCAATGTTGCAATGTATTTGTGACGCTGGGCTCTGTTCGAGGCAAACTTGTCTCTACTATAATGACACTAAATTATCACAAAATCATGATAGAATTAAAAAATATAGTCACAACAACGTCACAATGTTCTTCAAAAAGAGATTGCAACATTATAAATTTATAATAAATTTCAAGAAAATTCTGTAAATTATTTGTAAAAGCAAAAAAGAAATTGTCCCGCCACAGTAGTAATTAATTTTTAAATAGATTGAATTGATCCAGAAAAATAAGAAAATAAGATTTTTTTTTTTCTTATTGGACGGTCTGTTAAGGGAGAGAAGAAAAAAAAAAAGAAAGAGTGCAAAAATAGAAATTAGGGTTCTTCAGTGACGGACGACTAGGGCGAACAGGTAAATCCCATTTCTTACTTCGTTAAATTTCCCTAGATCTCTCTGATTGTGAATAAGATTTGATGGGTTTTTTCTTTTCTTCTCAAATCTCTCTTTAGTAGTGAATTGCTTTGATTTGGATTCCTCTGTTTTCTGTAAAACTCTGTTTCCTACGGTTTCCAGTAAAAACTTTAGAAAGCATCCAACTTTGAACTTCATATGTCACTGTCTCTATAAGAAATGAAAGTTAAGGGACCTGGTCTCTGATTTAAGGTTGTTTCTCTGATTTAAGGTTGCTTGGAGAGTCCTATGGATCGTATCAGTTTGTTGCCCAATGATTTCATCTTGCAGATACTTTCATTGCTTCCTACAAAAGATGTCTTGAACACTTGTGTTCTGTCAAAGCGATGGAGGAATCTTTGGAAGTTGGTGCCAAGACTCCAGTACATCGATATCGATAAGGATGCTGAACTGTGGAAGTTTTTTCTATTTGTGGACAGGTCTTTGCTATTAAACACGGCTCCAGTCTTAGAGAGTTTGCATTTCAAGTTTGTTCGGAAATGCAGGGACGTAGATATTGGGTTTTGGGTTAGGATTGCAGTGGAACGAGGTTTGCGTGAGCTGAATCTCGATTATGCTCATATGATTGATGAGCCTATCAGAAGATTGCCTCAGAGCTTGTTCACATGTGGAACACTTGTGGTGTTGAAGTTAAAACATGTATCTCTTGTGCATGTTCGATTTTTTGTATGTTTTCAGCTGCTCAAAACGCTGCACCTGGAATATGTGATTTTCCTAGACGATGAATCTCCTAAGAAGCTTTTGTCAAGCTGTCCTATTCTTGAAGTTTTGGTCTTGGATCGAGAGGACGACGGCGTTGACAATGTGGGGAGTT
This sequence comes from Camelina sativa, assembly GCF_000633955.1. Lineage (NCBI taxonomy): Eukaryota > Viridiplantae > Streptophyta > Magnoliopsida > Brassicales > Brassicaceae > Camelina > Camelina sativa. Next base: position 22,558,342 of record NC_025686.1, on the reverse strand, counting down.
TCTCTGTTATGGTGCCTTCGTTACAAAGATTTGTCTATTGGGGAGGATCTGGTTCTGAGCTTGTGTTGGATTCGACTGCTTTAAAGTACTTAAAGCTTTTCGATCATGGTTACCAGTGTAAGATTAAGTATTTGCCTGAGATTGTGGAAGCACATGTCGAGGTTACATGTTCCAACACTGATGATATCCTCAGATCTATAGCATCAGTCAAACGCCTCTTGTTATGTTTACCCTTAGAGGTAAGACACAGTGGACAAATATAGTAGCATCCTGTTGTAATTAGATCAAACTTTTTGTCGTTACGCTCATTTGTTTTGTGTACTCTGCAGCCTGAGTTTCCTACTGGTAGTATCTTCCACCAGCTTGAACACTTGGAGTTTTGCACTTGTGAAAGTTTGTGGGATATACTTATGTCTATGCTCCAACAATCCCCGAAACTTCGATCTCTCAAGCTTAACGAGGTAAATATAACCAACCTTTTCAAACTATATAAATTTGGGGGATATATTGACTAAAATAGTAAAATGTTTCTTTATGGTCTAATTATACACTCAGATCCATGGCTACGTTACTGTTTCTCGAGATCCTATGCTTCATTGGGATGAACCAAGCCCTGTTCCTGAAACGCTGACGTCTGTTCTTGAACCTTTTGAGTGGAGAAACTACAGGGGATGGAAGATAGAGAGAGAACTCGCAACTTTTATCTTGAAACATTCAAAACGTCTAAAGATTGCAACTTTTTCGCCAGCAGATTGCACATACGCGAGACCGGAGCTCCGCACCACAGTTGGGATGAAATATCGTATGCTCACGGAATTGACGCGTTTGCCAAGGGGTTCAACAGAGTGTGAGCTTGTCTTTGGTTAAGTTAAGCTTTTGTCTTTCGTTAAGTTAAGCTTTTGTAGTTGTAAAAGTTTAGACAAACAAACACTGTAATTGGATAATGTGGATTTATGAAAAGATAATTCTACATTTAATTGAGGATTATTCGTGTTAAAAAAAAATCAGTGAATAAACTCCTAAATCCCCCTGCTGAAATTTCAGATTTACAGAGTCGGTTACGTCAGGCTTATGGGGATGAAGAGATTTACTGGTATCAAAAAAGTCGGAGTAAATGGATGCGATTGGGGGATAAAAACTCAAAGTATTTTCATGCTTTAACAAAGCAGAGACGGGCTCGAAATCGGATTACTGGTTTGTTTAATAAGGATGACATCTGGTCAACTGAGGATGTGGATATTTGTAATACGGCGGTATCATATTTTGAGGATTTGTTTACTTCAACAAACCCGACCAATTTTGAGGAGGTTCTACGGGAGGTCCAGACGGTGATTACAGCTGAGGATAATGAGCGGTTGACAAGACCCGCAACGGAGGCTGAGGTCAAGTCTGCCTTGTTTATGATGCATCCGGATAAAGCACCTGGCTCAGATGGAATGACAGCTCTATTTTTTCAAAAATCATGGGGTATAGTTAAGACGGACCTTGTAGATTTGGTTAATAGATTTCTGGTGGAAGGAGTTTTTGACAAGAGTCTAAATCGAACTCATATTTGTCTCATCCCGAAGGTGGCCAAGCCAACTCGGATGGCAGAATTACGTCCGATTAGTCTGTGTAATGTTAGCTATAAGATCATTTCTAAGGTTTTATGTCAGCGGCTAAAAGGGGTTTTACCTGGTCTTATATCGGAAACTCAATCGGCTTTTGTCCCAGGTCGACTGATTTCTGATAATATCCTTATTGCTCAAGAGATGTTTCACGGCTTACGCACAAACCCGTCTTGTAAAGGGAAATTTATGGCCATCAAAACAGATATGAGTAAGGCATACGATAGGGTTGAATGGGATTTTGTGGCAGCTTTGCTAAGAAAGATGGGTTTTGCAGAGTCATGGGTTTCATGGATAATGGTTTGTATCACTTCGGTAGAGTATCGGGTTCTTATTAATGGCCAGCCAAATGGTTTGATAGTTCCAGAGAGAGGGTTGCGTCAGGGGGATCCTCTCTCCCCTTATTTGTTTATCTTATGCACAGAAGTTTTAATTGCTAATATACGGAAAGCAGAGAGGGATAAACTTATTACAGGGATAAAAGTGGCGAACAAATGCCCGCCCATTACGCATTTGTTATTTGCCGATGATAGTCTTTTCTTCTGTAAGGCGGACAGAGAACAATGTCGGGCTATTTTAGATATTCTGAAACAGTATGAGTTGGTTTCGGGTCAACAAATTAATTTCTCAAAATCTTCTGTCCAATTTGGGCACAAGATTGATGATCAGACCAAAAACGAGCTCCAGGGTGTCCTTGGGATCATGACTTTGGGTGGCATGGGGTCATACCTGGGCTTACCCGAAAGTTTGGGTGGGGCAAAGACAAAGATTTTCTCTTTTGTTCGGGAACGGATTCAGAGTCGGACAAATGGTTGGACGGCAAATTTGCTGTCCAAAGGGGGAAGGGAAGTGATGATAAAATCTGTTGCTACTGTTGTTCCAACGTTTGTGATGTCGTGTTTTCGTTTACCAAAAACAATTACATCAAAGCTTACCAGTGCGGTGGCAAACTTTTGGTGGAGTACTAATGGTCAGTCAGGGGGAATGCATTGGCTTGCCTGGGAGAAATTATGTGTAAGCAAACAGCTGGGAGGTTTGGGTTTCAGGAATGTGGATGACTTTAATTCGGCATTACTGGCTAAGCAGTTATGGCGTCTCATAGACGCTCCAGAATCGCTGTTTGCCAGGGTGTTTAAAAGTAGGTATTATCGGAATACGAATCCTTTGGATCCGATTAGATCATACTCTCCCTCCTATGGATGGAGGAGTATATGTTCTGCTCGCTCTCTGGTAAATAAAGGGCTTATTAAACGGGTTGGCTCTGGGGACACCATTTCTATATGGTCTGATCCTTGGGTACCAGCTCAATTCCCGAGACCAGCTGTCAGTAAGGGTCTGGTAAAGGACCCTTATCTTCAAATGAATCATTTAATTGACCGACACACTAATACTTGGCGTATGGATATGCTTAATGAGCATTTTGATCCACTTGATGTTGCATTGATAAGGGCTATACCATTGGGTGGTAACTCAAAGGATGATCCTTTCGGTTGGCATTTCACAAAAACAGGGAAGTACACAGTCAAGTCAGGCTATCACACTGCACGTCATGATGTGGTGCGGACTTTTGCAGCCACTGGTTCAGGCCCGGACATTACCCCTCTACTCGCTAGTGTGTGGAGGGCCCGTTGCCCGCCCAAGATTCAACATTTTATGTGGCAGGTTTTATCTGGTTGTATTTCGGTTTCGGCAAATTTGGGACGACGGGGTATTGCTTGTGATTTACGGTGTGTACGATGTGGTGCGGATATGGAGACTATTAATCATGCCATCTTTGTGTGTCCTCCGGCCCGCCAGGTTTGGGCCCTAGCACATGTACCGGTGGGAACAATTTCCTTCCCGACAGAATCTATTTATGCGAATGTAGATCATTTTCTAGGGAAACAGAACCCTGGGGCTCATGTTACGGCTTTCCCATGGCTTGTGTGGTTTATTTGGAAAGCAAGGAATGCACGTGTTTATGACAATATTGTCGATCGGCCGGAGGATATTGTAAAGGTAGCAGAGTGTGAAGCTGCCGCGTGGCAGCAGGCTCAGGAAGAAGACGCTCCACTGACAACTGTCCCCGCAGTTTCGGGGATACCAGTTCGGGTGGCTTCTGCTTCCCTCCCTTCGGTTTTTTCAGGATACCGCTGTTTCACAGATGGATCTTGGAAAGCAGGGGATTTGTATGCAGGTGCAGGATGGTGTTGTACCTCGGCCCAGACAGCGTTGCCGTTTTTGGGAGCAAAGAATTTCCGGCAGAGTCTATCTCCATTACATGCTGAAGTTGAAGCGTTCCTATGGGCGATGCGCTGCATGATCGGCCATGATTTCAGAGATGTGGCTTTCTATACCGACTGCTCAGACTTGGTGAAGATGGTGTCTTCCCCTTCTGACTGGCCAGCTTTCTCGGCGTACCTTGACGACATCAAGACAGATAGGGAAGAATTTTCTTCTTTCTCTTTATCTTTAATATCTAGAAATGCAAATGTAAGGGCGGATTCTTTGGCACGCCAAGCGCGTACATCTCCGCACCAAGTTTTGTTTGTAAACAATTTCCCTACCAATTGGCTCGTTTGAGCTGATCTTTTGTTGTTAAAAAAAAAAAAAAAAAAAAAAAAAAAAAAAAAAAAAAAAAAAAAAAAAANTCCTAAATCCCTCCTATTAATGGATAACACATTTATAAAATAAACATAAGTTTTGTAAAAAATTACACCTCTATGCCATTGGAGTTATGACCATTTTAATATTTTCGTTCTAGGTTAAAAACGTCATATATGTCTAATGTTAAACGGATAAACACGCGGGTCAGAAATATCCGTTTAGGTTGTTCTTGGATCATATAAAGTAAATAGGCTTTTCAGATCTTTGTTATTGGCATGATAAATTGTCTCAAATTTTGTTAACCTGTTTAAAGACCTAATCTGATTATGTTAAAGTTAAAATATATTTAATAACATTATATGTGTCAGTTAACCTGTAAGGGTTTGACATGTGTCAATAATTCAAGTATTATGTTCCAGTTTTATTTTTTAAAGTTCATTATGATAAAAATAAATTTCCTTATCTTCTAGAATCATCTAAGATTTGATATATCTGTTAATAGTTAATACTACTAATAACACATGTGACCATGAAGCTAAAAGATGTTTAAATTAAACCTGAAAAAATATAATTAAACTAGTACAATTTAAATTAAATGATTTTTTTCTATAATTGTGCTTACTACTTTACCTACTTTTTTTTGGGAATTTTCCTTTACTACTTTACCTACTTTTTTTTTTTTTTTTGGGGCAAAGTACTTAACCTACCTAAAAGCTGGTGAAGTTAGGAATTTAGTCATCAATTGCTATGTTGGGCCAAATTCGAGTTGGGCTTTGTATCTTTGTAGTATATCAATATCGTACTTTTGCCAAAATTGGATTTTAATCAATGAAACTGTTGCCGACCAAAAAAAAATGACCATCGCCGCCGCCTCAAGTTTTTTTCCATTAGTGTTGAAGAGACAAAGGGACAGAGTAAGTCTCACTGCCTAGCCTTGTGATTTCTTCTTGTTCTTCGCTTTTGAAATGAATCACTTCGAAGAATCATATCTTTGTTCCATGATCATAATCTACCAATCTCTCTAATGGGGTTTGGTGATTCCCATCGTAATCTCTTGTCCTTGAGTTGAGTTGAGTGTCTCTAACTTCCGGACTCTAAATGGATAGAATCAGCTACTTGCATGACAAAGTCCTATCGAAGATATTGTCCTTTCTTCCGACAAAAGATGTTATGCGAACTATGCTATTGTCTAAACGGTTTAAGTCTCTCTGGATCTCCTTACCAAGACTTGAGTTTGATGAGCTCAGTCACATTCCCGACCTTGGGTTTTGGGGATCTCAAGATCCTGATTATGGGAGATTTCGACGGTTCGTGGACAGATCGTTGATGTCACGCGAAGGTCTTGTTTTACGAAGTCTGCATCTCAAGTTAGGTCGACATTGCACAGGTGATGATATTGAGATTTGGGTTCGAACCGCGGTCAAACGTGGTCTGATGGAGCTGAAGGTCCAATACGATTGTTGTTATTACAAGCAATGCCTTTTCCCAAAGAGATTACATACTTGTGAAACGCTTGTGGTCTTAAATTTGGAGAACGGTTTTTTGGATGTTCCTGAACTCGTTTCTCTAAGTTCTCTGAAAACTTTAACCCTCAAATCTCTGAAATACTCTAACGAGAATGCTCTAGATAGACTTTTACCCAATTGTCCCGTTCATAAAAGAAAATTTGTTACCATCAGACATTCCCGCTGGTTTTCAAGATTGTAGTGCCTTCCTTGAAGAAGTTATCTTTGCTTGACGCTGGAATCACGGAACTTGTGATAGATGCTCTTCTTTGAAATACTTTCACATTGTAGATCGTCGTTCTGGTGGTCTTACATTTAGCGAGAGTATAAACATCCATGAAGTGGTAGAGGCAAATGTCAAAGCAGCCCCGTCTCAAAATAAAATTTGTCCCTAGGCATACAATTTTTTTAAGACCCTTTTCAACATAATTTTTTTTTTTTCTCCTTGTTTTATGCAAAGTGTTGTATGTTTCCCTTACAAGTAGAGAAACTACTTTAAAACATCATATATCAAGGGAGTAGGTAGGAAGTTTGTGAATTATTAAGGATTTTTCTCTTTTTTTCTTTTTTCTCAATAAGGGTTTTCTTTTTATATTTGCCAAAAAGAAAAAAAGAAAAAAACTGTTCCTAGTACTGTATATTGTTTAAGTAATTCAAAAGGGGAAAAATGTCATTAAAATCATGAAATTTCAAATTTTAGCTATTTAAAACATGAACTTTGTTGTAGGTCATTTAAAACATCAACTTTCGTTAACTAGCTTTTTTAAACATGAAGTTTCGTTGACCAGGCCAAAAAAGACATGACGTTAAATCCGATAATTGACCTACTAACAGACGTTACTATGCCGTTAATCACTCCGTTACTAACAAAACGACATCGTTTTAATAGAAGTTTTAATTCGAAAAATGTTATTTAAACCATGAACTTTTAAATATAGGCCATTTAAACCATGAACTTGTAAATGTATGTCATTTAAACCATAAACTTGTAAATGTATGTCGTTTAAACCATTAACTTTCAAATTTATGTTATGTAAACAATAATACATAAAAATGGTGATCAATTTTTCAAACTCTAGTGCAGTATCCTAAAACAAGATGATCAATCCTTCAGACTCTAGTGTAGTGTCCTAATAAATGAAAAAGATTCAAGACAAAAACAAAAAGACACAAAATACATGACAAAGATCGACAAAGAATGATGGACTGATTGATACTAGGATTTTTGTGTCTCTTATCCTAGCATGTTCAATTAACCTTAAGTGTTGTAGTATTTAAGATGTCAATCCAAATGAGATGTTGCTAGCAATCAAGATGCAATCAAGGAATCACAAGTCAAGCCAATTCAAAAAGAGTGTTTTTTCTAACAATCCTAGAATGACAAAAAATGCAAACGGAAATGTGTTCTGGAACTAGAAACGAGAATGCAAGACAAGAAATGAAAATTAATAAAAACAGAAACGAGTCTAAGCATGAACTAAAAAGCAAGAAGCGAAACAATCTCAGGAATGTAATATCAATCAAAAGGATAAAAGTCCTAAGGATGGGAGTAATTGATGTCGGTGGAGTATCCTAGTCTACAGAGTGTTTAACATGCCACAAGCAATCTATCCCTAAACAATGAACATCACAACTTAGCTAATCCAATCTCTTGGTAAAAGCTACTCAGACTCAACCACTTCCATACCTAGCTCTCGCTAGAGAAACGTGGTCGAGCAGGCATGACAAACAAGTTCATTCACGTCAACAAACATCCTAGACAACTAATCTCTTAGGCTAGGAACGTAAGTCTCTAGCACTAGTTGGTCCGACATTTCATCGAACACCTTTTGGGTGTGGAAATGTCTCGAACCTAGTTCCAATTGATCAGAGAGAAACTAGTAATTCTAACTCTAGTCCAGAAGGGAATCATACAAATCAAGCTTAAACACCCTACATCCTAAGATCCTCCACCTAATCTATCCCATCCTCAAGAACTAACGCACTACTCAGATCCAGAAATCATCATCAACAATACAAACTCAGAAAACATTGAAACAAGCATTCTTAGATAGGTAAAAATAAGATAAACAAGTTTGTAGAAGAAATCAAATGCAAATACTCAATGTATCAAAAGATATCTGGATACAAAGTCTGAGAACGGTTCTTGGTGGCTAGGGAAACCTTACAAAATAAAAACGAGATAAAAACTAAGATGATGTCGCGGAGACTTAACAAAACATATATATAGTAAAGACATAAAATCCCTAAAACTTAAAACGACAAGATGAAGAGTCGGTTTGGGAATCTCCTGAAGCGTGTAAGATGGAACGTCTTCCTGACATGTGCGAACGAGTAGTGGCTCGAGTGAGTGATGGCGTTGGCTCAAATGGTAGTCGACGACGGAGTGATGGCGCGACTCGAGCAGATGTGTGATGACGGAGTGACGGCGCGACCCGAGCGGATGTGTGATGACGGAATGATGGCGTGACCCGAGCGGATGTGTGATGACGGAGTGATGGCGCGACCCGAGCGGATGTGTGATGACGGAGTGATGGCGCGACTCGAGACAGTCTTGATGTATACGCCTCCACTAAAACGATGATAACTTTTGAACCACACCTCCGATTGGCTTGAAATAAACGGCATTGGAAAGATGACTCAATTCTCTGAAACTTTGATGAAGACGTCGAAAGCTGAATCCCATGACAGCGCGACTCGGACGGCACGACTCGAACGGCACGACAGCGCGACTCAAACGGCACGACTCGAACGGCACGACACCGCGACTCGAATGGCACGACAGCGCGACTCGGACGGCCTGGCTCGAAGGTCTCCTAAATACCTGAAATACTCCTAAATGCACGATGTATGCGAAGATAATGCAAGAACTACCTAATTATGCAATTTGTACAAAAGAGACTAAAAATTTATGCAAAACAATTAGTTATCCTTACTAAATGCATGAGAAAAACAATGATTAGAGACAAAATATAGACATATCAACTCCCCAAAACTTATTCTTTGCTTGCCCTCAAGCAAACGATCAAGAACAAAGTATGGAGAAGAGGTGTGAAGATGGGGGTCTCAGAACCTAAAACATGCTGAATAGAGTAGTTAGTATCAAGGTCCTTGTTTTTAGTTCTATGATGCATGGTAAAGAAATTTCATTCGATTGATCTACACATGCAATCCTATCAATCACCCCCTTTAACATTTATTAACAAAGAACCATGAATCAAGCTATGCAGTGTCATTGAACTCATTTGGCTAGGGTGAAAGGTTAGAGACAAATGTGGTTTCTTTCTCAAGTGTTTCCATCGATACATAACAAGGTTCTCTCATGAAAAGAGTTGAGCTTAAGAGAAGGCTAAAGGTTGAAACCAACTGATACATACAAGAGCAGCGCCCTGTCTACCCAAAGAACACTCCAAACCGAAGTTGGTCCTATCTCTACCCTTCATCAGAAACTTCATCTCAAACTTTTTACACTTAGTCTTAGGAAGAGTTCACTTCTTTTCATTCTAGCGGATTGGGAGATCTTTATTATCACTATGGTTCGTTTTCTTTCCTTCTAGGGACTCTAGACATCTTAAGTATTTTTTTTATTTTTTTTCTTTTCTTTTCTTTGTCTAATCTTTTTATTTTATGCCCAGAACCAATAACTCTTTTTACTTTGCTCAACCCAAATCCTTTACTAGACTTGTAAACTATGTAAACACATCCCCCTCCTAAAGACTTTCTACCTCTTTACTTTTCTGCACAAATCCATACCCAATACCCAAAATCGAGTTCTCACCTAGTCCTACTAGTCCGGATAACGCGAACTAGAACTACACAGGATCCTACTCTTGTCGGTTAGAACCTAACACTTTCTAACAAGCTCAACTCGGAAAAGACCTGACACTCAAGAATACAATTGGCTTGAAAGAACGGTTGGTTAAGGGTGCGGGAAACTGTTCCAAAGATGGGAATCAGCTACTTGGATTGACAAGGGTGGTAAAAATGTGAAAGACAATCCAAGTATGTATATGGTATCCATGAGTTCAACTTCAATGCATAACAAGATAATTGCAAGTCAGGATTAGGTTCAGATAGATAGGGAATGACGTCAATTCAGAACATGCTTCAATCTTACATTTTCAAATTCAATCAACATGCATCAAAGAACTAATAACAAGGGCCTTGATCCTATCCTATTGAATTCAACATGCTACCAAGGTTACAATCATCATCAACTCCTATGCTAAATGCAACAACCCTATATGAATGACACTATACTCAATCATAATATGCAAGTGCAAGCTACATGAACACTCTGTTTTTGTGGAAATTTTCAAACAAATTTCAAATTTTTATGGCTTTTCTATGCAAATAGATGAATGCAGACTCAAACATGATATGATGCAAAAATTTGAAATAGGAATCACAGAAAATACCATCAGATACATCATCTCAACCCCTCCCCCAAACTTAAATTACACAGTCTCATGTGTAAGAAAAATTTGCAGGAGAATTTAAGAATCACAACAGAAACAATGCACAAATGAAATGGTATATACAAGGGAAGGTATGAGTACCTCAGTAGTAGAAGAAGGAGTCGGAGCTCGCCCAAGGAGTTGGTGCGTGGTACTGGCTCTGTCCTTCACCGTGTTCAGGATCCGCAGTAGTGGTCTCACCTGGTTGGTCGACTTGTTGCTCAACCGCTTGCGTGTTCTGATACGTGTTCGGCTGCTCGTCACACTGCATGTCATCGACTTGGGTTAGATGGTCCGGTCGAGTCGCAACGTCGTGATGATACACGAGTGGATCTTCGTGTAGGTCGTGTGGAGAGCAGGTCGATGTGGGTCGAGTGTACGCACGTTGACTCGAGCGAGGTGGATGATCCGGTAGTCGAGTCGTTCAGCTCGTGTTGTGTAACAACGAGGGTCGAGTCGAAGGGTGAGAAATGCGTGTTTGTTCTCCGGGACTGCGACTAAAGCTTCGGAAGGATCAAGTCAGAACTACTCGTGGGTGACAAACAGCAGCGATGACGGGACGTGTGTTGAGCTTGTTGGTCGAGTGGGATATGGTCGACTCGAGCGGGATACTTTGGAACAGAGGATTGAGTTATGTCGATTGAGTCGTGTAACGAGCTGGGATCGCCGGATGGGTAGAATCGCACGGTGCCGACTCGAGTGGTGGTGAACGGTAGCGATGGAAGTGATACTTGCGTTGAGCTCGTTCTCCCTTCTGTAGATTCCTAAATACAATAAAACTAAAAACGAAAATCAAAAACACAAGGATCCTAAAAAATATTTACAGTGATACCTTTGGGACTTCCCCCCAAGTGAACTTGTTTAAAGTCCCTAGCTTGACTTTGCATACTCCTTATGCTTTGGGAGGGTGATAGAGAGGTGGTGAGCTCCCCTCTGGTATGTCTTGTCTAGCCAGATACTCTTTAACATTCTGCCTAGGTTCAACAACAAATGAACTGCTCTTCTTCATTATCCCAAACCTCCACCTTAATTTCCTTGTAGGAGAACTTCTCATTGTACCTTGGAGCTTCTTGATTTGCCCACTCATCTCCTTCACCATAGCTGTTAACTCTCTCACCGAATCCCCTAGAATCTTGGTAGTTTGGAGTTCAGACAAACTGTCAAGCGCGGGAGGACTTGTCTCTTGCGGTTGGTGAAGTTTAGGAAGCAGGTCATGACGCTTAGGGAGAGCAACAACTGCACTCGAGTTGGAACACGGTTGAGTGCCCCTTCGAGTTTTTTCTTTGGTTACCCAAACTCTTGTTTCTGCCTCATTGACACCCTCAAAGATGTCAAACCCAGCTTTCTGATCTTTCTCTTCAATCACGAAGGTCTGCCCATCAATAGTTGGCTTCTTCTTAGCATCCTTGATATCAAACTTCATCTTGAAATTCTTACCCAGATTGAGATCAATCATCCCCTTCTTGACATCAATGACTGCTCCAGCTGTAGCTAAGAAAGGTCTTCCCAGGATTAGTGGATCTTTAGGCTCTTCATCCATTCCCAGCACCACAAAGTCAGTAGGAATCTCAGCTTGTCCAATTTTGATGGGCAGGTTCTCTAATAGACCATGAGGCAATCTAGTAGTCCTATCAGCCAATATTAAGCGGAGGTTGCATGACTTGTATTCGTTGAATCCTAGCCTCTGAGCTACAGAGAGTGGCATGAGGCTTACTGAAGCACCAAGGTCACATAGGCACTTTTTGAAGGCCAATGGACCTAGAGAACAAGGCAAGGTGAAAGAACCAGGGTCCTCTAGCTTCTTTGGGATAATCATCTTCTGAATAACAGCCTTGCATTCATGAATAACCCCACCTATGTCATGCACTACCCTCGCATCTTCCAGAGCCTTAGCTTGAGCTCCTTTAGCTATCTCCTCCTTCTCGTTGGTCTTTTCGGTTACCAAGTCAGTTAAAAACTTTTGATATTGAGGCACAAGTGCAAATGCATCAAGCAAAGGCATCCTAAGTTCAATCTCCTTGACTTGTTTTTCGAACAGAGCTTTATATTTCTCAGTAAGCTGCTTCTTAAACCTCACTGGAAATGGTAAAGGTGGCTTGTATGGTGGAGGAATGAATCTCACATGTTTATCCTTGGGAGCAGCGGGTTCTTTAGTAGCTTGAGGGTCATATTGCTTGGCTGGCTCAATTGGATCCTTGAGCACCTTGTACTTCTCCTCAGAGCCAGCATCTCCTCTAACTGTGCGATCATAGTCGTCATGGTAGTTGCCATCAGACTGGGCGAGATTTTCGACGAGTTTCCAACCTTCATCTACGTCTTTGTTCAAGAAGTTGCCATTTGAAGCAGTGTCAAGCAGCATGCGTATCTTCGGAAGTACACCACGGTAGAGACTGCTCAGCAGTGACTCGTTACTGAATCCATGGTGTGGGCATTGGCTGTGGTAACCCTTGAAACGCTCCCATGCTTCACAGAATGATTCTGAGTTCTTCTGAGTGAAACTGGAGATATCATTCCTGAGATGTGCTGTTCTAGAGTTGGAGAAGAACTTGGCCAAGAAAGCTTTCTTGCATTCGTCCCAAGTGGTGATGGTTCCCTTGGGAACGTTTTTCTCCCATTGATGAGCTTTGTCTCCCAGGGAGAATGGAAAGAGGCGCAACTTGTAACCATCCTCACTCACGCCGTTGATCTTGGTGAGACTGCACAGACGGTCAAACTCGTCCAAGTGGTCGAGTGGATCCTCCATAGGCAACCCGTGAAACTTGTTTCCTTGGATCATGGAGATCAGACCACTTTTGATTTCGAAGTTGTTGTTCTGCACGGCGGGAGGGACGATTCCAGCACGCTGAGTATGAGTGTTCGGTGCATCTCCAGCACCAATGTTTCGCGATCTCGGATTTGGTCCGTTAGGTTGTTCCATAGTGATTGGTGCGGGATGATCAGTGAGTTGACGAGCTTGTCGTGGTCTTTGTAACCAATTGATGTCTTCGATAGCAGGGAGGAGATTCTGATGCCCTCTTGATCTGGTGTGCATGCAAGGTTGCAATCAACAGTTACCTGAGATGCAAAACAAACAAGCAGAAAACCAAAGCAAGTCAGTACTCGGAATGATAAGTGTAACCGAACTTAATCTTGCAAAACTTGAAATCTTAAATGTAGCAAAACGAATCCCAAATGGCAACGGCGCCAAATTGATACTAGGATTTTTGTGTGTCTTATCCTAGCAGGTTCAATTAACCTTAAGTGTTGTAGTATTTAAGGTGTCAATCCAAATGGGATGTTGCTAGCAATCAAGATGCAATCAAGGAATCACAAGTCAAGCCAATTCAAAAAGAGTGTTTTTTCTAACAATCCTAGAATGACAAAAAATGCAAACGGAAATGTGTTCTGGAACTACAAACAAGAATGCAAGACAAGAAATGAAAATTAATAAAAACAGAAACGAGTCTAAGCATGAACTAAAAAGCAAGAAGCGAAACAATCTCAGGAATGTAATATCAATCAAAAGGATAAAAGTCCTAAGGATGGGAGTAATTGATGTCGGTGGAGTATCCTAGTCTACAGAGTGTTTAACATGCCACAAGCAATCTATCCCTAAACAATGAACATCACAACTTAGCTAATCCAATCTCTTGGTAAAAGCTACTCAGACTCAACCACTTCCATACCTAGCTCTCGCTAGAGAAACGTGGTCGAGCAGGCATGACAAACAAGTTCATTCACGTCAACAAACATCCTAGACAACTAATCTCTTAGGCTAGGAACGTAAGTCTCTGGCACTAGTTGGTCAGACATTTCATCGAACACCTTTTGGGTGTGGAAATGTCTCGAACCTAGTTCCAATTGATCAGAGAGAAACTAGTAATTCTAACTCTAGTCCAGAAGGGAATCATACAAATCAAGCTTAAACACCCTACATCCTAAGATCCTCCACCTAATCTATCCCATCCTCAAGAACTAACGCACTACTCAGATCCGGAAATCATCATCAACAATACAAACTCAGAAAACATTGAAACAAGCATTCTTAGATAGGTAAAAATGAGATAAACAAGTTTGTAGAAGAAATCAAATGCAAATACTCAATGTATTAAAAGATATCTGGATACAAAGTCTGAGAACGGTTCTTGGTGGCTAGGAAAACCTTACAAAATAAAAACGAGATAAAAACTAAGATGATGTCGCGGAGACTTAACAAAACGTATATATAGTAAAGACATAAAATCCCTAAAACTTAAAACGACAAGATGAAGAGTCGGTTTGGGAATCTCCTGAAGCGTGTAAGATGGAACGTCTTCCTGACATGTGCGAACGAGTAGTGGCTCGAGTGAGTGATGGCGTTGGCTCAAACGGTAGTCGACAATGGAGTGATGGCGCGACTCGAGCGGATGTGTGATGATGGAGTGACGGCGCAACCCGAGCGGATGTGTGATGACGGAATGATGGCGCGACCCGAGCGGATGTGTGATGACGGAGTGATGGCGCGACCCGAGCGGATGTGTGATGACGGAGTGATGGCGCGACTCGAGACAGTCTTGATGTATACGCCTCCACTAAAACGATGATAACTTTTGAACCACACCTTCGATTGGCTTGAATTAAACGGCATTGGAAAGATGACTCAATTCTCTACAACTTTGATGAAGATGTCGAAAGCTGAATCCCATGACAGCGCGACTCGAACGGCACGACAGCGCGACTCGAACGGCACGACTCGAACGGCACGTCACCGCGACTCGAACGGCACGACAGCGCGACTCGGACGGCCTGGCTCGAAGGTCTCCTAAATACCTGAAATACTCCAAAATGCACGATGTATGCGAAGATAATGCAAGAACTACCTAAATATGCAATTTGTACAAAAGAGACTAGAAATTTATGCAAAATAATTAGTTATCCTTACTAAATGCATGAGAAAAACAATGATTAGAGACAAAATATAGACATATCACTGATGTTCTTCTCTCTCTTTCTCAGAATCGCATCATGAGGCAGAGTCAAAGAAAGAAGAGATAAACTAAACTAGGGTTAAACGGGTTAGCCGATTAGGCTTATATACTTCTACAATTTCTAATAAACCAATCGATTCGATTACCGAACCGAACCAAAATCCGGTTATTCAAAGCAATTGCACCGAACGATGAAGCTTTCTCTCTTCGATTTGCTCCGATAACCAAAAATTTTAGGTTGTCTGATTTTTACCGAACGCCCAGGGCGAGTTCATGGTTTAAATGACATAAATTAAAAGTTCATGGTTTAAATGACATTATTTCAAACTAAAACTTCAATTAAAACGATGTTGGTTTGTCAGTAACGGAGTGATTAACGGCATAGTAACATCTGTTAGTTGGTCAATTATCGGATTTAACGTCATGTCTTTTTTGGCCTGGTCAACGAAACTTCATGTTTAAAAAAGCTAGTCAACGAAAGTTGATGTTTTAAATGGCCTATAACAAAGTCCATATTTTAAATGACCAAAATTTGAAAGTTCATGATTTTAATGACATTTTTCCCAATTCAAAAACATAATACATAAAAAATATGTAATACAATAAAAATAAATGTAAAATACAAAATGAATTATAATTATATATTTATTTTAGCTATATCTATGTCAACTTATAAATTTATGAATTTAATATATCACTGGAACCATATATTTACATAAGAGTTTTTAAAAATATTATTGTGTTATACTTATTGGATTGCGATAGTTTAGACATGGCACTATTTCAACTGAGTTTTGCTCAAACTATAAATTTAATATGATTAATCTATAAAAAAAAATAACATAAAATATATAGACTTAACCTCAATTATCTCACTATTAATTTTGAGGGATAAAATAGGAAATTCTCAAAAAAGACAGGTCCTAGGTAAGCCAAGCTCAAGCGCATTACCAAGAAGGAGATCCGCAGTCAACTAGCTCAGAAATTTAGCTATCTCGGCATTACCAAGAAAGAAATCTATATTCAACCCGCTCAGAAACTTTATATGGGGCACAAATTACTTATTATTCATAATTTAAATTTTACATAATAAAAACTTTTATTTGGTTTTTAAAATATATTTAATTGCACATTATAAATATTTAAAATAAAAATATATCTAAACGTATACTACATATTTAAACAAGACACAACAAAAATGCATTAAAAACTAAAAGATCAGAATATTGAGCACCTCACCTTAGATGAGCATAGGGAACCTCAATACCAAATTAGCTATGAGAATAAACTGAAAAAAAAGATATTAGATTTTTTTAATAAGTAGCATGGGGCCAGTGCCTATCCTAATCTTCATGTGGATCCGCCTGAGGGAGTAGTTAGGAACTTTGTGCATTATTAAAGATTTTTTTCTCGGTAAGGATTTTCTTTTAACATATGCCAAAAAAAACAAAAACAAAAAAAGTTAATGTTTCGAGTACTGTATATTGTTTATGTAATTCAAAAACATAAGACACGTAAAGTATGTAATACAATGAAAAACTATAATTATTTTAGCTATATATAGATCAATTTATAAATTTGTGATTATACTATATTATTAGGACCATATATTTACATAAGAATTTTTTAAAAATATTATTGTTTATCTTATTGAATTGCGATAATTTCAGTCTCGTCTCAATAATTTTTTGGATCCTAGGTGAACCAAAAATTTTGGACCCTTTTCACACTATTTTTTTTTTGTCCCCTTTGTTAGAAGGAATTTTTCTGAATTTTGGGTTGGTCCCTTGGCCTTCGCCCCTCTCGCCGCCCCCATGAGCCAGGCCTGGATAATTTAGACATGCGTTACACTCTTTCATCCGAGTCTTGCTCAAACTATAAAACTAATATAATTAATATTTAAATATAACACAAAAGAGTTGGACTTAACTCCTTCTATCAATTTCACATTCTCACTATTAATTTTGAGGGACAAAATGGGAAATTGCTTTTAAAAAAAGGCGAGCCCTAGGTAACCTAAGCTCCCCTATAAATAGAGAAAACACATTTACCAAGAACGAGATCCGCAGTCAACCAGCTCAGAAAATTAGCTACCTCAGCATTACCAAGAAGGAGATCCGCCGTCAACCAGCTCGGAAACTTAGCTACCTCGGCTTTTTAGTTCCGTTCTCCAATCGGCATTATTATGAGAGTTATTTTGTAACTGCAGTTGCAATTAATACAAAAATCTCTATTTTCCATTAGAAGTTGAATTTTTCAATTAATACAAAAATACCCCCTATTTTCATCAAATGATGGTTACCAAATAAATGATGGCATAGTGTTCCAAGGTTAGCCATTTCTTACTCTCTTTTCATATGATGATTTTTTTTGGGGGTATTTTCAATCTCTGTTTAATGGGTTTTTCTTGGATTTGATTACTTAATGGGTTCTGTTTGGATTTGATTACAATACTTTGTTTTCTATAAACTGTTGTTACTTATGATAATACATACTTGGAAAAGAAGAAAAAATAGATCCTGATCTTCTCATTTTTTGTTTAGGGTTGTCAGAGAAAAAGCACTAGGTTAATTAAAAAGCTAGGAAAGTCCTATGGACAGAATCAGTTTGTTGCCCGATGAGTGTCTGTTGCAGATACTTTCATCGCTTACCACAAAAGATGTCTTGAAGACAAGTTTATTGTCGAAGCGATGGCGGAATCTTTGGAAGTTGGTGCCTAAACTCGAGTACATCTATTATGATGAGGATGTTAATCTTGATAATGGGAGATTAATGCGGTTTGTGGACAGGTCTTTGCTATTAAACGAGGCTCCAGTCTTAGAGAGGTTGTGTTTTAAGTTTTTAGGCCAATGCGATGACGTAGATATTGGATTTTGGGTTCGAATTGCGGTGGAACGAGGTTTAAGTGATTTCGAGTATTTATCTCCCCTTTTTTATAATGAGCCTAAAAGTTTACCACAAAGCTTGTTTACCTGCGGAACACTTGTGGAACTTAAACTCACCAATGTATCACTTGAGGATGTCAAATTCCCGGTTAGTTTCCCATTCCTCAAAACATTGCACCTTAGTTGGGTGATTTACTTAGACGATGAGTCCCCTAAGAAGTTTTTATCAAGCTGCCAAATTCTTGAAGTCTTGGTCGTGGATCGACATTATGCTGGAGACAATGTAGGAAGCTTTTCTATTACGGTGCCTTCACTACAAAAGTTAACATATTTTAATGAATATTCTAGTGAAGGTTTGTTTGCGTTGAACGCTCCTTCTTTGAAGAGCTTAGAGATTTCAGATTCCGATGACGAGTGTATTATTGAGAAATTGCCTGAGATCATGGCTGCAAATCTGGAGGTTACCTATTGGAACACCGACGATATCCTCGGTTCCCTTACATCAGCAGGCCCGGCTCAAAGTTTAGGTAGACCCAGTACTATTTTTTAAAATACACCCAAATATATCTATATTAATTTATAAAAAAAAAATAACATGTAAAAAAAAAATTTTGGACCCTTGGACCCTGTGCTGTTGCACCCCCAGCACATGTGCTAAGCCGGGCCTGTACATCAGTCAAACGCCTCTCTCTATGTTTACCCTCAAAGGTACGTAAATTACTAAACATTTACAAAACATTTCCTTGAAATTAGAAAACCACTTATACCTAGAAAACTAATTATACATAGTTTCATATTATATTGTCTTTTTATGAATCTATTTTGCAGTCGCAGTTTCCTACTGGCAAAATATTCCATCAGCTCGTAAGCTTAGAGTTTTGTTGCACATGTGATACAAAATGGGATCTACTCATATCTCTTTTTAAACATTCTCCAAAACTACGACCTCTCAAACTCAATGAGGTAAAAACACACACTTAAACCCTTAAAAAAGATTTCGGGGTTTTTTTTATGAGTCATCATCTCTAATCTTTAGTAATGAGCCTAAGATTTCGGGGTTTCGGTTCTCAGAGACATGGCTGCAGTGATAGTAAAGAAGAGTTGTATCATTTGGAAGGTGAGCCAATATCTGTTCCTGAAAACTTGATCATGCTCAGACTCGAAACATTGGAGTGGAGAAACTACAGAGGATGGTATTCAGAGAGAGAACTCGTGACGTTTATCTTGGAACAGTCAAGGGGTTTAAGGAGAGCGAGTTTCACACCGGTAGCCACCAATTTGGAGAAGAAATCTCGGATGCTGAAAGAGTTGGCAGATTTGTTTAGTGATTCAACATGTCAGTTTCTCTTTGGCTGAAAAAGTCTGAAACCCGTCAGGGATGATTCTTCTTAACTAGTTTTGTTGCATGAACTCTTTCTTAAAAACCATTTGCTCTGTTTCTCTTCTTTAAAAACCATTCCCTCTGTTTCCATTCTTAAAACAATTTGCTCTGTTTCCATTCTTAAAACTATTTGCTCTGTTTTTTGATTTTTTTTATTGGGGTTCAGCAGCATGTGAACTAGTGAGTGTTTGGTTAAATTCACTGAAGACTCTCTGGATAAAACTATGTGAAATTTTAGAAGTTTTATAACATTAGAAATGAACTCAGTTCATGCCTGGAATTTTTTAAGTTGGATAACGTGTTTTGTTTTGACTTGAGTACTGAAAGATAAAAAGCAACAAGCAAAACAAAGACACAAAAGGAAAGTGCTGGTCCTTCTCTCTTCTTATTGACCAACCTAAAGTTGCACAAAACATCCCATGCAATGGAGAGAAATACAAACCCAAATCAGCTAAGTACGACAACCCAAAAGAACAAACTCCATAGATGTTACTGATTCCGTAATCCACCTGTTTTATTTACCATTTAAGAGAGATTTAAGCTTAAGTAACTCCAAAAACAAAACTAGGTGTTATAGATCGTTTACCTTCTCAAAAGACTTGAGTGGCTTGGTGGTCAATCTTCCAAAGATTTTCTTTGGTTAAATACTCTCACTTGACTATTTTGAATTTGGACCGACTATGTATATTTTTCTCTTTAATTAGGAGTTTCCATATAGTTCCACCTAAACACTTTGACAGTTGATTTTGCTCTATTTTCATCCAAAAAAAAAAAAAAAGTCTCTTTTTTTTTCAGTGAACACTGAGATATTCGGAAAGTATATATTTAAAAATAGTTTGAATTAAAAATGATTTTAATCTAACAAAAATTATTATTAATTAGTTGTAAAGCTTTTGTTATTTTATTTTGAAAAATAATATATATATATATATATATATATAAACGTAACAAGTAAATCATTTTGATAGGAAAAAACAAAAATTTAAGAGTTTGGGAATCAAATGATGAGGCCGGTTAGAACTTAGATGTAACATCACTAATTTTAAATGTAATTGATTATTAAAATTATACATGTATTAGCCAAATTTAAAAACACTGAAAATGTTAAATCATATGACTTTTGTAATAAATTAAAAAAAAAAAATCTGTAAATTATATGTAAAAAGCAAAAGAAATTTCCTGCCACAGTAGTAATTAATTTTTAAATAGTTTGAATTGATCCAGAAAAATAAGAAAATAAGATTTTTTTTTTTTTCTTATTGGACGCTTTGTTAGTACTTAGTAGGAACTAGGAAGTTAAGGGAGTGAAGAAAAAAGAAAGAGGGCAAAATTAGAAATTAGGGTTCTTCAGTGACGACGACAAGGGCCAACAGGTAATTCCATTTCTTACTTCATTAAATTTCCTTAGATCTCTCTGATTGACTGATTGTGAATTGTTTAGATTTGGATTCCTCTGTTTTCTGTAAAACTCTGTTTCTTATGGTTTCCAGTAAAAACTTTAGAAAGCATCCAACTTTGAACTTCATATGCCATTGTCTCTATAAAAAACGAAAGTTAAGGGACCTGGTCTCTGAGTTAAGGTTGTTTCTTTATGTATTGACAGCTAAATCATTGGATTAACTGCTTGGACTTGGAGAGTCCTATGGACCGTATCAGTTTGTTGCCCAATGATTTCCTCTTGCAGATACTTTCATTGCTTCCTACAAAAGATGTCTTGAACACTAGTGTTCTGTCAAAGCGATGGAGGAATCTTTGGAAGTTGGTGCCTAGACTCCAGTACATCTACTATGATGAGGATGCTGAACCGTGGAAGTTTTTTCTATTTGTGGACAGGTCTTTGCTATTAAACACGGCTCCAGTCTTAGAGAGTTTGCATTTCAAGTTTGTTCGGAAATGCAGGGACGTAGATATTGGGTTTTGGGTTAGGATAGCAGTGGAACGAGGTTTGCGTGAGCTTGATTTTGATTATAGTCATATGATTGATGAGCCTATCAGAAGATTGCCTCAGAGCTTGTTCACATGTGGAACACTTGTGGTGTTGAAGTTAAAACATGTATCTCTTGTGCATGTTCGATTTTTTGTATGTTTTCAGCTGCTCAAAACGCTGCATCTAAAATGTGTGATTTTCCTAGACGATGAATCTCCTAAGAAGCTTTTATCAAGCTGTCCTGTTCTTGAAGTCTTGGTCTTGGATCGAGCTGGCGATGACAATGTGATTAGTTTCTCTGTTAAGGTGCCTTCACTACAGAGATTTGTCTATGAGTCAGGATATGAATCTGAGGAGTTGGTGCTGAATACGCCTTCTTTAAAGTACCTAAAGACTAGAGATTTTGGTGATAATTGTATGATTGAGTATATGCCTGAGATCGTGGAAGCACATGTCCATGTTAACTGTTGCAACATTGAAGATATCCTCATATCTCTTAAATCAGTCAAGCGCCTCTCATTATGTTCAATATCAGAGGTAGTATATGTATGCACTTGACAACATTAGTGAGTTCCTTTGTGATCAAATCGAACTTATGGTCTTTATTGAAGTTTTTGTTTAACTTGTAATCGCAGCCTCAGTTTCCTACTGGTAGTATCTTTCATCAGCTTGTGCATTTGGAGCTCTGCACTAGTGAAACATATTGGGAGGTACTTATGTCTATGCTCCAACATTCCCCGAAACTCCGTTCTCTCAAGCTTAACAAGGTAAATAAAAAACTATGAAACGCTTTTCAGGTTTGGTTCTTTTTTTTTTTGTTTGGCTAATAAATCTATAATGGTGTTTCATAATGCACACAGATCCATGACAATCTTTCTGGAGGTCATATTTTTCACTGGGAGGAACCGAGCACTGTTCCTGAAACGTTGATGTTCGTTCTTGAGACTTTAGAGTGGAGAAACTACAGAGCATGGAAGAAGGAAAGAGATCTCGCAACGTATATCTTGAAACATTCAAAGCGTTTAAAGATTGCGATTTTCTCCTCGGAGACGACCAACTTGAGAGTAAAATATCATCTCATCACGGAATTGGCGCGTTTGTCGAGGGGTTCAGCAGAATGTGAGCTAGTGTTTGGTTAGATTTGATGAAGAGAATTGTTGAACAATAGGATAAAAAACTTATGTTTGTTCAAAGATAACTTAGTCAGTTTTAACTCTAAGGCGACCTAATAGGCCTAAGCCCATTGATATATAACTATACCATTCAAGTTACATGGCCAACTTTGACATTCAAGTGCAACCCTAAAAAGAAATGATAGGAGGATGAATCTCGATTATGTGATTTTCCTAGACGATGAATCTCCTAAGAAGTCTTGGAGTTGACTCGAGCGGACAACAACCTTGACAATGTGACGTGTTTCTCTGTTACGGTGCCTTCTTTACAAAGATTTATTTATTATGGAGTTGGTTCTGAGTCAATGATTCTGATGATTACGCCTTCTTTGACGTACTTCAAGATTTTAGAGAATGGTTCCAAGTGTATGATTGAGTATATATATGCCTGAGATTGTGGAAGCACACGTCATGATTATTAGATGTTCCAACACTGATGAGATCCTCAAATCTCTTGCATCAGTCAAACGCCTCTCGCTATGTTTCCCCTCAAAGGTAAGATATCCTTGCCACTACTGTAAATGTTGTCTACATAGATTTCTGTTGTGATAGACTGTTTTTGAACTGCAGCCTAAGTTTCCTACTGGTAGTATCCTCCACCAGCTTGAACACTTGGAGTTTTGCACTTTTGGAACAGAGTGGGATCTACTTATGTCTATGCTCCAACATTCCCCGAAACTTCGATCTCTCAAACTTGACGTGGTAAAATATATCTAAGCGTATACTATTTAAACAAGAAACAACAAAAAAGCATTAAAAACTGAAAGAACAGAATACTGAAAACCTCACCTTAGATGAGCATGGGGCACCTCAATACCAAATTGGCTATTAGAATAAACTGAACAAAAAAATATTAGATCATTTTTAATAAGTAGCATGGGGCACACGCCCGCCCAATCTTCATGTAGATCCACCACTATTATGAAACCAAGGAGTAGTTAGGAACTTTGTGCATTATTAAGGATTTTGTTTTTCCTAGATAAGAATTTTCTTTTTATATCTGCCAAAAAAAAAAATATACTAATGTTCCTAGTACTGTATATTGTTTATGTAATTCAAAAACATAAAACACATAAAATATGTAATACAATAAAAAAAAACTAGAATTATATAATTATTTAGCTATATCTAGGTCAATTTATAAATTTATGATTATAATATATTATTAGGACCATATATTTACATAAGAATTTTTAAAAATATTATTGGTTATCTTATTGAATTGCGATATTTTAGACATGCTTTACATTCCTTCATATGAGTCTTACTCAAACTATAAAATTAATATTTAAATATAAACAAAAGAGTTGTACTTAACTCCCTCTATCTCACATTCTCACTATCAATTTTGAGGGACAAAATGGGAAATCTCTTAAAACAAAGACGAGCCCTAGGTAACCCAAGCTCCCCTATAAATAAGAAAAACGCATTTATCAAGAAGGAGATCCGCAGTCAAGCAGCTCAGAAATTTAGCTATCTCGGCATTACCAAGAAGGAGATCCGCAGTCAACCAGCTCAGAAATTTAGCTACTTAGGTATTACCAAGAAGGAGATCCACAGTCAACCATTTCGGAAACTTAACTACCTCGGCTTTTCAGTTCCGATCTCAAATCAGCATTATTATGAGAGGTATTTTGTAACTGCGGTTGCAATTAATACAAAAATCTCTATTTTCCATTAGAAGTTTAATTTTTGTGTTGGATATCTAGCATCAAATGATGGTTACCAAATAAATGATGGCATAGTGTTCCAAGGTTAGCCATTTCTTACTCTCTTTTCATATGATGATTTTTTTTGGGGGGTATTTTTAATCTCTGTTTATTGAGTTTTGTTTGGATTTGATTACTTAATGGGTTCTGTTTGGATTTGATTACAGTACTTTGTTTTCTTTAAACTGTTGTTACTTATGATAATACATACTTGGAGAAGAAGAAAAAATAGATCCTGATCTTCTCATTTTTTGTTTAGGGTTGTCAGAAATTAAAAGAGTAAAAAGCTAGGAAAGTCCTATGGACAAGATCAGTTTGTTGCCCGATGAGTGTCTGTTGCAGATACTTTCATTGCTTACCACAAGAGATGTCTTGAAGACAAGTTTATTGTCGAAGCGATGGCAGGATCTTTGGAAGTTGGTGCCTAAACTCCAGTACATCAATTATGATGAGGATGCTGAACTGTGGAAGTTTTTTCTATTTGTGGAAAGGTCTTTGCTATTAAACACGGCTCCAGTCTTAGAGAGTTTGCATTTCAAGTTTGTTCGGAAATGCAGGGACGTAGATATTGGGTTTTGGGTTAGGATTGCAGTGAAACGAGGTTTGCGTGAGCTGGATTTTGATTATAGTCTTATGATTGATGAGCCTATCAGAAGATTGCCTCAGAGCTTGTTCACATGTGGAACACTTGTGGTGTTGAAGTTAAAACATGTGTCTCTTGTGGATGTTCGATTCCCGGTATGTTTTCAGCTGCTCAAAACGCTGCATCTGGAATATGTGATTTTCCTAGACGATGAATCTCCTCGGAAGCTTTTATCAAGCTGTCCTGTTCTTGAAGTCTTGGTCTTGGATCGAAAGGACGACGGCGTTGATAATGTGGGGAGTTTCTCTGTTATGGTGCCTTCGTTACAAAGATTTGTCTATTATGGAAGATCTGGTTCTGAGCTTGAGTTGAGTTCGACTGCTTTGAAGTACTTAAAGCTGTTAGATCGAGGTTACCAGTGTAAGATTAAGTATTTGCCTGAGATTGTGGAAGCACATGTCGAGGTTACATGTTCCAAAACTGATGATATCCTCAGATCTATAGCATCAGTCAAACGCCTCTATTTATGTTTACCCATAGAGGTAAGAATGTAGTAGAATCCTGTTGTCATTAGATTAAACTTGTTGTCTTTACACGCTCATTTGTTTTGTGTACTCTGCAGCCTGAGTTTCCTACTGGTAGTATCTTCCACCGGCTTGAACACTTGGAGTTTTGCAATTGTGAAAGTTTGTGGGATATACTTATGTCTATGCTCCAACAATCCCCGAAACTTCGATCTCTCAAGCTTAACGAGGTAAATATAACCTTTTCAGACTATGAAAAACTTTGTGGGATATATTGACTAAAATGTTCCTTTATGGTCTAATAATATATATGCACTCAGATCCATGGCTACTATACTGTTTCTCGAGATCCTATGCTTCATTGGGATGAACCAAGCACTGTTCCTGAAACGCTGACGTCTGTTCTTGAAACTTTTGAGTGGAGAAACTACAGGGGATGGAAGACAGAGAGAGAACTCGCAACTTTTATCTTGAAACATTCAAAACGTCTAAAGATTGCAACTTTTTCGCTAGCAGATTGCACATACACGGGACCGGAGTTCCGCACCACAGTTGCGATGAAATACCGTATGTTCAAGGAATTGACGCGTTTGCCAAGAGGTTCAACAGAGTGTGAGCTTGTCTTTTGTTAAGTTAAGCTTTTGTCTTTGTTCAAGTTAAGCTTTTGTCTTTGTTCAAGTTTAGACAAACAAACACCGTAATTGGATGATGTGGATTTGTGAAAAGATAACTCTACATTTTATTGAAGAGTTATTCGTGTTAAAAAAAAACCAGTGAATAAACTCCAAAATGAAGATGTAAGGTTTTCTGAAAAAAAAAATATATATAAGATAATTATTTCTACAATATTGTTTTGTTCGTGGGATATATTATTTGAAGTGTGACACCTACATAAAAATACCGATTAGGGTTCTTCGGTGACGACAACTCGACAAGGTCCGTCCTTCCTTTGGTATTGTCTAGAAAGGTCCAGGTTATCTATTTCTTACTTCGTTTAATTTTCTGAATGTGAGAAATAGCATCGCATAATTTTTTAGGGTTGATTCCAATCTCTCTGTAAGATTTGTTTGATTTGATTTCCTTGTACCACTACTACTTTTTTTGGTTTTCGGAAAAACAAAACCATGTGTTCATATGTTCCTGTTTCTATACAGATTGAAGAAAAGAAAGCTAAAACCTGGTTTCGTGGTTTTGTCTCTGATTTTAGGGTTTCGTGGCTTGAAGAACACTCGATATGGACCGTATCAGTTTGTTTCCAGATGATTTCCTGTTGCATATACTTTCATTGCTTCCTACAAAAGATGTCTTCAAGACTAGTCTTTTGTCAAAACGATGGCGGAATCTTTGGAAATTGGTGCCTAAACTCAAGTATATCAATACATATATAGCAATGCTGAACATTGGAAATTTTTGCAGTTTGTTGACAGGTCTTTGCTAGTAAACAAGGCTCAAGTCTTAGAGAGTTTGCATTTCAAGTTAGATCGACAGTGCAGGGACGCTGATATCGGGTTTTGGATTAGAATCGCAGTGGAACGAGGTTTGAATGAGCTAAACTTCGATTATTGTCACACGATTGATACCCCTAGCAGATTGCCTCAGAGCTTGTTTACATGTGGAACACTCGTGGCCCTAAAACTTAAAAACGTATCGCTCGTCGATGTTCAGTTCCCAGTATGTTTCCAGCTGCTCAAAACGTTGCACTTGGTATGGGTGATCTTCCGAGACGATGAATCTTCTCAGAAGCTTTTATCAAGATGCCCTGTTCTTGAAGTCTTGGTCTTGGATCGAGCCATTAAAGACAACGTAGCTATCTTCTCTGTTATGCTCCCTACGTTGCAAAGATTCGTCTATGATTCATTCGGATTAAAAGATCCTGCGTTGTTGATGAAGACGCCTTCTTTGAAGTACTTAAAGCTTGTAGATTTTAGTTACGAGTGTATGGTTGAGAATATGCCTGAAATCGTGGAAGCACATGTCGAGGTTACATGTATCAACATTAATGATATCCTCAGATCTCTCGTACCACTCAAACTCCTCTTGTTATGTTTACCCTCTGAGGTATGTTACACTTGACAGCAATTATAATTGAATCTAAAAACTTCTTAGTCTTTTTACGTTTATGTTATCTTGTATTTTGCAGTCTCCATTTCCTACTGGTACAATTTTTCATCAGCTTGTACACTTGGAGTTTTGCACTTGTGTAACGGAGTGGGATCTACTTATGAGTATGCTCCATCATTCACCTAAACTACGATCTCTCAAGCTTAACGAGGTAAAACATTCAATCCCTAGAAACCCGTCTCTAAGTTTTTGAGGGCCACCAGCAAATAAAACTTTTTAAAAAAAAATGGTTAGCACTTGGGATTTGAACCGGAGATCTCTAACTCTCCAGGGAAGGTTATTACCACTGGACTACAGAAACATTTTGAAAAATAGGGCCGAAAAAAGCTTATAAAATAGGCGGCCGCAAGCATATGCTTCATTGGCCTGGCCTTTGGGCCGGCTCTTAGAAAATATGAAACGCTAGCTTTTGTGGCTTTTCTCTAATGGTCTAATAAATGCACTCAGACGCATGGACATTTTTGTGGAGTTCCTACATTTCATTGGGATGAGCCAAGCACTGTTCCTGAAACGTTAATGTTTGTTCTTGGGACTTTGGAGTGGAGAAACTACAGAGGAAGGAGTAGAGAGAGAGAACTAGCAACGTTTATCTTGAAAAATTCAAGGCGTTTAAAGATTGCTACTTTTTCCCCACATGTCAGTAGACCCGCCACACTGAAAGTGAAATATGATATGATCAGGGAATTGGCGCGTACGTCGAGGGGTTCAACAAAATGTGAGCTTGTATTTGATTAAATGCTGGTGTGGGCTCTCTCCTAAAGTCACTAGGAGTTTGGAGATTGGATTTAGAGAGAGATTGACCAATTCTGTTATTTCTTATTACTTTGTTATTGACTCTAGCTTGTAGACATGAGAGTAGCTACAACCTTTGGTATTGGCTGATAAGCCTATCTCTGTACCTCTATTTTTAGTTACTAGAATTTTATGGAGTTGAGTCAAGAGAATAATCAAGAAAAACATAGAGCCATATTGATGTTGTTATATGAATATTAAATTTTTTATTGAGGACCTATATAGTTCACTAGGAAGTAGGAACACACACACATCGTAAGAATTTTGTGAAATGAGATAGTTTCAGTTACAAGTACATGTTTCGAAATCGATGTTGCAAACACCTTTCTTCGGACGACAAAATTGTTTGCAATCACCGTCTGACAAACATAGTGGTCCGACGCTTTTCAGTGACTTATTCATAGCTGTTGGCGGTGTCTGTGTCGGTGGTGGTGGGGTGCAAGCACACGGGCTTGATGACTCGCAAAAGCATTGGTGAAGCAGATTCTCACGAGCCGCCGTGACAACTAGCCCTGTGCCACCACATTCTTATATGAGCATAGACAACAAGTAGTACTATGATGGAAAGACAATATTCCAATTAATTGTTACGTTTGATCAAAACTTAGATAGTAGTAGGATGCACAAAACAATCAAGAAAAAAAACATCAAAAGAATAACTTGATCAGACAGATAAATTTATCATGCAAAGATAAACGGTAGTACTATGATGGAAATAAGCATATCAGATGCATGTAGACAAATAAAAACAGACCTTGTGATACTATGATGTAGATTGTTGCAGCAGTCATAGCTAAGTAGAAACTAATCTTTGTCATGTTTACTGTTTGTTGTTTCTTATTTTCTGGGGAGTATAATTAGAATGTGTTTTTTGGGTTTGTCTTTGACTCTTTGCTATATACTTTGTTGGTAGTTTGGTGAACTTATTTATAGGCCTTGGTGTTTATACTTTATCACAAAATATAAAGAAAAAGAAATGAATCCAAGGAGATATATTCAATCAAAATGTATAACTTAAACAGGGGACTCGAGGGTATGAATCTAGCATTTTAATTGATATCCTCTAATCATGAATTTCAATAGTCTAATAAAATCTACTGTTATGGAACTAATGATTAAAATCTACTTTAAATAATATTATTGTTATTGAAAACATTTTGAGGATTTGATCTTCAATAATTTGGAAAGATTTTAGTGGATATGAAAGAATTTATTTCCTTAGTTAAAAATACATAAAATCTACAAAATCATATCAACTTCGCTAAAATCATCACAATAATATAAAAACCCATTAAAACTCAAGTTTTATATAATATAAAATTCAATCTCATGATTTTTATGTAGGATTTAGAAGGATTTTACAATATATTATAACAACGTAATTTCTCTAAATTCACCCAAAATAATCAAAATCATGTAAAAACTTGTTTAAAAATAAATAGAAAGAAATAACAAGTATATAATAATCATCACATATAGGGATTATATTCTCCAACCTAGATATGGATTTTCATATTTTCTAGAAACTTTTTCTTCAAATCAAATCTAGATGGTTTTAATTTTGTGAAAGATGGCCATATGCACAAAGCCATATGGAAATGAGCCAATGATAATAACATAAAATTAGGGAAACCACGAATCGGGAAGTTGGTAGTAAAAATTAGAAAAGAGTACGTTAAAAAAAAAGTTTTTGTTGTGAAATAAATTTGGTTTGGGCAGAAGAACAGACTAGAATTGTGAGCAAACTAGTCGTGGAATGGATCAGAAACACTTACGTTATCACGCCAACGTGAAACACTTATTTATATATTTAACCTTACACATAAATAGTCCATTATTACGAAGCAATTAAATTACATCTATTCAATTCATCGAAGAACAAAATAAACTTCATAAGATATCATTTGCAGTTACATTGTCCAATTTCATAGATACAATAACTACCATTTCCACACATACTAACGCACACTTCATCCGACGAGCATGGCGGTCCGCTATTAATCACTGCGTTTGGCAACAAACAAACACATTTACCGCTTTTACTGCAAATACCACCGTGTGAACAAACGTTTGTGCAACCCATGCCTTGTACACATTCTCGATTCTCAAGCGCCACCGTAGCCAATAATGCTTCTCTCCCATTTGCCAAAAAAAAAAAAACAAATTAAAACCATAAAATGCATGACGTCCATTTTAAATTTGAACTGCGTTTAACTAACAGTGTGACATAGAAACCTAAGTGTTATACGATTCATGTGTTTGGGTTTATATGAGAATCAACAATGTCAACAACAACAAAAGATGACATAAAACAAAAAATTTGTATCCGCATTCTACAATGTCAACAAAGAATTTCTCGTCATATATATAAAGATCTATAAATCAAATTAAAATGGTGAGGTTTTTAAATCAATCTCACATACATGCAAGAGCATATGCAAAACACAATATTTGAAGGAAGAAGAAAGAGATCGAACCATGTGCAAGAAGATAAGTGAGAGCAAAGAGAGCAATATAAGAAGTAGCCTTCGACATTGGAAGTGTCTAATCGTCGAAGTTACAAATCTTATGGGGGGGATGTATTGAATCTAGCATTTTAAATAATATGTCTAATAATTACAAATCTTATTTTATTTAATAAAAATAAAATAAAAGTGTAATGAAATCTAGTGTTATTGAACTAATGATTTAAAATATATTTAATATAATATATTAAAAAACTACTTTAAATTCTACTGTTATTAAAAACATTTAGAGGATTTGATTTTTAATGATTTGGTAATATTTGAGAGAATTTATTTAGTTAAAAATACAAACATCTAAATTTCATGGTTTAATGTGGGATTTAAAAATGTTTAAAGACATATCATATCAATTTCTCCTAAAATCATCAAAATCATATAAAAACTCATGGTTTTATGTATGATTCAGTACATATATAAGTCAAATCGAATGAAATCCTAGATTCAATACACCTCCTAAATCTCATGATTTTATGTACGATTTGAGAGGATTTTACTATAAATTAGAACAACTTCTCTAAATTCACCAAAAAATCATGTAAAAACTCTTTTTCGAAAATAGAAAGCAAAAGAGAATTAATATAGAGCATTTATTACATATGGATTATATATTCTTCAAGTCAAAGCAGGGTGGTTTTAGTTTTGAAAGATGGCCATATATATGCACATAGACATATGGCAATGAGCCAATGACAATAACTTAAAATTAGGGAAACGACAAACCAGTAAGTTCATTGTTGAGACTAGTAAAAGAGTACGTAAAAAAAAAAAAGATTGGTTGTGAAAAATATTTGGTTTTGGGCAGAAGAATACACTAGTGTGTGATTCGTGAATATATGGATCGTCGTAAACACTTACATTATTAGGCCAAGTCAATCGTATTCCTTTTTTTTAATGGATTTATATATTTATTTACATATTATATTAGTCAAAGAAATAGATTTTGCAACAATATCGAAACCGTATCATACTATATCATCCCCTCACCTAAATAGTAAATTAATCGACGAGTTTTGCTATATGCTTTAAGCAAAATTCTCATAAAAAATGAGTAATTATTACTAATAAAGGAATAATTTAAGGCTTTTTCTTGTGTTCATTTCAATAAAATAAAATTCATCTAAAACATGCAACATTAACAACAAATATAAGAGAAAAAGCAAGACAACAAGTTAAAAAAAAAAAACAAACGAAAAAAAAAAAACCGATGAACAATAACAAAGCATTGATAAAAA
>NC_025686.1:22511120-22525036 GCF_000633955.1 Camelina sativa | reverse complement strand
TGTTCATTTCAATAAAATAAAATTCATCTAAAACATGCAACATTAACAACAAATATAAGAGAAAAAGCAAGACAACAAGTTAAAAAAAAAAAACAAACGAAAAAAAAAAAACCGATGAACAATAACAAAGCATTGATAAAAAAAACTATTAAATAAGTCTAGTGTTGATTGGATGATTCAAAGAAACAAAGCAGTGATGCTAGAGTTTTACCGTCAAAGAGGAAGTATGATTTATGAATTTAAGCTTGAGGCAAACTAGTCCATTACAAGTTAAATTACATCTATTCAATTCATCGAAGAACAATAGAAAAAGAAAAAAAAACGTCATAAGATATCATTGGCAGTAACATCCTCCAATTTCATAGTTACAATAACTACCATTTCCACCACACATACTAAAACACATTTCGTCCGACCAGCATGGCAGTCCGCTATATTAATCACTACGTTTGGCAACCAACAAAAACATTAACCGTTTTTGCTGCAAAGACCACCGTGTGAACAAATGTTTGTGCAACCCATGCCTTGTACACATTCTTGAGCGCTGCGGTAGCCAATAATGCTTCTCTTCCATTAGCCAAAAAAAAAAAATCTCTAGTCGGGATAACTGAATCAAATAGTTCTTGTGGGTGTTATATATAGCATTTGGTTTAGCAAGATATTCGTGGGAACTAAAAACTCTCTAGTCGAATTTCAAAATTGACCAAGCATATAAACTTTCTCAGTATATACTTCCACATTCTCAAATTTTATCAATATCTTACATTTAAATAAATGCCATTTTTTTTATGACGACAGTTATAAAAAAATGTTCAAGAGTTAAAAATCGACTCCAAAACCTCTTTATAATAATTTTGACGTTTGTACTAAACTTATCTGCGTGCCTCGGTGCCTGGCTTGAAACTAAATTCAAATAAATTTGAGATTAAAACAAAAACAAGGATTAAATCGGGACAATGATTGTCAAAAAAAAAAAAAAATTAGAAAAGGCCTCAGAGATCTTGGTGGTAAGTATCATCAAGTGAAGAAAAACTTCATCAAGAGTAGCAAATATTTTAATCACATCACCGGCCACTACCAAAACATAAATACTTTAACCGATCAAAAAACCAAAAAAAAACATTTTTGATGGATGAGATGAGTCAAAAGTAGCTGGTTTATAAATAATCACATATAATTCAGTGGGAATCCGATTTTTTTTCATCACTCTCACCATTCATCCATCAAAACGATAACAAATCAGATTTTCAAACAAATAAATACAAAAAAATTTCGATTTAAGAGATTGATAGATGTATCTACCTCTAATCACCTAAGCTCCTTTGGTAAGAAAACCTAGATTCTTAAGAGGCAGAGCAAGCTTACGGAGGTAATTTACGTATGCTTACCGGACATAATTTACATATATCCATCATCTCTTTCGCCTAACGATAGATTTCTTAATCCATTACAGTAATAGATTTAAGAAATTTGCAAATTAGGCTAACCAAAAATTGAAAATAAATGATTTTGACTCAATGAACAAAAACATGCGGCGTACAGAACAATAAGAAAGCTTTGATTTGAATGGTTTGAAAGGACAGAGCAGAGAAGCTGAGTATATATATGCTTTGACTCCGCAAAACCCTAGTTTTTTTCTCACCGTCTTATTTTGGGTTTGGGGCTAATTATAGGCCCATTCTAATAAGCCCATAAAATATGTATGTGTAACAAATAAAAAGGAAGATAAGGAAATAAATACAACAAAAAAATGGCCCATGCAGGTTTCGAACCTGCGACCTTCGCGTTATTAGCACGACGCTCTAACCAACTGAGCTAATGGGCCTTTTTTGTTTGTTTAACTCTTACAATTTTTAAGTTTTCAAACTCATGCTCAAAATCAAAAACGAAATTGTGTCGTTTCAACGAATCTGTCGAACTTGTCTCTCTCAGACACTGAGGCACTTGATTTTTCTCGTGGCCAAATCTGTTTTCTCCGTTCATTCTCTCCGGTTCCGATCTCGAAGAAGGATGAGAGTAGTTGTATCATCTTCCTCCGTCTCCGTCTCTTTACAGCTATCGTTTCTTCTTATTCTTCTCCTTGCTTCTGCTATTAGATCGAACTCGTCTCCATCAAACGATCCGTTTCTCGGCATTTCTCCTCAAGGTTTTGGTTTCCTCCTGCTCATTCAAAGATCTGTATCGTTTTTGCTCGAGATCTTTCAACCCAAAATTTACTCCGATTTGATCTTGTTGATGTTGTGTAGATGAGAAGTATTACAAGTCATCTTCGGAGATAAAGTGTAAGGACGGATCAAAGAAATTCACAAAAGCTCAACTTAATGACGATTTCTGTGATTGTTCTGATGGAACTGACGAGCCAGGTTCGTTTCGTCTTCTCAATTTCTCTGTATAGTTCTTATTGTGTAGCTTTTGTTCTTTTGGTACGATTGTGATTAAAGAATTTAACCATATTAGTTTCGTTGGGAATTCAAACTTGTGATTGTAGTTTGTTTAGTGTAGTGGAATAAAGTTTTTGCATTTTTGGGATTATATGTATGATGGATCATTTGTTTGTTTCAAAAATCCAGGTACCTCAGCTTGCCCAAATGGGAAATTCTATTGTCGAAACGCAGGCCACTCTCCATTAGTTTTGTTTTCTTCCAGAGTCAATGATGGTATTTGTGGTATGTTACTGCAATTCTATAATTTGTTTACATTTTAACTTTCAAATGCCATATGGAGCAACAAATTGCTGAAGAATTAGCTTATCAGTACTTATGGTTTGTTTTCCCCTATGGGACCAGATTGTTGTGATGGAAGTGATGAATATGATGGTCAAGTGACATGTCCAAATACATGCTGGGAAGCTGGAAAAGCTGCTCGAGAAAATTTGAAGAAAAAGATCGAGACATATAACCAAGGGCTTGTAATAAGGAGACAGGATATCGAAAAAGCGAAAGTGGGTCTAGAGAAAGATGCAGCAGAATTGAAGAAGCTGAAAAGTGAAGAGAAGATTCTCAAAGGCCTTGTTGAACAGCTGAAAGGTTTGCCGTTCTTTCTTTGGATTTGTAATTTATTCTTTCTGTTGGATGATTTTGCAAGTGGCATGAGAGGGGAGATTTAGGTTTCATCTTAGAGAACTTAAACGGACATATGTAGTAGTACCATGAGAAAAATCAGTGTATTGGATTGTGAAAGCGGAACCGTACATATTAGTGTAGTTGGATGCTTGATATGCCACGGATCAGTTCTTAAATTTTCACTAACCACCAAAAGGAAAGGGAGAAAGTGAGAAAATACATGACTTGTAGTTTACGTAGTGGAATCTNGATGGATCATTTGTTTGTTTCAAAAATCCAGGTACCTCAGCTTGCCCAAATGGGAAATTCTATTGTCGAAACGCAGGCCACTCTCCATTAGTTTTGTTTTCTTCCAGAGTCAATGATGGTATTTGTGGTATGTTACTGCAATTCTATAATTTGTTTACATTTTAACTTTCAAATGCCATATGGAGCAACAAATTGCTGAAGAATTAGCTTATCAGTACTTATGGTTTGTTTTCCCCTATGGGACCAGATTGTTGTGATGGAAGTGATGAATATGATGGTCAAGTGACATGTCCAAATACATGCTGGGAAGCTGGAAAAGCTGCTCGAGAAAATTTGAAGAAAAAGATCGAGACATATAACCAAGGGCTTGTAATAAGGAGACAGGATATCGAAAAAGCGAAAGTGGGTCTAGAGAAAGATGCAGCAGAATTGAAGAAGCTGAAAAGTGAAGAGAAGATTCTCAAAGGCCTTGTTGAACAGCTGAAAGGTTTGCCGTTCTTTCTTTGGATTTGTAATTTATTCTTTCTGTTGGATGATTTTGCAAGTGGCATGAGAGGGGAGATTTAGGTTTCATCTTAGAGAACTTAAACGGACATATGTAGTAGTACCATGAGAAAAATCAGTGTATTGGATTGTGAAAGCGGAACCGTACATATTAGTGTAGTTGGATGCTTGATATGCCACGGATCAGTTCTTAAATTTTCACTAACCACCAAAAGGAAAGGGAGAAAGTGAGAAAATACATGACTTGTAGTTTACGTAGTGGAATCTGATTAACTTCTTTCTATGATTACAACAGATGATAAAGACAGACCGTTAACTATTAGTAGAGTAAACAGATTTCAACTTCTTTCTATGATTACAAGTTGACATGCTTACATTTCCCTCGGATCATTTCTTCTGTAGATCGTAAAGAACAAATTGAGAAGGTAGAGGAGAAGGAGCGTCTACAGAAAGAAAAGGAGGAGAAGGAAAAGAAAGAGGCCGAGTCAGCTGCCCAGGAAGGAAAGGGGGATACTGAGGAGAAGACAGATGACAGTGAAAAAGTTGAAGAAAGCACAAATGATGAAGGGGTGCCTGGAGTTTCACAGCACGATGAAAATCCCGATGATACCGCACATCATGATGAGATTGGTAATTACAAGGATTATCCTTCAGATGAGGTTAGTTCTTTTCTTGAACTGAAATAGATTTGCACGCTTTCACCTTTGTTTTTTTTTCTTATTGTACTTATTCAACAAGTTAAGGAGTCAAACCATGGAAGATAAGCTTATCAGACCATTTGTCAATATTTTTGTCCCCTTTGGGCCTCCTGCTCATTAAGGTCATGAAAAAAAATATTCAAGTTTCAATATGTGAGATGCTTGATACTCTATCACTCATTCTCATTGACATGATGATATCTAAACCTTGGCTATCTTGAACTCATTCACAGGACTATGAACCCTCGTCAATACCTTCAGTGCTTTTTATATATCTTGAGTTCTCTTGTTTTGCTTTCGGGTTGTCTAATCCAAGCGGGTACTGAATTAAAATTAAATTTTAGGAGCCAGCAGCTGAAGCTGAAGCTGAACCAACAAATATATTGGAAGAGGATACTCACACTAATCCAGCAGACAAGGTATGAAATTTAATTTGATTCATATGCTTTTCGAAAAGTGGTGCAATCTGTTATTTGGAAATTAGATGATGATAAGGTTGTCTACAATACAGCATGTTGTGGAGACAAAGGAGGAAACTCCCTTATCTGAGGATTCCGTCACAGAGGGATTGCAAAATGATGATGGTACCAAAAAGGAGGAATCAGACGAGGATAACAAAATGGTAATTTCTTTCAATTTCTGGCCAAACAGTTTTCATACATCTGAGTATAGTTCTCTGAACTTCCGTGATGAGAATACTCTGTCTTTTTAAGACTTGTCTATTGCATTATTTCAGTAACTCTTCCCATTCTGAGTTATATCGTGGAAATTACTAAATTCCTGATTTTCCCCTGACGTCAAAGTACTCTACATTCTATTTTGATAGGAGGATCCTGTAACCGAAAAGAAGGAAGAGTTGTCAAAGGAAGAGTTGGGGCGTCTTGTTGCATCTCGTTGGACAGGAGAGAAATCTGATAATCCAACTGAGGCTGACGATAGCCCCAAAGTTGATAATCAGGAAAACCATGAGCACACACCCATCACTCCACATGAAGTAGAAGAAGATGATGGATTTGTTTCGGATAGTGACGATACCAGCGATGATGGGAAATACAGTGACCATGAACCCGAAGATGATTCCTACGAAGAGGAGTATCGCCATGATTCTAGTTCTTCATACAAATCTGATGCAGATGATGATGTCGATTTATCAGGTCTGCACTATTTCCACAGATATTTATATTCTTGAACGATGTTAACCATCTATCATATTTAGTTGACATGATTGAATTTCGTTACGGATAGAGACAACCTCAAATCCTACTTGGTTGGAGAAGATACAAAAGACTGTCAAGAACATTTTGCTGTCTGTGAATATATTCCAAACCACCCCAGTGGACAAATCTGGTAAAATAGTAGTTTAGCATTTCCATTATTAGTATTAGTGCTACTCTTATTCTTTAGTGATTCATTTATATCATTTTGGAATGTGCAGAGGCTGATCGGGTACGCAAAGAATACGATGAGTCAAACTCCAAACTGAATAAAATACAGTCAAGGATATCGAGCTTAGAAAAGAAACTAAAACAAGACTTTGGTGTGTATGATAAGACATCCTAAGCACTTACATTTGCCTTTCATTGAGTTAGTTCTTATATATTGTTATTACAGGACCGGAGAAAGAGTTCTATTCATTCCATGGTCGTTGTTTTGAAAGCAAACAGGGCAAGTAAGAATAATCGTAGCAGTTTAATGTCTCATCCATTCTTTATTAGCATTATCAGGTATTATAATTATGGTTATCTTATACATTTGCTGTTAATACCTAAATTATGGCATAGGTATACTTACAAAGTCTGCGCATATAAAGAATCAACCCAAGAGGAGGGCTATTCAAAAACTCGG
Organism: Camelina sativa; assembly: GCF_000633955.1. Lineage (NCBI taxonomy): Eukaryota > Viridiplantae > Streptophyta > Magnoliopsida > Brassicales > Brassicaceae > Camelina > Camelina sativa. Next base: position 22,518,678 of record NC_025686.1, on the reverse strand, counting down.
TTAGGGTAAGTATCATGCCACTGTCTATTTTCTGTGCATGCTGATCTCTTTCATGATAAATACACTAATAACGAGGAATGAATGGTTTCGAAGTTAACAATCATATGTCAGTAACTTCTATATCTGTGTTTGTATATATCCCTCTATGCTTCTTTATTTTGTTTTATGGGAATTGCTAAAATAGGGATTGGGACAAATTTGAGAACTCTTACCAATTTATGTCATATACCAACGGAGATAAATGCTGGAATGGTCCGGATAGAAGCCTTAAGGTAAGCGTTTGATATTGTTAAAAGTCCAACAAATATTGTCCAATCAATATCTGAGACTTGCGCTTGCAAAGATCACAGACGTTAAGTATACAAAGCTTGACTAGTTCACTGAATGCAGGTGAAACTAAGATGCGGGTTGAAAAATGAGCTTACGGATGTCGATGAACCAAGCCGTTGCGAGTAAGTTCTAGTCTTGGATACATCTCACGGGTCATCATCCCCTTTTGGCTCCATTTTTTTTTTCTATCCTTTAATTCTTACTCTCTTGTTACAGATATGCGGCGATCTTATCTACTCCAGCTCGGTGTTTGGAAGACAAACTTAAGGTAAGTTTTTGTTTTTGTGTCATCTCAAATCTCAAAGCAGACCTACAATTAACACTTCATTAATCTGGTGTTTCATCTTTTTCATAGGAATTACAACAGAAGCTCGAGAAGTTGATGAACCAAGACAAGCCTCAGAATCACGACGAACTCTGATCATTTTCACCTGAAATAATTCTTACCAGATGCGCGCAGTGCGCTTAGATTTATGTCAGTTAGACCAGTCTCAAACGTCAAGAAAGGAGGAATTAAAAAAAAAAAAAAGAACAGAGAAGTTTTGGGGTCGGAAGAGAATGATAGGGTCAAGTTTATCTCATTTGTGTTCAACACAGACTCTATATATCAAAAGTATCTAGACAATGTTCAACTTTGGTTAAGCGCAAAGAACGATTCTTCTATATATAAAAGACATGAAGGAGGCCTAAAATCTTATAAAGCTTGTAGTGTCTGAAAATTATTCGGGATAAGTTTAATCACTTTTTAGGTCAGAAAGTGTTTTAAATACGTCCTAAACAAGTGGTAGGTTTTGGTTCGGTTTCAAAAAAAAATTCTGATGCTTTTTGTTTTACAGATTCCATTACCAATTGAGACAAAACTCAATAATGAACCAAACTATTGCAGTTCCGGAATTAAACAATTTGATAATTTCTAGATTTCGAATAATGTAATTCCGGAATTAAACAAAGATCAAAACTACTGGCTAACAAGGAATTAACTGAAAACTATCCATGTGTAAAACAAATGTTTAATCAACTTTTTAAAATATTGACAAGTAACGTGCATTAAAAAGACTTAAAATATTATTAATAAGATATTTTATACATAGAGAAAAAAAAAACCATGGCCCGACAATAGTTCGAGAAGGCATAAAAAGGTAAACGAAAACGGAATATTCAATGTGCGGTCACTCCTTTCTTCACGGTAGAATATTAAACCGGTGGGAAACCATCAAATTAAGAAAAGCGTATCGGTCTTTTCTTGACCAGATCTCTAAACCAACGACTCTTATTTACCATTTTATTTTCTGATTTTTTTTTCACCTCAAAAGTCAATAAAAGAAGAAGAGAGAGAGACTCTTTTTCATTTCTTCATAAAAATCTCTCTCTTCCTTTCTCAGATTCTCTCTCTGTATTTTCCTTGTTCGGCAAGCCAGATCTCTCTCCAAGTCTCCATAAATCTCTCTTTCTCATCTCTCTCTCTTCCCTCTACACAATCCACAATCCTCGATCCTTGCTTCTGTGTTTACTTACTTACTTACTACGATGGCGACGGCGATGATGATAGAGCAAAGGCCGAAGACGAAGATCGTATGTACTCTGGGTCCAGCTTCCAGATCCGTTCCCATGGTGGAGAAGCTTCTCAGGGCTGGTATGAACGTTGCTCGCTTCAATTTCTCTCATGGATCTCATGAGTACCACCAAGAGACTCTCGATAATCTCCGTCAAGCTATGCTTAACACTGGTATCCTCTGCGCTGTTATGCTCGACACCAAGGTTCGCGATTATCAACTCATAGCTACACGTTTATAGTTGCTGTGAACTTTTGCGATTTCAATTTCAATCACTCCTTTGACTCGGATTCGACTGTGATCTGGGAATTCTAGGGTTTTTCTAGATTTTTGTTTTTTTGTGGTTTCTGATTGGTTTATTTCTACATCTTGATCTGTAACACTGACGGTCTATTTTATATTTATTTTGATTGATTTTTTTTGTATAAAATGTTTTTCGTTCATGCCTCTTTTGTACTCATCTATGTTTGGTAAATGGTTTCTGTTTTTGTCTATTTATGTCAATGTTCCTTTGATTGATTTTTTTTTGTTTTCTTATATTTCAACAACTCGTTCTAATATAGAACTCTAACCAACCTTACTCTCATGAATGGTGCTTTTTAACTTCTGGGAATTGCCAAATTTGTTATTGAATTATGATTCTAGATCTGTGTGGTATCGTAATTGTTTCTTCTTTGAACTCGAGTTAGACTAAATAAGTTGACAAGATTAAAAGCTAGTGAAGGTTATAAATAGAGTATCAATAGATGATCTAGAGTCAATATGTGGAGAGTGGTGATAGAGGATGTTCCTGAACTGTTCTCTCTTTCTGTGATTTTGTGGCCAGAGAGTTTATTAGTGTGTGAAGAAGAAGTTATACTCGAAATTCAACTCAGTGTGAATTTTAAAATTTGATTTGTTTCCTTAACTTGGTTCTTGTGTATACGTTTAGCTTGAGGCAGCCATATTGACAGTTTAAAAGACAGGAGACTTATAATTGTTGATAGACAATCTTCTTTGAATTGTTGTTCTCTCTTGTCTATGAATATGTTTTTTTGGTAGCCCGAGAATGGCAATAGTGTGTGAAGTAAAAAGTTCTAACCGAATTTCAGTTGATACGTTTAACCTGTTTGGTTTTTCAGTTGAAGATTTGTTCTGTCACCTTATGTCTTGTGTATGTGAATTGTGACAGATTTATATGTATTTTTGGTTATGCTAATAGAGGGGTTGTTTTTTTCTTTTCTTATAAAGGGTCCAGAAATCCGAACCGGGTTCTTGAAAGATGGGAAACCAATTCAACTGACACAAGGCCAAGAGATCACCATTTCGACTGACTACGACTTGAAGGGTGATGAGAACACGATTTGCATGAGCTACAAAAAGTTGGCTGTAGATGTCAACCCAGGAATGGTCATACTTTGTGCTGATGGTACAATCTCGTTACTGGTCCTTTCTTGTGACAGAGAGAACGGTACAGTCCGTTGCCGGTGTGAGAACAGTGCCATGCTCGGTGAGAGAAAGAATGTTAATCTCCCAGGTGTTGTTGTGGATCTCCCAACTCTAACTGAGAAAGACAAAGAAGACATCATGCAATGGGGAGTCCCAAATCAAATCGACATGATTGCTCTGTCCTTTGTCAGAAAAGGTTCAGACTTAGTCCAGGTCCGGAAATTACTAGGAAAGCACGCAAAAACTATTCTTCTCATGTCTAAGGTATGCTAAATCAAAGCTCTCTTTCTAGTTCCGGAAACTATAGGATCAAAATCTTTAGGTTGTGATGGTTTTGTGCTATCTTCTTTATGATTGATTAGGTTGAGAACCAAGAAGGTGTGGCAAATTTCGATGACATTTTGGTGAATTCGGATGCTTTCATGATTGCCAGAGGAGATCTGGGTATGGAAATCCCAATTGAGAAGATCTTCTTAGCTCAGAAGGTGATGATCTACAAATGCAACATCCAGGGGAAACCTGTGGTGACAGCGACTCAGATGCTCGAGTCTATGATCAAGTCTCCTCGACCCACAAGAGCTGAAGCCACAGATGTTGCAAACGCAGTCCTCGACGGTACAGACTGTGTCATGCTCAGTGGTGAAACCGCAGCTGGAGCATACCCTGAACTAGCTGTTCGTACAATGGCTAAGATCTGTGTGGAAGCCGAGAGCACCCTTGACTACGGTGATGTCTTCAAGAGGATCATGCTGTACTCTCCAGTTCCAATGAGCCCACTTGAGTCACTCGCATCCTCAGCTGTCAGAACCGCTAACTCAGCTAGAGCTACTCTCATCATGGTCCTAACCAGAGGAGGAAGCACAGCGAGACTTGTGGCTAAGTACAGACCAGGAATGCCTATTCTATCTGTCGTTGTTCCAGAGATCAAAACCGACTTCTTCGACTGGTCTTGCAGTGACGAGTCCCCCGCGAGACACAGCCTTATCTTCCGTGGTCTGATCCCAGTGCTCTACGCTGGATCCGCAAGAGCCTCACACGATGAATCAACAGAAGAAGCTATCGAGTTTGCGACTCAGTACGGGAAAGAGAAAGAGCTGTGCAAGACTGGAGACTCCGTTGTTGCTTTACTCCGAGTCGGTAATGCTTCTGTGATCAAGATCTTGACCGTCAAGTGATGATGCCAATCAAAAACCACGTTTTTGGCGTTTGGAGAACGCTCCTATTATAAACGTTTTATCATGAAAGTATTCAAGATTGTGATTTAAATCTTGAGATAGAAAACTCAAGTTCTATTTTTTTTGCATATTACCACTACTATTATGACCGGTGAATCCACTTAACAGCTCCTTTTGGGATTTTTTGGGTTGTATGGAAACTATTGGATTATTCATACACGTATCAATTATCATGATTTTCTTATTGTTTTTTTTTTAAGTGTTTCTTCTTATGTATACGCCAAATATAGTGGTGAAAATGTGTTCTTAATCTTAAAATTGACAGGACATGAAGACAAAAAGAAGACAGCGCATGAATCATCGCCCCATACAAAAATCATTCCGACAATGACTAATCATTATCTCCATTTTTGTAAAATTTCCATGATTATTTGCGTGCTTCAACTGAAAATATATAATTTTCATATATTTGAAACACAGATAATGGAAACACACATAATTTGATCATCTCTGTCCAAAGGCTTAAAACATGAAATATTGAATCATCATCATCGCCCATACAAAGCTCATACCGACAAAAGATTGAATCATTTCATCTATTATGTAACATCTCCATCATTATTTGGACATCAGCTGACAGATATTTCATAGTATTAAGAAGACACAAGTTTGAAGACAAAAAACAATGGAAACACACAAACTGAATTTGATCATCTCTGTACAACAACAATGGATTTGTTTTGGTTCAACAGTCTGAGTGAAAGAACATCATTTTTATGTACATAACAAAAGCAGAGAATGTAATGCAGAGTACATAACAAATTTAAGAGCTAGAAAATGAGATATTTGAAAGAACAACAAAAGATGGAAGAACAAGAACAAGAACAATAACAAATCAGCGAGAAGAACCAGAAGATCTTGAGTAGAAATTGTTCTCACCAGATTGAGTTCCAGAGGATGATGAAGACGAAGAAGATGAAGAAGAGGACGAGAACAATCCACTGAACGGCCATGGAAACGAGAACCGTCTTCCATTTCCACTCCTCGCATCATCCTCTCTTCCTCTCTCAGCACTACCAACACTCTCAACAACGTTTCTGTTACTGGTTTCCCGAACATTTCTTGTTCTTACCGGTCTCTCGGTGGAATCAGTCTTAGTCTCATCATCATCATCAGCACTAGAAGGAAGCTCAAATCGACAAACAGGACAAGAACTATGAAGCTCAAGCCAAGGAACAATACAACAGATATGAAACTTATGCTTACAAGGCATCTCTTTAGCTTCAGTTCCTTTCTCAAAATCATCCAAACAAACAGAACATTGCAAAGGTTCCATTATCTTAACAGTTGGTAAAGCTTCAACAGCTTCTTTACGAGCAGGTGGAGTCCCTTGCCTATTAGGATCATTCTCAGCTAAATGCTGAAGCAAAAGATCTAAACCAGGTCCAATGAAGTAATCTCCAAGTGAAGTCAATGAAGGATGATGATGATGATGATGATGATGATTTTGATCAGAAGACCCTTGAACAACAAGAGATTGGTTATAGGGATTGATCATTATAACTCTATTGTTGTTGTTACCATCCCTCTCTCGAGGATTCTCATCAGAGCTTTCATACTCAGAAGCAATCCCAGCACGAATCCCTTGAAGCAACTGCAATATATTACCTGAGCTTCTTCGTCTTCTCCTCAAGATAGATTCAAACTCTCTATCCAAATCAATCTCTCCACCATGTCGCCTAGCTCGATGATGATGATGACGATACACATTACTGTTATCATTCCCATCAACATTGTTCAACTCATCATCATCATCATTGTCTTCACCAAACTCTGATCTCCTAAACCTTCTTCGTCTCCTAGGACTACTCATCATCCCAAGCAAGATTGGTGCCCATAGAGACAACGCACGGTCTGTTCCAAAATCTGTTTCTGAATCTTGAACATCTCTTGTTATGATGCCTCTGCTTCCACCTCCTCCTCCATCTCCATTGTCATTACTGCTCATTTCTTCAATGAACCCGCTTTGACAAAAGGGACATTTGATTTCAGATTCCATTATTGGATTCACCATTTGTGAACACATGTGACACCAATACCTAGCTGCCATTGTTTCATCCATGTCTCTCTCTCTCAATCCTTCACCTCCCCCAAATCTCTTGATTCTGCAAAACCAGAAAAAGAACACACAATGGAAAAATATATAAATTCAGATCTAAGACCTTATAAAGTTTATAACTTTCTCAAAATGAGTATATTTTTTTGTCATTAATTTCCCAGAATTTGAATGATTTTGACCTATCAAATTCGGATGAGAACATCTTTTAAAAAAAAAAAGGAGAAGAAAAGCTAAAATCTTNCATTACTGTTATCATTCCCATCAACATTGTTCAACTCATCATCATCATCATTGTCTTCACCAAACTCTGATCTCCTAAACCTTCTTCGTCTCCTAGGACTACTCATCATCCCAAGCAAGATTGGTGCCCATAGAGACAACGCACGGTCTGTTCCAAAATCTGTTTCTGAATCTTGAACATCTCTTGTTATGATGCCTCTGCTTCCACCTCCTCCTCCATCTCCATTGTCATTACTGCTCATTTCTTCAATGAACCCGCTTTGACAAAAGGGACATTTGATTTCAGATTCCATTATTGGATTCACCATTTGTGAACACATGTGACACCAATACCTAGCTGCCATTGTTTCATCCATGTCTCTCTCTCTCAATCCTTCACCTCCCCCAAATCTCTTGATTCTGCAAAACCAGAAAAAGAACACACAATGGAAAAATATATAAATTCAGATCTAAGACCTTATAAAGTTTATAACTTTCTCAAAATGAGTATATTTTTTTGTCATTAATTTCCCAGAATTTGAATGATTTTGACCTATCAAATTCGGATGAGAACATCTTTTAAAAAAAAAAAGGAGAAGAAAAGCTAAAATCTTTTTTAAACAAATTTGGATAAAATCCAAAACCCATAGAGGAAAAAAAAAATCTGAAGAAAACCCAGAATCTTTGTAAAAATAAACAAAACCCTTGAAAAAAGGAATCAAATTTCTTGCTTT